>NW_028250304.1:0-427500 GCF_964263255.1 Lissotriton vulgaris | reverse complement strand
AAAAATCAGTTTACCAAAGCTCCTGGCAGTTTTTTGTTGATCAAAACTGAATGCCGAATTCAGAGTTCATGGGAACGCCGTGTGTCGGAAAGCTTCTCAAAAAGTTATTGTTTCTCTGTGGGTGAGAACATCGTATCAGACAGGCTCGCAAAGAATTGGTCTACAAAATCAGGTGATAGTTCAACCAAATTAGATAGCGCTGTAACTTGGCAGGTGTGAGAATGATTGCTGTCATCGAAGACAGGATCAGCAATGCTCACAGAACGTTGTACCTGGATGATGTTGCTTTTGTCACTCGCTCCACTGTTACCACTTGGCTGTAGTACAGGAGTCTCCACGAATGCCGTCATCAGGATTGGTAGCCGCTGGGGACAACACAATGCGTGAGCCGTTATTGGACTTAGCAAAGTATCGACGTCCATTGGTACTGCTGATGGAAGTGAAAGACAGATGTCCAACACGCATTCCTCGCCGCAAAGCATACACCGTAGCACAGGTAAAATGCAATTTTGCCATATCGGTCTGAATGAAAGGAACCAGGTCATGTTTAGATCTCTCAGCCTGGCCAATCCGAGGACGTTAGTTATCCTGTCCCTGTAGCGCATTGCTAGGATTGTTTCTTCCATTCCCATGGGAGCTATGTCTGAGCCGAGGCTTGCCATAACGTAGCAGGATGGTCAAAAATAGAATCCCTGCGATGAGTCCAAAAAATAGCGGAATACCACCAAAGATGGAGTGCACAAAATTAGGAAAGATTCCCAAAATTGCCTGGAAGGGTGTTAGCAGTCCCGTAAAGACTGTCTTAAATATGCCTGGGATGCTTGTAGCACTAGACATGTTAAGGAGTTGGTCGAGTATTTGTACGAAATGCACGGGGCAATTTGTTGATAAAAGGTCATGGACCTCAGTAGCCGTCCTTGCGACTAGAAGATCATACGTCTCTTTAGATGACGTTATAGGCACTGTTGTCTGTAAAAGCACAGATTTCATTTTGCTTAATGTATCAATTCGTATAGAATAGAGATTCAGACGAGGCCAGATGGGAGTCACTATGTCTGGAGGCCCGCTCGGAAACAATGCTTGCATACAACATTTGACCATGGACGTTACTTCTACTAGATAACTTAGTCCGGGCGCGAGGCCACAGCACCTGTGATCCGTTCTTAGAATGTAACTCCCGTTTGCGAGTTGCATAAAGAAGGGCTCTATCTGAGTTGCAGGTGTGACTAGCTGGTGGCATGAAAGGTTGTTTGAATTCCCATCACATGCTCCGTGTGAATTAATACCCTGACACAAAAGTATACCGCTTAGTGAGTGTTTACAGTTGTCACCACTAAGAAATACATTTTTGTCGCTGTCACTATAGCAAGAATGAGTGTATGGTAATTTCCATTCGGATTTTACATATCCCTTACCCAATTGTTCATACTGGCCAGCAGGTATGTATTCAAGGCATTTTTTAAAGCGGAAAGTTGTTATCGGAATTGTGATAATTCCGTGTATTATCCATTCAATGACAGGGCTCTCTGACATTGTCAATGGTAATCTCTCGAGTTTCTCGATGCTCAAGATTGTATAGTCTGCTCCTTTCTGTGCCAAACTGATCTGTTTATCAGTAAGGTTAAAAATGGAAAATAATGACGTTGTGTTTATCAGACGCCAAGGCACATAGCCTGAACGAAGATTTTGCAGCGTCCAGCCTAGTTCTATAATAGAGCGTAATTGAGACTGGCCATGTTGTAACATTAGCAAATCTCTGTCTATCACATCAAAGGCAGATGATACAATATTGTCCAAAGAATATATTCTGGAAGACAGAGTCATTAACCCATTGTCTACTACAGAAAGTGATTTTTCCAAATTAATACGATCAATTTCTCGTATCTTTTCAGCAGTTTCAATTTGCTTTACTTTCCAAGCCTCGTTGTAAGCAGCATAGATGCTGGTCGCTATGAAACGCTTTTGACGCTGTTTGCGTGGTCCAAGAATGAAATCGCGCAAATCAGCACCATCTTTTAATAAAGACAAGTGTTGCTTAATTTCAGCCAGTGTGGATGTAGTTAGCCATTCTAGGCAGAGTTTCCCTACACTGTATGTGGTTATAATCCCTGGATGTTGTCTCTGGGAGTATCTAGGGTCTAATCTGGTCATTTTTAAACCCTGTGTTTTATTCAGGAACCTATCTTGACAGCTATTTGTGTCTGTAGGCCAGATTAACCACTTTTTCCAATCAGGATTTGTTCTGTTGAAATGTAAAATGTGTGACACGTCTAATTCAATATCAGCTGTTGCATTTTCAGCTATTGGCTTTGGTATAGACGGTGTTTTAAGGTCTTTGTTCTTAGCTAGGCCAAGACAAGATGTTTGGTGTACAGTGTCATTTAAAAATAACATTTGTTCTGGTATCATGCAGGTTCTAAACAGTGCTTCTATGCCTTGCACCTGCCAATCTTTTGTACCCCAAATTGTTTTCGTTTCAATATTATTTTTCCAATAATCAAAACCAAATGTCATCATTTTGTCATAAAATGCTTCTGAATATATCAATTTAGAATTTGTCAGCATTGTTTTCATTCCTGTTTTATCTAACAGTTTATAATAAAACGTTTCTGCATCACTGGTGTTAAACCCTGAAAAATATTTGAATTTCTCAAAAAATGCTTTAGAACTGCTTTTAGGTGGTGTAGCACAATGTTCCCATTGGTTATACATAAAAACATTTCTAGGCTGTGCAGATTTATGCAAGTAATGATCCCCATAGTGGGTGTAACAGAATAACTGCTCATAACTAGATGAACCTTGTAAATAGTCATGATCTGTGAATCTAGCTGACATTACCAAATCAGACATCATGTCATTAATACTGTTAAAGTCCCAATCATCAGAGAAAGTACTTGGTGTCACAAAGTCACTTAAGGAAACCTTTAGTTGATGAGGATACTTCAGGATTTCGACCGGACCATAGATCTCATAGTCTGTTTTCTCCCATACTACCCCACCAGGTATCGGAATTGCTGTGACATTTACTGTTGACAGTTCTCTTTTCTTCACGTGGGATGATCTGTGTGGTTTCAGGACTAGGTTGATGTTCTGACTTGCTGTGTCCATTCAATTGTAATGAACTTCCCTAAAATTAAAACTAAAATTAGGCATAGTAGGAGTATGAATACCCCTGAGATAATCCAATGCTCAATCAACGGTGAATCCAGATATAGTTCTTTGATTTGTTGAAGGAGTCCTGTAGTATTTTCTTTAGAATACTTTTTTGTTTCTGGCATCACTTCGGGGTCATTTAAATCTTCAGAGAAGTTGTCGAAGTTGATGAAATAACCAGAGGCAGTTCTGTCAATTCTTTCAATCTGTCTCTCGGTAGCACTTTCTGATGCCACATTAGTGTAGACTGGTGTTGTTTCTTGACGAACTGTTTCAATCTGTGTTTCAAGAGGCACGAGTTCCATGGCATTATTGCATAGTCCTTCATTGTGCACTGCAGGCTGATCGAATGTGATGAGTCTTTCAGTTTGAACCTCTTGGATTGTTGCAAGTTTGGGTATTCTGTTGTTTCTTGGGAGTCCACTGGGCCTACTGTTGATTATAGGCCACATGCTTGTGGTTTTACCAGATCGATGGACACGACTCTGTTCTCCTTTTTACCAGCAAGGGGCGGTAGCACAACTGATCTTGTTCCGGTGACTGCTAAGACAGGTACTGCTTTTCTGTAAGAAGGCCCAAATTCCTTCTTAACCGCGATCTTTTCTCTGACTAGATCCCCAATCTTTGGAATCCAGACAGGCCTTGCTGGGGCTGTTGCGGGTGGTGCCTCGTCAGTGGTACTTGGCTGTTGTTTTAACTTTATGTTGCTTAATGATTTTCTTGTTTCATTCAGTTCCTGTAAAACAGCCAAACGGTCTTTTACTTCAAACTGCTTTGTTTCTTTTTGTACCACTGACATCTGACTATCGAGGTCCTGAACGCGCATTCTTATTCCGAACAATAGTTCGTATGGGCTGAAACCTTTTAGAGAATTTCTTGGCATGTTGTTAAGACTAGTCTGGACACTTATTAAATGTTTGACCCACCCAGCGCCTGAACCTAATACCTTCGCTGTTATAGATTGCTTTATGTCCCGGTTTTTTCTTTCTACCACACTATTCCCTTCGGGATGCGACGGACAAGAATACCGCAACCCAATTCCCATGCTGGCCATGGCCTCCCTATAAGCTCGAGAGCTGAAAGCAGGACCCTGGTCAGAATGGAACGTGGTAATTGCGTATGTGCCGATATGGACTCGCAAATCTTTTATAACCGTTCTAGCGTCAGCCGAGCGCTGGTGGCCTCATTATTTTAAGTGCATTTCGTCTTAAACGTTGTACACTGGGACGCGCTTCTCTTCTTTGATTGCGCAGATAGACCGCCTTATGCTGTCTAGTAGGGATCCTGAAACTACTCTGGCCTGTTCATTACTGCGATCTCTATTGCAGTCTTCACAATTTTGAGCAAAACATTGAATATCTATACTCATTCCTGGCCACCAGTACTCTGATTGCAATTCTTTCAGAGAGGCTTTGATTGTTTGGTGTTTCAGACCCAACCCCATGTGTGCTTCCAGTAGGAGGAAGCCCCTCCTGCTCCTGTTTGGAATTACTCTATCCCCCACTCCAGGGATTCGAGCAAAAGGAACGGAGTTTGCATCGATTATGTATGCATAATTGAGTGGATAGTTTACGGATAGTGCTGCACAGTCGCCTTTTACGGTCGTTTTTACTGCTAGCATAGTTTCCCCGTCTATATACTTATCTGTACACTTTTTTGTGGCTACGGAAGCCGGGTTAGTTGCTTCCGCGGTGGCTGTATTAGCCAATGAATTCCCTGCAACGTGAACGCCATCACGTTGAAGACTCTGTGCGTGAATCACGTGAGTCTTTTGTAGTTCTTTACATAAAAGAGCTACCTCGTTCCAGAGCTTTTTATGCTTTATTGTGGCACCTGTATCATCTTTGTAGTCGTTTTCGATCCAACTCTGCAGTTTGTTATTGTAAGAATTGACGCAAAAATGAGAATCGCACACTATAAGTGTGGGGAATTCGCGTTCTGCATTTTCGAGCGCCATCTTTAAACATCTGATTTCAGTTCTTTGAGCCGAACAGTACTTCACTGATTCAGTTTTTGTTATTTTCGGTTTGATTTTACCGCACAGCCAACGACATTTAATGATCGCACATGCTGCATCGTAGGATTTTCTTTCTACGTTGAAATGCTGTACAAAGCTATCTGTATAGATTATACTTGCGTATTGTGGGAGAGGCAGGATTTCGATTGGCAGAGGATATTCTTCTTCATATTCTAAATCATTCAGTTCTTTGTATTGCGGGGCGAAATAGTATTTCACGTCCTCCGCTCCTAGAGAATCTATGCACTGTATCCATTTTGGATCCAGTGACACTGTAGGCAGGTTTACTGGGCTGAATAGCGCTTCGAAGGCGGATTCCGCTGTAAGGATATTAATCCGTTTGCCGTGTGCTAGTTCTCTTTCATTTGCTAATGCGATTTGCACTGCGTTCACAGTTTTTTCTGTGCGACTGAATGTTTTTTCTGCTTGTGTGTACAAGTGAGATTTAATTGAAATTGGTACCTTTTCTCCCTCATTAGAGGTTAGGTATGTGAATCCGCATCTTCCTGGGATGACTCGGATTACAAGATCGCGTGTGTTGTCACGTGTATCTAATTTTGTTTTTGCTAACATGTCTGTTTGCAGTGATCTCAAAATTTCTGTGTGTTTTTGAGTCCAATTGATTTGTTTTAAATCAGGTTTTATTAGTTCGTAGAGAGGTTTAACCCTCTCTGCGTAATTTAGGATGTAAGTTCTTCCGAAATTCAGAAAACCTAGTATGGATTGTAAATTCTTCAGCGTTTTTGGAGCTTGGAGTACAGCGCACTTCTCTAAGAAGTTGTCCGCTAGGCTTTTCCCTTCACTTGATAATTCGTACCCTAAGAACAGTACTGTCAGATGGGCAATTCGGGACTTTTTAAAGTTGAATTTGTAACCCTCTGCTGCGAACCCAAGTATAATGGTGTTCACCCTTTTCAAGTGAGTATCCAAGTCGTCGTCTGTGAGATAAATATCATCTACGTAAGATAATGCTTCATCATCATAGATTTGTAGTAACTCTGTTACCCTAGCTGAGAATAGTCCTGGGCTGTTCTTGAACCCCTGTGGGAGTCGACAGAATTTTTTCTGTGACCCAAATGCGGAGAAAGCGGTCAAGTATCTGCTTTCTGGTGCAATGTTTTGACAAAAGAAACCATTAGAAATGTCTAATGTCGTTTTATATTTTTTCCTAACTATGTTATTCATTAGGGCTGCACTATGCGAGTTTTGTACTGCAAAGGTTTTGCAACATGTATTAAGGTGTCTGTAGTCCAAAACTAGACGATATGAATTGTCTGGCTTGGAGACAGGAAACAAAGGATTGTTCATTTGAGAGGTGCATGTTTCAATCACCCCCTGGTACTCAAGTTGATCTAAGATCTCCCTGACCTGTTTTTTAGCTTCTTGCTTTATGGGATACTGCCGTTGGGCAGTTGGTTCACTTTTTAGTTGGATTTTGTGAGGCGTTGAATCCTCATCCCATCCTACATGATTTTTATATAATGCAGGTGCCTGGGCTACAGCCCATTTCCTTGCATATGTGTATTTTTTGTGAATCGGTATGTGATTCGAGAAGGCAGGCATAATTACCTCTTCGCCACGAGGGCACTCCCTGACAAACTCCGGGGGCCAATCTTTTTCAGCTAACAGAATATCATAGCCTTTCGAGAGCTTATCCCAAAATAGACCCTTAATTTTCCTAGTCTTATCACCCTCTATACGCAATGTTATTTCGTATATTTTATGGGGCTTGCTAAGCCTGGCGTCGGCAGTTTCAACCTGAATGTATTCATTCGTGTCCACTGTCTCCAGATGACTCATCAAGATCTTGCGCGCTATACTGATCTCTGCTGCACTGTCCAACATTGTCAATGCCCACTCCCCGTTTTTCAACTGTGTCCTCAGTATTCTCGGCATGGTTGATTACTCTAATACTGGCTACCTTCTTTTTCTGAAATTGAGATTTCTTATTTTGAGCAGGTTCCTTGTCTTTGGACTTGGTGTGCTCTCCTGGGTCTGACCGTCCTCTTCTTTCCGAATTCTGTGGAAGAGATCGAGAGGGACGTGTATCAATACTTTGATATCTATCAGGTCTTTTTATATTATCCCTATTTCTAAGGTTATATCTTTTCTCAGAGGGCTCCCGTTGGGGAGACTGGCGTTCTCGAGTCGGAGTTCTTTCCCTCCGTCGAGGAGACCTTCCTCTGGACTGGAAAACTTTTTCCTTGGGAGTGGACTGTTTATTTCCATCCCAGCTCTTTTTAGGAGTGTTTAAATTATTTTTAATAAATAATTTTTCTGGATTTTCGAGCAGTTGGGGCTTAACTGGTTTCCCACCCAAGCTGTCTCTACCTAATTCTTCATAGCATTTTTCTATGATTTTTGCAAGCTCAACAGGATCTTTTATATCTGTTTCCCTCAACTTCTGGCGAATCGCCACAGATGCTGCTTCTCCCTTTACGTTGGCTAATAATATAGCCGTGACCTGCTTGAAATCTTTCAGTAATTTCATACCTAGATTTAAAGCTGGTTCTGGACCGAATTCATTTTGAATCTGTTTTAGCACGTCTGGTATTACCGCCATAGACGGAACACCGTGTGTTTTTGTGTAAATGGAAGCAAAGACTGTACCCCAAGTGTCGCAGTCCTCCACGTGTGGTACGATTCCCATAGGAAGGCAGATGGTCAAGATTCTGTGTTTCTCAATAGGGGTAGTATCAGGAAATACTGCCTCTATTTGAGTGATTTTCTGGGCTAACCAGAAAGGAATTTGTTCCCGTTTTACGGGTGTTTTACCAAGACATGACTGTATGTTCTGTGGTGTAATTTTATTTGTGTTCCCCTGATGAGGGGTCAGCTGTGGTGTATGAACAGCTGGCTGGACTGTTGCAGTCCGTATTACATATTGGACTAATTGCCTATGTATTTTTATTAATGTGTTTAGCTGTGCTAACAGCTCTTCTCTAGACATTTTTGTAATGTCAGGATGTGGTGTGTAGCTGGCTAGAACCGGCCACGTGGCTCCTGGTCTACCTAGTGGACCGAGCCTAGTAATGTGATCATTGTGTTTTAGGGCGCCATTAAACCAGAGCAGGTGCTCTTGAAATTTAAGTGGAATTTCAACCTCCTCGAAAGGAGCGTACTCTCCCGGAGGTTCCTCTATTTTGTAATAGTGAAACTCTTGTGTTATAGCGTTTACCGCTGGAAAGTTTATCCATGAATAGAATACCTCTGTCTGCCGATACTCGTGAGCCTCTATCACGAAAATTACTGTACCACCTTGAGGTGGCAGTCCGTTTTCTATAAGTTTTAAAGTTATAGATCTTCTTAACTGGACCGGGATGATAATAGCATCCGGGTCTGTGTATTCGGGACCTTGCTGAGTCGCATCTACTGCGGCCCCAGTGGTGCCGTTGTTTTCTACTGACATTTCAAAAAATGCAGGTTTGCAGAGTAGGTCTCCAAGGAGACAAAGATTAGATGCACAATATTTTGGAACACTGTATCCTTCAACGTTGAATAAACCAGAGCTTTACATAGGAATCTCTTCCTACTAAGGTCGGGCGGATTTTAACCTTTCACCCACTCCAGACGTCTATTGGAGTATTTACGGGAGAAAGGGGTGTGAAATATGCACGACTGAGTTACTCTACAAGTCTTACGTTAGTTTATCGCCTTACCAAACGTTAGGGCGCCATGTAGTGTAGTTCCTAGTTTCCCACTAGGCCCTGCGCATTGGAATAACATAAACAGTAGTATCGACGTGGAACTGGCTATATTCCAGGCCTCTACTGACTATGCTAAACTTAATTGGGTTGTGTTACCAACTAGCTCAGAGGTCACTGGAAACTTTCTTCTCTGCATAGGAAGTGATCAGCTTCCTTGGCACAGACAAGAAGGGATTCAGCTTTCCAACAACCGTGCAACATGACAACTTTGCTCCTCAGATCAAGAGTCGATCTCTAGGGTCGTGTGAAACAATAGACATAGATTTCACTCAGTCAGTCTAGTGCAGTTTACTTTCACAGTATGTAGAGAATAGAGAGACGGGCGTGTATCAATAAAGGTTAACATTTATTGAACAGTCTTTCTTCTCATACAAGAGAAATGTATTGCCACAATTGCAATAACTGTTATTACGAAAAGTACGTACAGTAAGATAAGAATAGCGAAATAGAACTGTAGAAGCATTGATATGGTTTCTTAGCCATACAATGGTTTAAAAGTAATAAAACATTTATACAGTCATATATACATTAGGCTAACATACTCAACTGGTGCTTCTAACTAAGCCTACCCCAGTGTGCCTGACCTAGGCCTAACACGTGAGAAGGGGGAGTAAGTAAGTAGCTTAAGTTAAGTTGGTTTTGCCAAGGTTTGTTTCAAGAATTCTCTTCTAAGGGTTTAGTCAACACCATACCTCTGAATAGAATGATGGAGGATTGGTATCTCCTTCAGGGGTCTCTCTCGATATTCCAGTCACCTGCGAGGGTAAACTGGAAGCGCCGGGACTGGATTTCTCTGCACGAGAAAGGCAGCGGCTTCTCTCAGCGCGTCTGGAGGAAGGAGGGGTGACAGCGTCCGCGGGCAGCTGGGCTGGATGTCTTCGCAGAGGACGGCTGCACGGCTCCTCAAGCGTACTGCACCATAGGTCGCGCTGTAGCGGCGATAATGGTAATCAGTAGCTTCACCACCACAGGATAGCAGGCTGCAGCGACAGAGTGCTAGTTTTTACCAACACGGGGTCATGCAGGCAGCTGGCATCAGCAACATGTTCGCTCTCACAGCTCACAGCTTCGCATTGCTTAAGGCAACGTTGGTAATATTTATACCTGACAGGTGCCGGGTTTGACGCAAGTTTGCTGGACATAAGACGTCAATTAAAGATGTCACTAGGAAGTGGCAGCTATCAGTTGCTCATTAGAGTTCTATTACTAATCAAAACATAGCAAGCGGGGATTTCCAGGTTTGCTAAGTTTTTATCTTTGTTGAAGAACTCGGAGTGTTATCTAGGAATATCAGATAGTGACTGCTGCTCTGTCATTGCACTAATTGGTCGCAAAGGAAGTAGCAGAGAGTCATGCTGGAATGTGGCTCTGTGGCTCTGCTCGTGTGAGGCCAGAGATGACTTTACAGAAAATCGTACTTGAACGGTTATGCCAATATAGGGAACAAAGGGCTTTATAGCCGAATAGGGGCATAAGGTCACAGTATCGATCAGGAACCTAGATAAGCACATGACATGCTTACATGAGAGACTATGGAATGGGTTATATATACAACAATAACTTGCGATACAACATTCAAGACATCTACAGAAGAGATGGTGTGCACTTCCCCGATGAAGGGAATAGAATATTCGTCCTTTATTTAAAAGTGTGCATTGGAACATACTTGTAGGTAACTAAATTAGCCACAGAGCCCAATAGCTCTTTTCTGAGCTACCCTACCTCTGATCATTCAAAACGTTTATCTTTTTCTTACTTTTTTTTTTCACTAAAGTATGCTCGTACCGGGCGCTCCCCCCTCGAAATTTTTAATTTTTATTTTTCATTTTTGCATGTATCAGCGTCCTAATCCCCCCTCGACGACTTCCGGGGTCAGGTGTGGTCACTTCCGGTCCTTCATTACCCTCCGCACTTCCGGGGTCACGAACGGTTGTTTCCGGTCCGCCATGTACTGGTGTTACCGACGGCGCCTGTGGGGAGACAGAGAGAGGAGTAGTTCCGAAGGTATGAGAGTCCACATCAGTCCGCTGCCCCCTCGAGGTAAGGGTCGACCCTTCACATTCCCTTTCCCTAGGAGTGTTTCTTGTAGGGTTTGTGGGTGGCGGATACCGGGAGAGGTAGTCCGCGTTGCCCTGCTCTAGTCCTTTCCGGTGCAATGTTCGGAAGCTAAAGGGCTGGAGAGAGAGGAACCACCTGAGCACCCGATCATTATGTCCTCTGTTGCGAGCCATCCATTCAAGTGGAGCGTGATCGGTATACAAAAGGAATTCCCGCCCATTTTATAGCGAGTGCTTCCTTTTCAACAACAGAATAGTTGGTCTCTCTGGGAAAAAGCTTTCTGCTAAGGTAAAGGATGGGCTTTTCTGCTCCTTCTGAATCTTTTTGGGACAGTACTGCCCCCAAGCCTTGATCCGACGCGTCGGTTTGTAGAATGAAAGGCTGGGTATAATCAGGACTCATTAGCACAGGTTCAGAAGTCAGGGCGTTCTTGAGGAGGTTAAAGGCACGCAAGAGTACAGGAGACGGTTGTTTGAGGATCTCCTCTGTTTTTGCCGTCTTCTTTAGGAGGTCAGTTAGGGGAGCTGCAGTATGTGAAAAGTTGGGGATGAACCTCCTATAATAACCCAACATACCCAGAAAGGCACGGAGGTCTTTTTGTGTTTGGGGAAAGGGTATTGCTTGTATTGTCTTTACCTTGCTCTCTTGAGGACGAATGTGCCCTTCACCCAACAAGTAACCTAGGTACTTTACACTCTGGGCCGCTAGAGTGGTCTTTGACGGATTGATGGTGAAGCCGTGTTTGCCCAGGGAGGAGACAACAGATCGCAAATGGGAAAGGTGCTGTTCCCAGGTATCGCTGTATATGACTATGTCGTCAAGATAAGCGCCTGAGTACTGGGCATGAGGTCGTAAAACCTGGTTCATGGCCCTCTGAAAGGTCGCGGGGGCCCCATGTAGCCCGAAGGGCATCACTTTAAACTGGAACAAGCCTTATGGGGTGGAGAAGGCGGTCTTATGTTTGTCTTCTGCTTTCAATGGAATCTGCCAATAGCCCTTGCACAGATCAAGGGTGCTGATGTACCGTGCCTTGCCTATGCGCTCTACCATCTCGTTCACACGGGGTAGGGGATACGAATCGAAGGCAGAGATCTTGTTGACCTCCCTAAAATCGATGCAGAATCTGGTAGAGCCATCGGGTTTAGGGACTAAAACAATGGGGGAGTTCCAGCTACTGCTGGAGGGCTCTATGATGCCCATTTTTAACATTTGGTTTGTTTCGTCTTTGATGACGGCTCTACGGGCTTCAGGGATGTGGTATGGGCGTTGTCTTACCGTCTTTCCGGGTTCTGTGTAAATGGCCTGTTCCACCACAGTAGTATGTCCCGGTAACTAGGAAAAGACTGCTTGTAAGGATAAGGACCGGCAGAGATCCTTTCTTTTGCACTCTGGTAGGTCTGCATCGAAACATCCCTCAAACGGGAAGGGGGCACTACCGGATAGGACAGGACGCGGACCCTCCCATTTCTTTAGGAGGTTGATATGATAGATTTGATTACTTCCCCGGCTGGCATCCGTTTCAATTTCGTATGTGACCGGAGTCACTTGCTTTACAACAGTAAACGGACCCTGCCACTGTCCTAGTAGCTTATGATCCGAAGATGGGATGAGCAATAGAACCTGGTCTCCGGGAACAAAGGACCGTACTTTGGTTCCTTTGTCATATTGGGTTTTCTGGGTAGACTGAGCTGCCGAGAGATTCTGTCTCACGATCTCCCTGATTTCTCCTAAGTGTCTCTTGAGATTATCTATGTATTCGGGAAGAGGACGGGTTCGGTCAGGCTCTGCTTCCCAAGCCTCGCGAGCCATGTCCAACAGTGTCCTGGGTGCTCGGCCATATAACAGTTCATATGGTGAGTAGCCAGTACTGCTTTGTACCTTGCAGCGGATGGTGAAAAGGGCGAGGGGGAGCATTTCCTCCCATTGTTTACTCTCAAGTCCCAACAGTTTTTTTAGGGTAGTTTTCAAGGTTGCGTTATACCGTTCTACTAACCCGTCTGTTTGGGGGTGGTAAGCGGAGGTTCTTATTTGCTTGATCCCCAGAGTAGAACAGACTTGGCGCATGAGAGAGGAGACAAAGGGTGTACCCTGATCGGTTAATATCTCTTGGGGAAATCCTACTCTAGAAAAGATGGAAATGAGGGCTTTGGCTATGTTCTGAGTGGTGGGTTGACGGAGAGGTACTGCTTCAGGGAACCGGGTGGCATAGTCCACTAACACTAGAGCATACCTACAGCCACTCTTGGATGGTAAGAGAGGGCCTATAAGGTCCATTCCTACTCTAGAAAAGGGGACATCTATAAGAGGGAGGGGTTGGAGGGGAACCCTTGGAGGCCTATATCGACTGGTTTTCTGACACACCGGGCACTCCCGGCAGTAACGTTTAATCTGTGCGTATTCTCCTGGCCAGTAAAACTTCTCCAATATTGCTTCACCAGTCTTTTCATCGCTGAAATGTCCACCCAGTAGGTGACTGTGGGCCAGAAAGAGTACCTTCTCCCGAAATAGTCCAGGAATAACTAGCTGGGCGTTTGTCTGGGGTCGTCCCTTCCTATATAGGAGTCCATTCTTTGTGAAAAAATAAGGACATACTTGCAATGGGTCCTCATTGGGGAGAGCACGCCCCCATGCATCTTGGAGAACCGGATCTTCTTGCTGTGCAGCACGAAACTCTCGATCTGTTTCCCATGGATGTGGGTCTACCTGAGCAGGGTAAGCCAGGGCGAAGTCTCTTTTTTCCTTTTTCTTTTGGGTTTTGGACTTCAATGGTTTAGGGGAGTAATCTGAAGCAGGGGAGTCACGCGAAAAAGGAGCTTCAGCCTACCATTTCTTCAGTGAGTCAGTAGTGTCCTGTAGGAGATGGGGAAGACCACTATAGTCGCTACCCAGGATGGCTTGTTCGGGTAGACTGGGTACCAGTCCGACTGTTAGGGGGCCCCCTTTATTGCTGGGGTGTTGTACATATACTCTAGCGGTCGGGTAGCATTTTGTATCGCCGTGGACACACTTGATGGCCACGGTTCCTGTCACAGGTTCCAAAGAGTGGGGTAGATCTTGTGGTCGCAGGACACTATGTCTGCATCCTGTGTCGGCAAGGGCCATCATCTGATGTCCGTCAATCTGTACGGGACAGCGGAAGGGTGGAGGGGTTGATTCTGTAGTGAGACACACATAGTTCTTAGCCAGGCCTATTTCCATCGGTTCCTCCTTCTGTGGGCAAATGCGTGCTATGTGTCCATATCCCCCACAATGATAACACTGTGGACAGGGTTGCGGTGGTCTAGGCATGACCGGGTATGGCATCAAGGGTACTGTGTTGGGTTTTCGGACCACTGGAGGAGGTCTTGGTGGCCGCGTATGGCTTCCATGGGGTGAGCGTGTAGAGTGTTCTTCTTTCACGCGTTGGGACTCTTGTGCTCGGTTATAGGCGCTGGCGATTTCCACCGCACTATCGAGAGTCAGTCGGGCATGTTGACGCACCCACTTCTGTGTGGCTGGGTGTAGGGATGCTAGGAACTGTTCTAAGTATATCTTGGCTAGTATCTCTTCTTTACTGGACGTTGCAGGTTTTAGCCACCGATTTGGCAAGTCTTTTATCCGAAAAGACAACGCACTGGGATTCTCTTGGGGCCCCTCCTTAGCCTGACGAAGGCGAAGCCTATACGTTTCGTCGTCAATCCCGAGACGTTCCAAAATACAGGTTTTGATATCATCGTAAGGGGTCTGTCCCTGTATGTTTGCCTGTTGGTAAGCCGCTTGTAGTTCCCCTGTTAACAGAGGACCGAGGCAATGTCCCCAACGGTCCGCCGGCCAGGCTGCGGCCTGAGCCAGGCGCTCAAAGTTCTAAAAGAAAAAATCGGGGTCTTCACCAGCCACATATTTTTGCAGTACTACAGAGGGAAGAGAGGCCATCGGTCTTTGTTGCCCCATGACGGTTGTAAGTTTCTCAAGAGTTTTGTCCTGTGCTGTGCCCTGACCCTTCAGAACGTCATACAGTTGGCCCCGGTCGTCTTCTGCGGTCTTGAGGAACTGTTCCATCAATTTTCCCAGGTGTTCCTGGCCTTCTGCAAGTTGTTTGACCGCGGCCTCCATGCTTCCTTGCAATCCCACTTCTGACACCAGCTGTGGAGCGGGGGATAGGGCGGGCCGGAATAACAGGCGTGGAGGCCGTATGAAGTGCGCTATGATTAGCGAGAACTTTATTGGATATACAAAAAGAACTTAGTTCAGAAGGTACGGTGGTCCGGGTGGAAGTCCAGGTATGGGTGTAGGGACGAGGTTCCGGGAAGATGTCGTCGGGAGTTCCGCCTCTGGGCTGAGGTCGTCTTTCCGTGGTGTAGGTAACGGTGAGCCCCTCGGAGGTAAAAAGAACGAGACAGGGCAGTTAGTTCAGAGGACAACCAACGTCGTAATACTGTCACCAGCACCGGGAAGTGAGAGGGGTTGAAACGGTCGTGAGGGAGGGTGGTATGGTAGACGGAGAGGAGGGAAAAACGGGTAACGGGAAGAGAGTGTGACCGGGAGGGGAAAATAGTGCGCAATTCTATACAGTGTCGGTGCACGTTTATACATTGAGTGTGGTTCGGGAGACTATTTACGCTATGTACACTGCTACAAGGGTAACACAGAGAAAGGTAACAAGGTACTCACGTGCCCCGCCGTAACTCTCCTCCGATTTACGGCCGCCCTCCAGCCACCTCCTGAGGACGCCACCAGTCCTCACACCAAACATCTTCTTCATCTTCTTCTTTTCGGCTCTTCGTTTCTTCTTTCCTTTCCGCTGCTGGTGCTCCGTGTTCTGCTAACTCCTGCCACGAGTCCGCTGCTGGGAACCCCGAGTCCTCTGAGTCGCCGGCTTTTCTACCATCTAGCCGGAATCCAGTAGAACAACTTCCGGGGTCAGGTGTGGTCACTTCCGGTCCTTCATTACCCTCCGCACTTCCGGGGTCACGAACGGTCGTTTCCGGTCCGCCATGTACCAGTGTTACCGACGGCGCCTGTGGGGAGACAGAGAGAGGAGTAGTTCCGAAGGTATGAGAGTCCACATCAGTCCGCTGCCCCCTCGAGGTAAGGGTCGACCCTTCACATAGGGTTAAATGAGAGGTTTTTTTTTCGTGCATCACTGACAGTGCAAGTGTCCCTCATATATTGAACGTACACAACGCAACAGCAGTTTAGCGAGCATGCAAGATCGAGGGGCCAAGAGGTGAACATACAAAAGGGACAACTCGGGAGAAGGCGCACACTATGGAAAAGGTACATTTCAACCTTTATAGGTCTGCTTTAGCAGTGCATCTGTGGCCGTACCTTATGTAATCAAGCGGAGCTTTTGGTAGTTCTACAGGCAGGGACTGTGGATCCACCCAGATGTGGGCTCGCCTTAGTACAGTTTTTGATTTGCCAAACGTGTGTGCTTCCACAGAAAGAGTGCCTTCCTTTCAAGCACCTGCAATCATCTGTTTATCAAGCTGCTGTGAACCAGGGCTGGTTATCAAGTCAAGCTTCAGTCCTGCAACAGGGACTTGGCCTAAAGTCTGTTCAGTCACAGACTCATATCCCTCGTCGATTGCAGCACAGATGGAGGAGGGAAGTCAGGAGGAATGTGTTGCTGTGCTTTAATCCCAGCTACTCCTTCCCTTTCTATCATAAACTTCAGAGTCACCTTAGCCTGGCATTCTTCAGAGAATGGTATTTTGTATTCCTAATTCATATTTAAAGATTCATGGGCTGGAGAGTGTCTAGCTTCTTGGCTCACCTTTGCTTATTCCTCTCTGTAGTTGTACCCACGGTCCTGTCTGTTCTTTCCAATCTAACTCTTATATTGGGTGTCATTACATCAAGATATGTTAATCGGAAGCACATTTACATCTTCGTTTTTCACATCTGAGGGGAGGTAGCGTTAAACAGTACTAAGGGTTTTTTAGGGTTCAGGAAAGGGTAGCATTGAGCGATAAGAAGGGGTTTTTAGGGCGCAGGGAATGGTAGCATTGAGGAGTAGGGAGGTGTTGGACCCGGGCCTTTTTGGCTGGTTCACCCCTGAACATTTTGCTTTTGATGGCGGCCTGGCGTTCGTGATTTCTGTTTTTTTCCTGTGTCCCAGGGTAAAGTGCGTGCATGTAGAAAGGTAGGCATGCCCTCCCATTGGAATGCATGGGGAATGTATGTGACCAAGTTAGTTCCTGATGTGTGGGGAGTGCAGGCTCGAGTTTGGTATGAGCGGACGTGTGAGATTGAATGCTGCGCAATGATGTGTGCGGCGCGAATGTGTCTAGTGTAGAAGTGCCACTTCTAGATGTTGGTGTGCTTGTGCAGTGAATGTGCTGGCTTGTGATTGGCTGGAGCTGGCTGGTGTGCCTGGCTCCTGGAGTCAGGCTGGCTCCGGCCCCTGGGGTGCTACTGATGGCCCTAGCCTGTCCTCTGAATAATGAGAAGGGCTGAGCACAACAAGGTGCTCCAGGGCGATACTTAACTTGCCCAAAGCTGGCTCCGGCCCCTGGGGTGTGTCTGATGTGCCTAACCCACCTTGTGAATAGGCAGAGGGGCTGAGCAAAACTAAGCGCTCAGGAACCAGTTGCATCTGGTTCGCCCCTTGCCTGCACCTTGTACAACAAAGGATTTTAGTGTATAAAAAGAGGCTGTGACCTCCTGTAAGTTGTTCTGTTCCTGATCCTAACTTTAGGGGGGGCCTGCTGCTGCTGCTGGGCGCCAGGAGGAACCGCCACTGGGTGCTGCCTTCCTGCCTGGAGGGCCCCGTGAGCTGGCCCCTCGGCCCAGCCCTTGCCCCCCTGCCTGCTAGAAAGAACCTATTCTGGACTTGAGACTCTGAGCATTTTTGTACCACCTGGGGCGCTTAGGGTTGCATCCTGAGAGGGGCAGAGTTTCTGAATTCCTCCAGCAGCCCGGAGCTGCGATCAATTTGCGAGGGAACCCCCCAGGAACTTGACTTTCGGCACGGGTGCCGTTTATTGGCCGTGCTTATTTTGCCTTGGCAGGTGCCCACCCTGCGTTTGGGGCCTCGCAGGTGCCTACACCGTCGGGGATTGTGATTTGGAGGTTGCCCACCCCTTGTGTGCTCCCCCGTATCACCTCCCCAGCCCCGAGGCTGAGATCCCCCCCGAGGAGGGCAGCCGCCAGTGTTACCTTAAGGCCGTGCTGAGATTGGCCCAGCCGTCCGAGCCTCCCGCCGCATCATTGATGGAGGGAGCGGAAGTAAACAGGAAGCGGACAGCCCACCCCGCACTCCGTTGCTGGAAAGAAGAGTGAACTCAGCCAGACAGGGCTCCCGTGACCGCGGTGTGAGCCCTGCATGCACGTGTGGACCAGCGGGGACCCCCGTGAAGGTAGGAGAGCACCGCCGCCCAGGACGAAGGAGCCTCCCCGCCGCAGAGCCCGGTGAGTGTTGTCGGGCGGGGGAGAGCTCCGGACCCATCCCTCGTGCGGGAGAGAGGCGCAGGGTGTGCCGGGTGTGTCGAGCCGCCCAATCAGGTCAGCGGGCCGCTCCAACGATTTTCCCCAGTGAGGCTCAGGGGGCATTGAGGCGTTCCGAGTCCGCTGTGCGGGACTCCAACGACGCGCGGGCAGTTTGTTTCTCGAGTCCCCAGAGGAGGGACCCCAACAAGGGCGCAGGCTTTATTTAGAGCCCAGGAGTCTCAGGGGGCAAATTGGCTATTCCGAGCCCAGGAGACTCCCCCGTTGGTTCTGGCCCCAGTGTGTGTTTCGATCCCACGAGGCTTCCACGTGTGTTTTCCCCAGTAGGTGATTCAGCTGCCCAGCACTTAGTGGGCAGCTGCTACGTTTAGGCTGAGAACTTTGGAGCAGTTCTCCTTTGGCTGCCTGTGCAGCCTGCCCTGACCTTGCTGGAAAGAGGGTGTGTGAGCCCCCGAGAGGCCAGGTTGGCCTGGGGTCAGTGTGACAATGTTTTGGAGCAGATGTTTTGCCTGCCTACTGTGACTTATGCAATGCTTTTGCCCATACCCCTAAAAATGTGTTTTTATGCCTAGGAAGTTGTTTGCCCTAGAAGAGTTATGCTAGTGAGGTCATGGTGCCCTGCGTGATATTTACCTAAGGTGTTTTAGGATTACGTAGGTGGTGTTTACCTGTTACCAGTGGGTACTGGTTGTGTGCTACATGTGCTAATTTTGGTACTACAGTTATGATATGTTCTACGTACTAGTTCTAAAAGTTATTATTCCTGACAGTGGTCCATGTGGCCCTGTCCTGTACATATATCCCCTGTAAATTCTGCCCGTGCCTGTTGGCACCTTGTAAAATATGTTTATTATCTAATGTTTGTGGTATAATACAAAGACTATTTTTTTATATATACTCTAGTGTGGAGTTTCCTTTGTGGTGGGCCTTGGGTGTTGGGTGCGCGTGCAAACGCTTTACACATTGCCTCCGGGATAAGCCTGTCTGCTTGTGACAAGCTACCAAGGGGGTAAGCAGGGGTTATCTTGGCGTGTCACTCCCTTGCCCTGACTAGAATGGTGGTTTCTGCCTGGCTTTGGCGCAAGCCTTAGCCAACCAGAAATCCCGGTTCGAACAGGAGGGTTTTTTAGGGTGCAGAGAAGGTAGCGTTGAGGGGTAGGAAGGAGTATTTAGGGGGCAGGGAAGGGTAGCATTGAGGGTTGGGAATGAGGTTTTAGGCTTCAGGGAATGGTAGCGTTAAAGGATTGTAAGGGTTAAAGTTCACGGATGTGTAGTTAAGTGCTTGTTTTAAGTTTTTTTTAATTTTTTTAACATATTTTTATTAAGTTCTTGGCAGAGAATCAATGACGTAATGATTACCAAATATCCGACATGTAAATCTAAACATACTAAACTGAAAATACACTGAAATTGCCCAAGATAGGTACAGATCAAACAAAAGATTGTATTTAAACAAAAACATACTGTCCCAGATCCCAGATATCCAGCGGTGTACGCTTTTCTCAGTCAAAGTAATCATTCCAGGTTTTAGTAAATTTACGTAAAGCTCCAATCCTTTTTGCATACCTCAATTCACTATTTCTAACTCTCTTGATTTTTTGAAAACATTCATCTGCAGTTGGAATTATTTCTGATTTCCAATATTTAAGAATAAGAGATCTGGCAATTGCAACAATGATGTACAAAAGCTTCACCAAGGAATCTTCCAAATTAAGCTCTGGATCAACCCCAAGTATAATCAAATTATTATAGTTATCGATCTTAAAATGTAAATATTGAGACAATATAAAAAACATATTTTCCCAGAAAACCTTGATTTTGGGACAAAAGGCAATAATATGTGACCAATTAGCCAAATCAGGTTGAGTGCATCTAAAACAATTAGACGTTGCATTACTATACATTTTGGACATCGTTGCCGGTGTATAATACAGTAGCCATTTGCTAAAGAAAAGCATACGTCTCCAGTTTGCCCCTCTAAGGACCGTGAAGTTTAATCTATTTAGTGTTGTCCAGTTTATTTCCTTTAAATTGAAGTTTTCATGTTTCTGCCATTTATTTATCGCTTTGGCACTCAGATCCTCCTCCCTATGTTCTGCCAAACTTTTCCTCCATGTTCCCGCCCTCTTGAATACTGGGGACCAAAAGATATTGTTCGTTAAATTAGAAATCTGGCTTAATTGTGTTATATCAATAATACTCAGTAACCTATACAGCGCTACATATGAGCCCATAAGAAGAAAATTACCGCTTATTAACACTGCCATCTCATCGGGAGTCAACCAGACTCCAAATTTAATAAAATTTGATAAGTTAATGAACCCATATCTTGCCCAGGTAAGTGTGATGTCTAATTCTAATCTGGTCCCTAATCCAAAAACAGCCTCTCTTAATGGAGTTCCTAGGGACAGGAGAGAGAGTGAGTACCTTTTCAGCATAACATCTCGCTTTTTAAGAAACCAACGCAGAGTCTTGTATCTGACTAATTTGGGGGATTTAAAAATCGCGAGAGGAGAGGGTATTTTGGATTCTTTGCAGATGAAGTCAAAAAAGAAATTAATAAACAATACATCTCCAAGTGCTGGATATTTAAATCTCGAAAGATACTGCACAAAATATGCATAGTATTAGTCTTTTAAATTTGGTAGGCCCAATCCACCGTGATCCTTATCTACACATAAGGTTTCTATAGCTAATCTTGGAGTCTTTTTTGCCCAAATGAAGGCTGAAAAAAGAGATTCAATCTTGGAAAAAAAAGGCCAGGAAGGGAACAAGAAATGGTTGAAAACAAAAAGTTGAAAAGTGGGAGTATTGACATCTTAATTAATGCTACTCGGCCCAAGATAGATAAAGGAAGTGTATCCCATCTTAGGAACATAGCACGGACTTTCCTAATCAAGGGTTCAAAATTAAGCGTGTATAGATCACGTACTGTAGATGAAAAATAAACCCCTAGGTATCTTTTGGGTTTATTAGTTATACATCTCCGAATATCTGGATGCAGGTCCGGGTTGTTATTCCCGCTGATAATAATCTCAGTTTTCCGCTTATTAATGCGATACCCCCCCAATGCTTCAAATTGTGAAAAAATGAGAAAGGCTTGTTCTTGTGACTGCATATCGGATTTCAACAGAAGCATAATATCATCTGCGTACAGTTTGATCTTATCCATACCATCTATCGGTGGAGAAATATTTTTATTTTTTCTTATTGCAGATGCTAGAGGCTCGATAAAAAAAGCAAAAAGAGTGGGGGAGAGAGGGCAACCTTGTCTCGTTCCTCTTTGAACAGGAATAGACCCAACCATCAATTTATTGATTAGAATATGGGCTTTTGCTCCCTGGTACAAATTTCTAATCAAAGTGATGACTTGAGAAGGTATACCAAATCGATATAAAATAAAAAAAAGAGTGTCCCAAACTACTAAATCAAAAGCTTTTTCTGCGTCTAAAAGAAGAATTAAAGCTGATACCTTACGAGTTTCAAAAAAATCTAGTGCTTCTGCTAAATAATGTGTGTTAGTGAGCAGTTGGCGGCCAGTTCTAAATCCATTCTGATCTGTATGAATTAACTGTGACGCAACCTTATTGAAACGAATAGAAAGCAATTTTGTAATGATTTTGTAATCCGAGTTTAATAAAGTTATAGGTCTATAGGAATTTGGGTCTTTTCCATCTTTTCCTTTTTTCACAAAGCTAACCACTGTACCATCATAGAAAGATGTCGGGATTGGTCCCCCCTGAAGCATTGAATTTACTAATAAAAGAAGTATTTCTGAAAGAGAGCCAAAAAAGGTGACAAAAAATTTGGCTGGAAAACCATCTGGGCCGCAAGCCTTACCATGTGGCAAGTTTTTAACTACCTGCTCCAATTCTCTAATAGAGAAAAGAGAAGCCATTACTTCTTGATCCATATTGGAAAGTGATGGAAGAGAGTATTTATCTAGAAATACATTTAAACTAATTTGATCCAAAATATGGGAAGAAGAGTAGATATTTTCGTAATGGGTTAACATAATTGCTCCTATTTCCGCCTGATCTGAGGTATCTTCTCCGGTGGTAGGCGATTTTAGAGAACGAATCAGATTGGCTGCGGCTTGTTCTTTTACTTGCCATGCCAAACATTTTCCAGTAAAGTTGCTATTCTCATAGGATTTCTGCACTTGCCTATAAAAGATTTCCTCACTTTTTAAGAAATAGTGAGCACTCAGTTCACGTTTTGCTGCATTTAATAGGTTTTTTAACTCTACTGAGGGATTATAATATTTTTGATGTATTAAGGCTTGTATTTTTTGCTGTAGCTGGTTTTTTGTATCACGAAATATAGCAGCCTCCCTTGCGTCCCTACTAATAATAATGCCCCGGATATACGCCTTCAAGGTGTCCCATATAATATGAATTGGTGCTGTCCCCATATTTCGTTCTACAAAATCCTTAATCTCTGCCGGGACAGACATAACCCAAGGTTCGTCATTCAAATAGGATTTATTGAAGACCCAGCGTTTCACCACATTAGTCCTTGCATCTAGCTCAATTTCAAGGACAAGCATTGCGTGATCGGAGAAGCCATTATGTAAAAACTTATGATCTCGACTAGTAAGTATTGAGGAAATTAGAAAAAAATCTATACGAGAAAATTACTTGTGCCTCCCCGACCAGCATGTATATTCTCTTTTATGAGGGTTTGCTAACCGCCAACACTCAGCTAGATCTAAAGTCCTAATATTGTTAAGAATAATCTGATAAGATTTAGGTTTAGACTGCTTTTTTCCGCCCAAAGTTGAATCAAATTGTGGGTTCATCAATATATTAAAGTCCCCTCCAATAACTATATCTCCGTCGACCATAAGGAGAGATTGAAACATTTCTTCATATATTAAAGGGCAATCGTTAATGGGAGCATAGAAGTTCACAAAAGTAATGGGAGATGGTCTATTCTTAAGTTTACAGTTAGCCCAGCACCAACGGCCCTGTGTATCTGCTTCGGAATGAATTATTTCTGCCTCTAATTTCTTACTAAAGAATAGTGCAACCCCCCGCTGGGACTCTGAAAAGAAAGAGAAACCTCGATAGTCGGCCCATCCTTTAAACATGGAAAATGTATCTGCCTTAGAAATTGCAATATGAGTCTCTTGTATCATAATGAGTGCAGTGTTCTCTGTTAGAATCCATGCCTCTATTGCCCTCATTTTCTTCTTATTATTGAGACTGTTAACATTAAAAGAAATAATTTTCAGACCCAACTTAGACCTAGTTCAAACATATAATTAAAGTGCATAGCGTGCATTTCAGCCCTTATTTCCCCAAACTTCTTAGAACCATCCACACTGTGCTTACAAAATATATTAATCATCAAACAAAAATAGCACAATGCAACGTCTCTCCACCAAGAACACTTTTTTAAAAAGTTTTTTTCCCCCCTACCCCCCCCTTGCCTGTGGCCCCCTCCTAACTCACTGTCCATTCCCCCCACGCTTGCCACAGCACCCTTTCTTTTAACCCTGGGGTGTAGTGATAGAACACCCCCTAACCCCTGGACCCGTGCTCCTCCCTCCCCTCCCAAAACCAAAGAGTATAGCCATAATGGCGTTTAAGAGTAATAAAAGAGAAGTAAAAAATTAAACTGTTCTATCACTATTATACATTTTGTATTTCGTGCAGCAAATCCTGTGCTTCCTCAATATCGGATAGTAGATAGAATTTACCCTTAATCAGAACTCTAAGTTTAGATTGCTGTGCTATCATCGCCTGAGCCCCTTGAGCCTTAAACAGTTGGACGTAGGAAAGAATTTGTAAAGATGCTCCAACTGTTTAAGTGCTTGTTTTAAGTTGTTAATTAAGAAAACAATACTATTATGTATAATTTCATTTAAATGTATTTTTTATGTATTAAATGAATCAATCTATTTATTTAATGTAGCGTACTTTTAAATGACCCTTCCCTAAACCCTACTTCCCTCTCCAGCTCCCACCGCGGGTCTGTGCCCATGGTTGATAGTCACCCATCCTTTCTGCGGCTCCTCGTGGGCTCTTCCATCCATGTGGCTTCAACAAAGCTGCACGTCCCTTGTGCCGCTGTTTGTCCCAGGAGCAGTTACCCTATGAAAAGCGACCCCAGATCTTACTCTCCTGCATGACCTGGTGTCTTTTCTCACTCACCGAAGCGTATATTGTTAATTTTGAGAGTCTGGTGGCTTGAGGCGGCGCTCACAGCTCGGAGAGTTATGGGCCTTTTCTTGTGCCTCTGGTGGGTGAAGTCCTCCTGCCTGCCCCCCTCACTGCTACCAATGAGGAAAGCAGTGTTTATTCCTCTGCTCCTGTGTGTCACGGAGGCTGCACTCCCACCCTCTCCACCCTATGAGTTCTAGTGCAGCCTAGGCTTGCGTGTGTCTTGTATGAGACCTTAAAAGCTGTCCTGGAGGCTGTGAAAGGCTCCGGGTCGAAGCCCCCTGCATTGAACCCTCCGAGAGGCAGTGATAGTAAAGAACAGCAAAGAAGTCCCAGTTCACATTACGAGCCACTCCTGCTGATTACGTTCTCCATCATGTTCTCTCATAAGAGCATCTCTCCAAATTGATACCTCTATACCCACAGCCAGCACGTGTTTCGGGGACACACCCCTTCCTCAAGGCAACCCCAAAGTGACAGCCATCAACATTTTGATAGTATTTTCTTGTCTTTTCTCTCCCACTTCTTCGAGTTGGGAGTCAAAACCAAACTCTTGCAGACAAGAAGAAACTTTAGATGCGTTTTCCTAAATTACTATCCTCTCTCCTGGTCATGGAATGCGGTGTCAAGACGAACTCTTCTGTTGTTCCTGGTTACTTTGATGCACTGCCCCCTGCATGGCTCCAAGGAGCTGTGCCTTCATGCGGAGTGTCTCTTAGTAAATTGACACTGTTACTTTTCCCTCAATGAACCCTCAAGGGCTTCTCCCAGTTTGTTTATGAACCCCCAGACCTGCGTTCTGAGAATGAGGGTTACCCAGAGTAAGTGGGAGGGTGAACGTGCTGGCAGTGTAGTTACGGTGAAGGGGCAGCGAGTCATATCTGTGCTCCTGGGAGGGATTCCTTCTGGACTCTCCTGTTTTAAATGCCATGCCTGCGACACGCATGAAGGGCGCACACAGAGGCCTAACACTGGTCCCTGAAGCCCCTGCAGCACAGGAGGGGGGCACCTTTCTGGGGCCATTCTCAGCCTTAGGCCTGTGAATATTTGGGAGATCTGGAAGCATCAGTGTCCACACCACATTCTGCATGGAGGACACTTCATGTTGCGTTATGATGCTAGGTGTCGCTGCATGAGTGTGTCCGCTTGTGGTTGGGTGTGAGGTGCATGGGTATGCAACTTATGATTCATAGGCATGCTCCCATTTCTGTTAGATGATATGTAGGACATTGGGGTTTAGATTGAGGGGGTGTGAACCCTTCCCAAGCAACAACCAGAATACCTGTGAAGGTGGACTACTAAAAGTTACTAAATTAACCTGTGCTTAACCCTATGGTACCTTGGCACAAAATCAGTCATGCTGAATTTAGAAGCAATGTGTAAGGAATTTATGCAGCACTCATTGTCATTGTCATTGTCAAAGGCTTTTGTATAGCGCAACAATTCACCAGAAGAGGTCTCAGGGCGCTTGGCAGAAAGAAGGCATCAACCTTAAAAGGAGCGAGAATGTCTAAGAGGGGAATTAATTAGGAAAGAGCCAGGTTTTCAGACTCCTGCGGAACGCCTGGTGGTTAGAGAGAGACAACAGATGGGAAGGCAGCTTGTTCAATAATTGCGGTGCCAAAAAGGAGAAAGCCCTGCATCCATTTCTGGAGGTACGCGCCTTAGGCTGGGAAAGAAGGGACTTTGAGCTAGAACGTAGAGTTCTGGATGGTCTGTACCAGACTAGTTTTTTTGCCAAGTAGGAAGGGCCTATACCATAAAGGAGTTTATGGGTAAGACTTAAGATTTTAAATTGACATCTTTGGTGCACAGAGAGCCAGTGCAGTTCTTTCAGAGTAGGTGCAGAAGCAGACCTCAGCGGTAGTCCCAGTACCAGTGGAGCAGCCGCAATCTGTAGTATTTGAAGTTTAGTAAGCACACACTCCTTGATTGCCACAGACATAGCATTTCCATAATCTAAATGGCTTATAATAAGCCCCTGAACTCAAACAGTAATAAAGAGGAAACTCAACACAAGAAAAATCCACCACCAATTTAGCAATAAATAATTTCACATTAAAACATATTAAATGCAATCAGTGACACCGGAGTTAGGAATTTCTAAAGTTTTTAGCTTAAAATAGTGCATAAAAGATCAAAGAGCCAACCCTAGCCATCTGGTCACATGAGCCCGGGGCAAAGTTAAGTTATTGCCAACAGCGATGAAGTGCCATTCAGATACAAGAAGCGGATAGGCCCCAGTCTCAGCTTACCTTCAGACTTAGAAGAATTTTGTAACAAAAATGTATGAGAAGGTAAAGTTCAGTGAGACAAGGCAGCAAGTGGTGGTCGAGGAGGAGACCTTATTGGGGAGCCACTGTATGAAGTCAAAGTGAAGATTTCTACATTTGGGCTTTGTCCCTTTTTTGGAAGTCAAAAATTTCCAGTGGGTTAAAGCTTCATGCTGTAGCTGTTGAGGGCTCCATGAAGCTGAATACCCTTAGGAAGAGGAGCCGTTGGACTGGATTTGCTGCTGGGAGTATAATGTAGCAGGAACTACTGTGATGTCAGGTGGATCAGGATGCACCTTGGGTGTGTTAGACCTGGCATCCTTGGTGTGGTTTCCCCAATCTTTTTTCCTCTATCTCCTGTATTTTTGATTATGTACTAGACTTCGTTTTTGCTGGTCTAGATGCTTTGGGCACTTTACCACTGCTTATCAGTGCTCAAGTGCAAGTGCTTCCTGTGTGAATTCTGATTGGTTATCAATGATTGGAATATTTCATTTACTAGTACGCCCCAAGTACAGTGCACTGTGTGTGCCCAGGACCTGTAAATCAAATGCTACTATTGGTTCTGCAGCACTGATTGTGCTACCCACGAGTAGCTCTGTAAACGTGTCTCATGCCTGCCATTGTGGTGCAGGGATTCTGTACATACACAGAACTATGCACAGTATTATGGGACTTCGGTGTATAGGGGCTTAGCCTTACTACCAGCTTAGTGCCCATGAGCCCAGGACCGACTAGCAACAGTCTCACTAGCTCTCCTACTGACAAACCGAAAAACCAATGATTAGACACCCCAGAAAACAACACTCCTAAATCTCTCATGAATTGCGGTAACGAGACACACCTTTTCGCTCACACTCTCGGTCTTGTCCACAATAAGATCTGACAGAGACACGAAAATTGTTTAAAATATTTATTTAACTAACTTTCCCTAAAATGCAGTATACGAGCCACCACCAGCAGTAAAATACATAATATCAATACAGTTAGTATTGCAGCAAGGCTATATATCATAAAGGGAGATGTAATTTTACACCTGTGGATGAAGGACTAAAAGGCCTAATCACCCTCCCCTTGGTAAGCAGAAGTATTATTATGTAATAGAAGATCTCTGGGCTTTGTCAGCAGATCCCATACCTCAGGCCAGAGATCGTATTTCTACATCACAAGTGCGAGTTGCTCTTCTCCCTGGAAAGGTCCCTCTCCAAGTGTGTGTTACCTAAACATGCATCCCCATAATATCAAAGTATGAGTCTCCAGCAAAAACAGCTGCATTGGTATGTTTTGTCTAAGTGCTATGGCCTGGCCAGAACATAATAAGAAGAGTCAGTTTTTATCGACCTTGCTCTCAATGTTTAGACCAAACTACAGGAACAGGCAGGGAATGAGCACAGCAGAGAGCTCTCATGTGAAAGACATAAACCGAGTCTTACAAAAGACATGCAGTGTCTTGGGCAAAAGCAGCATCATGCTACCGAGCTCATGCTAACCTAAAGGTGTCGACAATGACTCTAGCGACCGCATGATATTTGCAGTGCCTGTGAGTGCAGTTTATAAGACCCTGTCGACCTGGCAAGTGCACCCACTTGCCAGGCCCCACCTTCCCTTTTTATGCATGTAAGGCACCCACAAGGTAGGCCCAAGGTACCCCCATGGGCAAGGTGCAGTGTATGTAAAAGGTAGGATATGTGCTGGTGTGTTTTACATGTCCTGATAGTGAAATACTGGCAATTCCATATTTTCACTATTCCAAGGCCTGTCTCTGAGCTCAGAATTAAAACAATACATCTTTTAGTGAAGGTTGTTTTTCAGGTCTCGCTAGAGCCCAGTGCATGCGCTGGCCTAGCGAGACATTTAGTAAGCTGCTTTTGGAAGTGCTTCCAAAGCAGCGACCAGCTTACCCTCACGCGCACAAGCACGCACGCGACGTGCACAGCACTTTTTTTCGTCGCGCTTGAGCACAACTTGCATTCTTTTCAATTATTTCATTTCACAGCCTGGCCGCGCTGCCAATGCTTGTTGCATTTGAAGCAGTGACAGCTCACCCGAGTTGCGCATTTTGAAAATTTGCAGTCTTCGTCATTTTAATCTTTCTGCAGCATCCTGCAGTCACATGACACTAATGTACTTTGCTGTGCACATTACCAGACTTCAGTAAATAACACGATAGGAGGAAAAGCCACTTTTCCACTTTGTGATGCTGACAGGAAATTTCAAGCAAATTACTTTCTGGCCTTTTATAAGAGCAAAAAGGTTTTTCTGCTTCCTAATGAGCAGATACCTTTACTCTCATTTCGCCATACGACGGGTCAGATAGTAAAAACTGAACATTCTGTTCTCAAAGCGTATATGGGGAGTTTTAGCAACAATAACAAGAGACTGTAATAAGTATCAGAAAAATTGTAGGTATACAAGTAACATTTTCTAAAGAATTGTGATCTTTGTCCTTTGTGGGATCTTAACAGTTGGGCCTGAGATTGGACTCGCTTTAGTGAAGAGAACAATTTCTAGGGCTTAATTTGTAATAGATCGAGTGTAGGTGGCCAAAACTCTTCTCTGAAACCAGCTGCGGGTGCTTTTAAATCTTGTTGTACTGAATATTTTGACTGCATAGTCTAGTTTTGCCCGCATGAGTTCATTAATTACAGATAATGGCCTTAGTTATAGTCCTACTCCTCTCTTTCCTTATTAACCAATGATGCTCTCTTGCAACAAACACAACCAATCACACACACAACCACTCACACACACATAACCCCACACACTCATAACCCCACACACTCATAACCCCACGCACACAACCCCTCGCACACATAACCCCTCGCACACATAACCACTCGCACACACAACCACTCGCGCACACAACCACTCGCGCACACACCCACTCGCGCACACACCCACTCGCGCACACACCCACTCGCGCACACACCCACTCGCGCACACACCCACTCGCGCACACACCCACCCGCGCACACACCCACCCGCGCACACACCCACCCGCGCGCACACCCACCCGCGCACACACCCACCCGCGCACACACCCACCCGCGCACACACCCACCCACTCGCACACCCACCCACTCGCACACCCACCCACTCGCACACCCACCCACTCGCACACACACCCACTCGCACACACACCCACTCGCACACACACCCACTCGCACACACACCCACCCGCACAACCACTCCCACTCCCACAGTCTAGTTTTGCCCGCATGAGTTCATTAATTACAGATAATGGCCTTAGTTATAGTCCTACTCCTCTCTTTCCTTATTAACCAATGATGCTCTCTTGCAACAAACACAACCAATCACACACACAACCACTCACACACACATAACCCCACACACTCATAACCCCACACACTCATAACCCCACGCACACATAACCCCACGCACACATAACCACTCGCACACATAACCACTCGCACCCACAACCACTTGCGCACACACCCACTCACGCACACACCCACTCGCGCACACACCCACTCGCGCACACACCCACTCGTGCACACACCCACTCGCGCACACACCCGCTCGCGCACACACCCACTCGCGCACACACCCACTCGCGCACACACCCACTCGCGCACACACCCACTCGCGCACACACCCACTCGCGCACACACCCACTCGCGCGCACACACCCACTCGCGCACACACCCGCCCGCGCACACACCCGCCCGCGCACACACCCACCCGCGCACACACCCACCCGCGCACACACCCACCCGCGCACACACCCACCCGCGCACACACCCACCCGCGCACACACCCACCCGCGCACACACCCACCCGCACACACACCCACCCGCACACACACCCACTCGCACACACACCCACTCGCACACACACCCATTCGCACACCCACTCCCACAGCCACACACATAACCACCCACAGCCACACACATAGCCACACCAAGCATTAGCATAGCCAATTGGTCTCGCCATCGGGACCTTATAAGTGTTTAGCCATGCAACAGTTGATGTGGTTGCACCAAGGATATTGTGCTGCATAACTAAATACTTAGAAGGACCCAAAAGCAAGACCTATTGGATATGCCAATGCTTGTTAAATTGTTTGAAAAAGGAACTTTTAGAAAGTAAGCATTTTTTTTGTTAAACCATCCTATGTATCTACCTGCCTGTGGGCCCACTTCAAGGCATAAGCCATTTTATCATCATCAGGAACATATATTAAAAACAAGGAAGAATAACGTCTCTCCCCCCCCCCCCCCCTCCCCCACTAGAGGAGGCTAAGACAAAAGGGGGAGGCCATTCAACCTCTGCCAACTAAATATCATAAGAAGTGAGGTTCCCCCAAAACACTGCTCTAACTGAGCGTTCAATATCACCTTCAATCTAGGGGGCTAATTCATAAATTCTATCTGAAGGGGCAACTTGATTATCCACTGTGTCTTCTGTAATATAAGTGTCAGTTGCTTATGCCTCCAGACGCTGATGGAGTGTCTGCCGCACTATGGTAACCTCAGTCGAGCTGTCCAGGAGGGTCACCACGCAACTCCTATTGAGGAGCAGGGTTCTCACCATCTGAGGCAAATGTTGCTGTCATACCGGAAACTTTTTTCTTCTGAAATTGGGGTTGACATTGAGGTGGTTCTCTCTACTTGACTTTTACATCAAACTGGTGCTGCAGGTCACATCTTGTGCAGACTCGCCTTCTCTGCGATCCTGATGTCCTACCCCGCTGAACTGTTGATCCGATGATTCCTGGAAGGAACGAGTTTCAGGAACCTCGAACAACTTGGGTGTCCTAATTTTAGAACGATCATGCAAATCATATCTACATTCAGAAGCGTCAAGTAGTGGCGACCCAGCACGTGTACCAGGCTTCTGCTATTGCTGCCGCTGATTTTTATTCCAAGCCTTTTTAGGAAAGACTGGGCGTCCCTCCTTCTCAGGAGTGAGCTTGTTCTATTCCCGAGTAAAAGGTCTTACTCCCAAACTATTGCGTCCCAACGAGGTATACACCTCCACAATAAAAATCGGCAATTGCTGCTGTCGGTCAACGTACGCCACAGCCGAGAGGCATTGGCGCACCTGGAAGCAAACTGCCTCACCTTTAATGTGGGCCAGAATGATATCTGAGACAATAGGGAACATGTCCACTAATCTCACCCCCAATTCCAGCCCTGTGTTCATCTTGTACCTTCTTTAGAACGCTGGTAGAACGCTCATGGAAGGGGTGCCAAAGCATAGTGTATATACTGAAGCAAACACCACCCTCCAGGTGGGGCAATCCGCTAAAGCGGGAATAATACTTCTCGATAAACTCATTGTCAGGATCCTGTGTTTTTCACCAGGAGTAGTATGTGGAAAAACAGCCTCAAGTTGCTAACATTTTTCTGCAAGCCAATATGGCAAATCATCCCTATTCGGAGGTCGCTTGCCCATCACTGAATTAACAATGACTGGGCTTTAGACAAGGCCACCGCTGTGTCCAGGTGGAGGAGGAGCAGCTCCAACTGGATCCACTTAAATCGCACGCGACATAAATTGAATCACACTTCTGTGTATATGAATCAGTTTTGTATGTAACTAACGTAGCTCTGTGAGTGTAACATTAAGATAATTTGAATCTAATCTGCTATGGTTGTTAATTGTATGAAATCTATAATCACTTAGTGACTGGTGTATCTCCCAAAATAGAATGAAATGTTTTTGTTGGAAGATTAACCTATTTATCCATCAATGTATGATTTGTAAACTTATCTAATATTGTTTTTCCACTTCTCTGTGTTTATTTGTGGTAAATATTTTCTTTGCTGAACCTGTCTGACTAGGGGAGGGGAGGGAGGGTGGGTTTTTTTTTTTGTAATTGGAAAAACTTACTAAAGACATTTAAAAAAAAAAAAAAAAAAAAAGATAATTTGAATGTGGTGTAAAACCCGCCAAAATAGGCCAAGTGGCACCGTCGACTGATAAGGGGCCTAACTGGACAACAGAAACAGGGTGAGGAAGGCCGCTAATAAACCAGATGGTATGCTCCCAGGCCATCAACGGAACTTTGAGTAATGCAAAAGGGCGATGACCCCGCGGCATGGCGGCTGCTGTATATTCACAAAATAAATTAATTTGCATCCTGTGGAGGAGTGTGGCTCAATGGTTAGAGCTGCAGACCCTGATGCAGAGTTCTAGCCCGGGACTAGGGTTCGATCCCCGACTCGGCGGGGTCTCGGGCTCAATTTCCTTGGACCTGTTAATTCTTGCCTTGGTGCCTATTCTAATCACGGGCCCCACGATGCAACTCGGGGCAATAGCTTGCTTAGCCTCCACACCGGCCCCAACAGCATTAAGGATGCCTGCCTTCACATTGGGGGTGGACACTTCACAGGGAAAGTCAGGAGAGGTTCCACAGCGGTATGAGTATCAGCGCCAGGAAGTCAAATAGGCGACACCGCAAGGTGACCGTCTGGTGACAGTGCGCTCTATAAGTACCATGACATTTACTGCCGGAAAAGTAACCAAAGAGTAAAGGCCCTCTAAGCGGTGAGTCATGTCAGCCTCGACAACAAAGGTAAAGGACACCCCCACATTGGGCACTCCACGTTGAGTCAAGAATGCTGTCACCGCCACGTGGTTAGTGGCCGCAATAGCGACTGCCATAATAAAAACAGAAAAGGACAAACCAGCAAAACGGTATCAAGACCAACCTTTTCGCTCACACTCTTGTACTTGTCCAAAATAAGATCTGACAGAGACCCTAAACAGTTTAAAATATTTATTTTAACTAATGTGCCCGAACATGCAGAGTACGTGCCACAACAAGTAGGAAAATACATATTCAAATTAGTCTGCATAGCAGCTCCTCCATAAATCATGAAGGGAAATGTCTTCATGTAAAGACAATACACCCTAACCTCCCTCCCCTTGCTAGGAAATAGTATAATTATATATTAGAAGATCTCCTGGTTTTGTCACCAGACCACATACCTTAGCCTATAGATGGTAGATCTACATCATAGCTGCTGTCTCGCTCTTTTCCCTGGAAAGGTCCCTCTCCAAGTGCGTCACCTATTCCTGTGTCCCACTAAAAACCCAAGTACGCTGTCTAAACAGCTGCATCAGTATGTTTTGGCTAAGGCCTGGCCAGAACAAAATAACAAGGGGCATTGTTCGACCTTGCACATTATGTTCAGTCTAAATCCCAGGAACATGCAGAGAGTGAACACAGCAATGAATTCTCATGTGAAAGCAGCCTTAGAAATTATTGCACAAAATAAAGACGTATAGCAACGTGTGCAAAGAAGCAGGCAAGCTGCAGCGTGCCCATGCTAAGTTAGTGAAGACAACAATGTCCCTATGGGGCTCGTGACACACTCCGCACCATGCCACATAATTTCATCAGCATAATTTAACTCCACGCCTAACAATTCAACTTAACACATCTCCATTCCACACCACATAATTTAACAACAAACCACATAATTCTAATCAACAGCACAACTACATAACACACAACATACATCTAAAACACACCACATAATCCCACATCATACCACAAAATTCAACAAAACACCACATATTTAAAATCCACTACATAACGCTCCTCAACACAAAATAATATTCCACATGATTACACCCCATAACACACAATTCCACTAAACATACCTTCAATACACTTGAATGGACTATAATTACTATCCACATAATTCAACTGCACACCGTGCCACATATTACACAAATCCACTCCACAATTCCACAACTAACAATTCCAAAGGAAAAAGCATAATTACACAACACACCACATACATCCACAACACTCCATAACACTTAGGTAAAAGACATTTGCATTTACAATGCTAATACCTCTACCTCTCCTTGTCCTTACTTTAAAACCTACTCTTAACACCTCACACTGTAATATTATTGCTGGCAGCAGCCGTTGTAATCTGAGCCATATTGTCACGTTAGTTCAAGAAGCTTTGTTCTTACTTTGATGTTTGACACGTATGCTGTGTTAACTATATTTGTGGCAACTTCATATAAGGCATAGTTCCATGACTTTTGCCTAAATTGCAGTAGGATTTGAATGGGTTTTACTCCATTAATTTGCCGGATAAATGAACCAACCTATTTTCCGTACAATAATGTTGCATTACTACATTTGTATATTTTATCTGGTTTTTCACATTAATATAACATAAATACCCCCCTCATAAATCCACTCTATGCCACATAGCAATAATCCGCATAAATAAACTCCACACCATGCTACATAATGCCACTCAACATAATTTCACAAAACACCACACTGTTTGGTGCCACACTATTCAACTCCATACAAATCTATTCCACACCACTTAATTCAACACTAAATCACAAAAGTCCACTCCACAAAACAATTTAACTACACACCACATATATCCAATGTACAACACATAATTCAAGGACATACTACAAAATTCAATCTCACTATCACATAAATAAATTCCACTACATAACATTCCACTTAATCAAAATACAATTCCACATAATTGCACTCCATTACACACAATTCCACTCCACATAGTTAAAATATACTGCAAAATACAGAATTACTATCCACATAATACAACTGCACACCATGCCACATACCACATAATTCCACTACACAAATCCACACCATTTCATGTCACACAATGCCATAACTAAATTCCAACCCACATAGTTCCACTTCACACCGCATACATCCTCTCCAATCCATGTCACATAGGTAAGAGACACTTACATTTACAGCGCCAATATCTCTAACTATTTTTTTTTTTTTTTAACACCGAGATCTGGAGCATACCTCCTTCCTATTTGTTCTTTTTCATCAGCAAAAATGCAAAGCTATCCACACAGTTCTACGCCACACAATTCAACCCCACACAATTCCAGTCCACAACACATAATTTAACACCAAACCACATAATTCAACTCAACACAATTACACAACACAACACATACATCCAGCCCACACCACACAATTCCACATTGTGCCACAAAATTCAACAGCATACCACATAATTAAACTCCACTGCATACTACTCCACAACACAAAATAACATTCTACATAAATACACTCCAAAACACACAATCCCACTTCACAGAATTCCAGTACACTAAATACCATATAAATAAAACGCCACCCAATTACTCAACTAACTAATTCAATCCAACCCATACCATTCCACTACACACCACATACATATACTCCATTACACATATGTAAAAGGCATTGCCATTTACAATGCCAGTAGCTCTAACTCCAACAAATGAGACTGATTGCATTTCTAATGCTTGTTTATACCTAGTGCCAGCCTTTGTGTGGGGAAAGTCCTTGAAATACCTCTCAAAACTGGTACTGATGAGTTCTTTCCCTTTCCTAGTTCAGGCTCCAAACTGTCACAGGTGACAAAAGGCAGGACAGGCCTGGTGTCAGGTTGCTTTGTTTGTGCTGCAGGCAGGGCCCTTTGGAATGTAATCTGGGCAGGGTACAGGTCCTCCCCAGTCAACCCGTTAGGAAGACCATCTCCTCACACCTAGGTTTACTTTGTCTCACTGTCTGGAAGCAATATCCAAACCCCAATAGCAAATGTATTCAAAGACTTGTGCCCTAGTACACTCGAGGAAAGACAAAGTCGGTTTGGACTAGAAAGTGTCAGCTTTCTAAAAGTGACATCTTCAAAATTGTAATTTAAAATCCAACCCTATGATTAAACAGGAGTTTAAACCACAATTCATTTGAATTAATTGAATTAAGACAGCAAATCTCTAACTATATAGCACTTTTTAAACGCAACAAGGTATTTCAGTGGTAGTCTATGGTTGAGATAGACTTTACAACAGTGAAAAACAACTTTAGGGGTTATTTTACTGCCAGGACATGAAAAAACTTAAACACACATACCTACTTTTTGAATACCATGCCCTCTTCTCTATGGATGAACAAGGCCTTCCTTAAGGACGACTTGTAGTTTAAAAAAATATTTGAACCTAGCGAAAGGTTTGTTTTGCCAGGTTGAAATGGTGGCTTAAAACTGCACACGAGGCTGCAGTGGCAACCCTGAGGCATGTTTTGTATTGCTATTTTAGTGGGTGGCACAATAAATGCTGCTGTTCACTTGTAGCATGTAATTTACAGGCCCAGTATACACGGAGTGCCATTTACTAGGGACTTACAAGTTAATTAAATATGCCAATTAGGTGTAAGCCAGAGTTACCGTGTTTTAAGGGGAGATCACAAGCACTTTAGTGCTGGTTAGCAGGGGTAAAAAGCACAGACTCCTAATGCCAACAAAAATGAGTTGAGTAAAAGTTAGGGAGTGGAAGCAAAATGTTTGGGGAATACCATGCAAAAGCTGTCAGGTTTAACACATTAATATCGTTTGTCCAGTGTAGTGCTGCAGACAGGAGTTCTTATGCAAACAGAACCACAAGGGGGCACAGTGGGCAAACCCCCTGTCCCTCCCTGTGTGCATGTTTGTGTACTGTCTGTATTCAGTCCAGAACTCTGTAGGTTTGTTGTCTATCGGTCAGTCTCTGTGTATTGGTTTGTGGACCTTTGAAGCTGTTTTTAGCTGGTTTATCCTGGCATCTCACTAACAGTCTCTGAGTCCTAACTCTCCTTCAAAGCTCAGGCCTGATGCTTACACTGTTTGATTTCCCTTGATACAGTTATACCTTCTACCTTCTTTTGATGTGGCTTGCCCTCTCTGGAACCCTTTTTTCCGTTAGGGCTTCATCCGCAGTCAGATGCATAGGGCTGGCTTATGACTCCCATTCAATGGGTTTAGGGCGGAATTTGATTGGCCGCAGGGCCACTTCCGCCTCCACAGGGCGATTATTACTGCGCTCAGGAACCACTAGGGCACTGGCTCATCTGAACCAAGTGCACATCGCAGCTACCATTTTATAGCTCTTTCTGCGTGCACCATAAAGGCAGTCTCGTGCTTGCATAGGGTGATACGAGAGGACCATCAGTGCCCACTAGAGTACCTGCGCTTGCAGAGGGAGGAAATCCTGGGAAACCCTATTGAGGCTAAACAATGGGACAATATCCTTGAAAGAACCCTGAAGGTATCAAGAAATGCGCATGTTCACGCTTATCAATTACTATGTCCTCCACAGATTGTACACCCAAGAGCGCATTATGAGGTACTTCCATGCGGCTGATGCAGCTTGTCTCAGATGTGGCAAACAGGGAGCATACTTTTTACATATGTTCTGTAATGCTCGAGATAGAGCCAGGGAGGGGGCATAGTTGGAAGGCCTGATCCTTGACACAGAAGTCCCCGGACGGAAGTGAAGGCGGAAGCCGGGCTAGCCAACGGACTCTGCAGGCGAGGAGCTGGACCCGATACGGAATCAAAGCAAGGCGGACCCTGCAGGAGACAGTCTTCAGAGCCTCGTGCGACTGAAGACGGATGAGACCGGCTTCCGGAGACTGCGTCACTGCGAATGCACAGGTACACTGCCGCAATACAGGGAGGGGAGAGAGGCATGCAACGGGACCCTGCGAGCGAATGCCCGAGAGGAGCGCAGATGAGTCACCACGTGGTAAAGCAGGCGGAGTAGGGAGAGATAGGCCAGATACTGCAGCGGCTACAAGGGGAGATGAAGGCCTCTGAACTATCACACCCACCCCATCACAAGCCAGGAAGATAGTAGGAAGGACTTCTAGCAGAGACAGTACCAGAGCGGGACAAGGGAAACCCCAGGAGCAGCAACGAAGCCCCAGATCGGCACAGTCTTCACCCTCACTGTACTTCGGGCCCTGATAGAAGCGAGAGGCGGCCCAAAAGAGTGGCAGCAGCACAGGAGGACTGGGGGAGCCAAACACCCTCACCACGCCGCACACCCATAAGTGCTGGTCCAGGGCTGCTGTAGTGGGAGTCCACGTGGAGCGCTCCTCCCTCCCAAAAGAAAACCCTATTGAAGGCCCAACACACCAGAAGGACACGGGGAGAGGGGACCGGCCGTACACAAAGAGAAGCTCAAGGAGAACTACAGCGCTGGAACAGATACAAGAGGAGGGAGAGCAACTACACTGGGGGTACTAGGGCGCACCCCTGTCAGATAGGACAGAAGCACCGGTATCAATATATTGGAGAACAGGCCCCAATCGCCAAGTTAGACCTGTGGAAAAAGGGAAGCCTACTGAGGCCTATAAGTGAGAGACAAAGACTGGACGGCAACAGGATTTCTGGCTGAAGAAAGCTGAGGCGAGACACCAACTACGAAGGGCACTGAGAGAGATGAAAAGCTTGAAGTGAGAGCCATATTGGGAGTCCTTAGCAACAACCAGAAGTTGGCTGGAACAGCGGAGCCTCCCAATGAAAACTAATACCATCCCAACTCAAGGGTCAGAGCTGAAAGCTAGTAAAAAATATTACAGGATAGAGGTCGGCACATGACAAGATGGTGACTGGAAGAAAAAAACAGGGGTCTCCATAAAGAACATGTTTGCAAAAACACGGGGGGCACAGGAAATCTGGACCAATTGAGGACAAAGCAGAGCCTCCTCCCCAAGTTGAAAAATCTGTAGGCTCCATTATCCGCCCATACCTTGAAGCTCTATTGTTAGGGCTCAAGGAAGATCTACTAGCGTTCAAGCGGGACTTATTAAGCAAACTACAGACGGCCTGCAAAGAGGTGACGGACATTGGTCAGAGAGTGGACACCTTAGAGGACCAGGGCACATCACTGGATGAAGAGATCCAACAACTGCAACTGGAAATAATCAGGCTATCAGAACAACAATTTGACCTCCAAGTTCATGTGGATGATTTAGAAAACCCTTCTTGGAGAAACAACATTCACATCAGCAGAGACCCTTGGGTCACAGAAGGGGATGACATTGAGACATATGTTGAGCTATTTAGACATATCCTCGGAGGCACTACAGCATGGCCATTCGCTTAGACAGAACCCACGGAGTGGAGAGGTGGAGCTTAGGGAGAGCAAGGACTCTAGACATTCCCACATGTGTACATAACTTTTAACTCTAGGAAGCAATCTTGAAAAAGGTCAGTGAGCAACCCAATATTCAATTCCAAGGACATATAATCCATTTGTATCAAGATTTTGCAGTCTCAACACTCTTAAAACGAGAGGAGTTCCAGCCAATCATTAGCTTTCTCCCCGACCAGAAAGTGCCTTATTCTTGGGGCCACTACTTCCGTCTCATTTTCAAGTGGCAGGGCCCAATCCAACAGCTCTGTTCCCTCATGGAAGCACCAGATCTCTTACAAATAGAACTTCAAGTCCATCCATGGCTGAATGTCCCCCCTTGTTTCTGAAGGCAAGACAACAGAGAGCGATGGAAGAAAATACCAGTGGAAAGTAAAGGATCTGGTCCGGACCCCAAAACTATGACGCCTGAAAGGAAGGTGCTCCTGGCCAAGCTGACAGAGGACACATGTAGCAACTATCTGGCCTGAGTTGACCCAGCAAACAGAACAGGTGGACGGGGGGGTCTGGGTCGGCGCAGAGGACAATAGGATGTACCACACCACCCCCAATGTCATAGATTTTCTTGCTGGTAAGGGGGACGGCAAACCAACTGCTGTTCCCAACCCCGAGACTTTGGTTTAAAATAGGTTTAGTTTTGGGTGTTGTTTTCGGGGGCTTGCTAAATAGTTTGTTTACACTCCTGCATTTCAGTCCGAATATACCTTCTTGGGCAGAAGACGAAGGATGGAGGCTTGCTATGTGGGGTACAAGACTCTCTCCAAGTATATACATATATGATTGCAGATTCACAAACTCTGCAGGTCATTACACTCAATGTTAAAGGGCTGAATAACCCGATAAAGAGGAAGGCAATCCTTTCTTACCTCAAACACAAAAGCAGATATATGCCTCCTACAGGAAACACATTTACTGCAGGGGACTGGCATAGACTCAAGAGTAGAGCTTTTCCACAGCAATCTTCCTCCTCCCTAACTCACAATGCTGCAGGGGTAGCCATACTGTTCTCTCAGTCTTTTCAAGGGAAATTAGGAGCAAAAGTAGCAGAGATCAGGGCCCGCCTCAGGGGATACCACATTCACATCGGCACAAACATGCTATTGGCGGGATCTATGTACGCTCCTAACAAAAGGGTGCAGTGAGGGAGGTGTTGGAGACTCAGGATAACTGGATATTGCTAGGAGGAGACCTGAACTTGGTATATAATAATGACCTAGACCGCTCGACACAGAGGCAGGGAGGGACTGGGGTGATCAGAGAAGAAGGTGCACGGTGGTTACAGGAAGTACGAATGAAAGCCCATTGAAGAGAGTCCCACTCTGAGACAAGAAACTATGGGGCATATTATCAAGACAGACGATAAAATTATCGCCGCTTTAGCGGCAGAAAACTGCAGCTCAAGCAGCAATAATTGGCTTGATAATATGCTCTATGGAATTCCAATTGAAGCCCATGTTAAACGTGAAGGACATCTAACATGGGCTTCAATTGGAATTCCATAGAGCATATTATCAAGCCAATTATCGCCGGTTTAGAGGCAGTTTTCTGCCGCTAAAGCTGCAATAATTTTATTGCCTGTCTTGATATGCCCCTATACATTTTATTCACATGCACACTTATCATATGCACGTTTTGGACCACTTTGGGGCACTAGGGAGGTAGAGCAGACCGTGCATACAATAGATATAGTACAATCTCAAGAGTTACCCTTTTATACAGAAAAGGGACATGGTATATAAACCAAGAACACGGAGTACTTCCTTTTCTTTAGAAGACAAAATAATTGTATTTAAAAATCCACAAAAATTGCCTAAATATGCACCTGTAAAGTTGAACAAAGACAGGTTGTTATATCTGTTCCCTCAGTGGAGAATATAGTAATAGGTCCACTATATGTGGAAACAATATAGCCCTTAGAAACTACAAATAAAATACATTAATGGGTGAACACAAGGCAATTCCTTTCAAATCACAATAAAGAAGACAAACAATGCCATTCATTTTGTTAAAAAAGAGAATATCTTTGTATCATTTATTACTTATATGACAAGTCTGAAAACAAATCATGTCACGAAATTGTAAGACAAAAATCACAATTCAATTTGATCAGTCCACAGTAAAAAAAGTTAATACAATTATGTTTAAAATTCAAAGCATAGTAAAACAATATTATTGAATAGTAATAACGCTAAACACATCAAATCTATAATTTCATTAATACAGATCATTTATCATGTGGTACATGAACAATATAGTGAATATTTACTGAAGATCAATATACAGAAAACGGCGAGCTCCGGCGGAACTGGCTGGCTCAGAAAAAGTGTTGACACTATTTCGGAGCCATCGATTGTAGTTTCTAAGGGCTATATTGTTTCCAGATATATACCTATTAGTATATGCTCTGTTAAAGGAACAGATATAGCAACTTGTCTTTGTTCAACATTCTCTAAATCACAGGCATTGAGCTTGTTGGTGGCTCCAAAGATGCAAATTCACCTCACACACTCGATCACGTGGTAATCAACCGTTGCGTACCTGGGGATTCGCTTAGCACCAACGAAACGAGAAACTACAAAAATAAGCTATAAAGACCTAGGGCCAGATGTAGGTGTCCAAATACCGGTCTGAAACGGCTGAAAATACCGATTTTCGGCTTTTTCCGACCGGTATTTGGACATTGGTATGTAGGGGCATGTAAAATTACAGAATCAGTTATTTTACTGATTCTGTAATTTTACTGAATCGGTAAAATTACCGATTCTGTAATTTCAGATGTAGGTAGCACTGTTTTCAGTGCTACAAGGGTTTAAGAATTCTTAATTTACCACCAACTAGTAGTTGGTGGTAAATTAAGAAAACCATTTAAAAAGCATTTTTTTTGCTTTTTACACAGTGCCATGTTGCCGACATACATGCCCTAAGGGCATGTATGTCAGCAACATGTGCACCCATGCACAATTGAGGGGTGCAACAGGGTGTCAAAGTGACACCCTGCCACCCTTCAATATTTCCCCCAATTACCGAATCGGTATTTACCGATTCGGTAATTGACATTGATTCCTACGGGCCTCAAGGCCCATAGGAAACAATGGCAGTTACAGACTCGGTAAATACCGATTCATTAATTACCGAATCATACCGATTCGGCAATTAATTTGGAAAATATACCTACATCCCGATTACCAGTTCTTAAATACCGAATCGGTATGATTTGGTATTTAAGAATCGGTAATTGAGGATTACCTACATCTGGCCCCTAGTGAGTAAAACGAAAGCAGACCTGGCCACACTGTCATGGCTGGGGTGAATCGCAGCCCTGAAAATGACAGCTTTGCCGAGAATATTGTATATATTCTTGACCGTGCCTCTTTTCCACTCTTTTACCAGGGGCAAACAAGGCCTCGAATGCGAAGGGAGATCAGTGTTAGAGATCCAGGAGAGGGAGGCCTGGTAATCCAATCCATAGTCACCTACTTCCAGGAGGCAGCCCAGCTTAGATTCTTGTCTGAATTGTCCCGGCTGTAGTCAGAGAAAACGTGGCTGTTTATGGATAGGCTGGGCTCCTCAATATGGAAGACCGCCTCCTTATACAAGACTAGTCGTACCCCCAGCCTCTATCTCTCCGCTTTCACTGCCCCTACTCTCAAGGTTTGGGACTCAGTAGGGACGATCAGGGCCATACATGGTATCCGTCTGCCCTGACCCCTATTGTGGAGAAACCGGCTTTCACAGCTGGACTGAAACACAGGGAATTTGAGGCTGGGCAGAATCCGGAGTGCAGACCGATAGGCCATCCATTTGATGTAGACCGTCCCATCCCATTCAGTTCCCTAAGAGCAGACCGCATACTCCCAGAGGAAGACCGATTTCACTACACACAAATTAGACATTGGGCTATGAATCAAGGAATTAGAGAAGCAGCACAAAGACATCTAACCATCTTTGAGAAATTGATTTTTAGTAGAACCTCAGATAACGATTAGTCATGGATTTGTACAAAATTGTAATGGGCCCAGAGGTGGAGACAAAATTGGCAGCTGAACAATCCTGGGAGCGGGAACTGGGTAGATATTTGACCCAGAAGGAGTGGAGACAATAATTACACAGCTTGACAATCATCCCTCAACACTTCAAGCACCGAAACAGCAGTGGAAACTGTTTCTTATTTGTATCTAACCCCAACTCCTTTACATAAAATAGACCCCGCACAGGATAGCAAGTGTTGGAGATGTCTCACAGAGGAGGGCACACATACTTTGGGACTGCCCCAAATTGGCACACTTCTGGGAGGGGATTCTAACAGAAATAGACACACACTTCTCTACCCCGCTTCCGAGATTCCCTTATATTATCCTAGGCCTTCCCAATCCACTCACCTACCCGCTCAAGTCACGAGGAGGCAGGCAGATAACCCTGGCACTTTGAGCAGCACACGAAGCTATACTAGCGCTCTGGGGCTCTGATAACATTCCCACTAGGCTTAACTGGCTACACCGGATCTGGGGTCTATTGGGTATGGAACTCCTTTCATTAGCTGCGAAGTTGGAAGGAGACACTTTCCTGGAAATATGGAATCCATTCCTTACACTTCCCTTGCAAGAATTCACTGAATTTACCTGCCCTCAATACCTCAGATTATTACGATTAACAGAAGCCCCCATCCAACCGACATATCCGAAGACCCAGGAAGCAAGAAAGGTTTGTAAACAGATCAGGCAATAGGACAGGCAGGCTTCCGAGAGGGGAGGGAGAGGGGGGCGGGAGTTGGGGAGTCTTTTTGAGTTGATTTCTCCTTTTTGCTATATGATTTAAAGATGCATCAAAACTGACGAGGCCGAATGTTGACACGGAGACGGATAATAGAAATTTGCTATATCTTAATTGCAACAACAAAATCGTTTAAACATCAATTGTTGTTGAACCTAAAAAACAGTTGCACAAGAGCTGCACAACAGCAACTGTATTACATAATCTGCAAAAACCCCAATAAAAATGTGTTTAAAGAAAAAAAGAAGGGCTGGATTATAACTATATTTCGAAGCTATGTCCCTCACAAGGGCCCTTCCTCACTCCCTCTCTTCTTCCCTCCTTTCCAAAATCTTGTAATAGTCACTCATTTGAGAAGACATTAGATTATCATGTAACACACAACACCCAGAATAACGTAGCATAATACATGTCTTGTGGTATGTGTGCATGGGTGAGTGCATTGCAGGTAGTTTGGGCTTTTGTAGGTCTGTATAGAGGGATTGTCTGTGCCATTGCTAGTCTGTATGAACATGAAAAAAAGTAGGTGTGTAGCTCCGCATATTTGCATGTGTCATCTTCGTCAATCTGGACATGTTGTGTGGCTGTATAAATGTGCATATGTGCTGCACACAAGTCAAACCAGTGGCTTTGTCAATGCTTGTTAATATACACTTCTCACTATATCATTGTGAGAGCACCAAAGAGATGAGTTGTCATGGAAAGACACTATTCACTATGATTACTAATTTCAAATCCGATCAACACCATTAATATATTATTTTGGTAAAAGGTAGAGTATCTCATAATAATTAAGTAGGGCGCCATAAGCTCTTCATAGTATTTTACAATCTACTAGATTGTGGAATAAAACTACGTAAACCGAAAAAATTTCGATTCTAAGTTAGGTGACCAAGGCTCTGGAAGTAGTTCCTCACAGATAACCCTTGTTGGATTTTGGGGTCTCTAGTTGGCACAGGTAGGTACTTGTGACAAATAGGGACCCTCTCCTCTAATCCGGGTAAGGGGGATTACACTCTTAAAATAACCCCTGCTCTTCCACTAGGTTGCGTGGCGCGAGCAGCAAGGCTTTACTTCAGAGGCATGGTAAGTTAAGCAGTTGTGACCACATACATAAACGACAAAAATACACACTATGATTACTTTAAAATGGTAGATTTAAGCTTAGTTTAGTTCAGTTCTTAGCTGCAACACTCTGCGTCAATGTACCTTGAGTTGCATTGCGCTTCCACGACAAGCAATGTCGCAGCGATGGAAATGCGGCTAATCTCAGGTGCAAAGAAATAAAGACGTGAAGATCTTCCAGATGCGGCATGCTTCTTGGGGATGCGACCAGTTCTACAGCGCACTACAGCAGCGACATCCAATATGCGACGGCAGCAGCTCCAACAGCGACGCTCTTCTCCCAAGATGCGTGAAGCTTCCGCTCGATGCGACAACTACAGCGGCGACATCCAAGATGCGATGGCAGCAGCTCCGATGGCGGCCCACTACTTGGGAAATGTGAGGTGCTCTTGGTCGATGCGGTCCAGTGCGACACTTCCAGCGGCGACACCCTCCTTTCTCCATAGTTGCGACAGCAGGCACAGCGATGGGGACACGCTCCTTCTCGTTGAGTCCCGCTTCCAACTCCTTGCGACAAGCAGTTCCTCAGAGGCCCAAAACAGCAGCAGGCACTTCCAAAAGCACTCTGGGGAGCTGGGGGTGAAGTATTTTGTCCCCGAGACTTCAGCAGGAGGCAAGCTCTTTTTCAAGCCCTTGGAGACCCTTCACAAGTTGAAGGCAAAGTACACAAAGTTCCTTTCTCCTTCCTTTGGCAGTAAGGCAACCACTGCAGGCCAATCCCCCAAGCAGCATTTCAGCTTGGGAATAGTCTCTCCTCAGTTTCTTCAGGTTCCTCTCCTCAGTCAAGGTTTCTTCTTGTAGTCCAAAGTGATATAATTTCATGGGAGCAGGGTCCCAATATTTATACCCCAAACCCCTTTGTTGTCTGAGGGGAGATGGGACCTGTGCCTAGTCCAAACCAGTTCCTGAGCACTTTGTTTACCAGACTTCTCCTTTCCTTTCACAGTGCAGGGCAGAAACATCAGACGCCCCACAGGAGGTGGAGCCAGCTTTGTGGCAAGTATAGTCCTGGAGCACTTTGTTGACAGGACTCCTTCTCTTTCAGTGTGCAGGGCAGAGACATCAGCTGCTCCCCAGGGGACGGAGCCAGCATTGTGGAAGGCAGGCACAGCCCTATTCAGAGTTCAGGTGCACTCCTCCCTCCCATCTAGATGCAGATCTCTATTCACCACTGGGTGATTCAGCCTGCCTCCTGGAATTCCCCAGCCCTGTCACTCACAGAAAACAGACCGAGGAACACACAACCTAGCGGAGGCAGGTTTGAATGGTTAGACAAGCAAAGACCTACTTTCTAAAAGTTGTATTTGCAAACCGGGAATATTAAAATAAACTTCACTAAAAGATGTATTTTATTATTCTGAGTTCGGGCATACCAAACTCGAATTTCTACCATGTTCTCTGAGCCTGTTAGGATTATAAAATGTAACAATTCTAACAGCCCATTCTGGCCTATGGAGAACAGGTAGCCTTGCAACAGTGAAAAATGAAAATGGCTGTAATTCACTATTAGGACATGCCACACACATCAATGATTGTCCTAACTTATACTTACAATGCACCCTGCCGTTGGGCCTACCATAGGGGTGACTGATATGAAGAAAAGGGAAGGTTTAGGGACTGGCAAGTGGGTGCACTTGCCCAGTCAGCATGACAGTACCAAACTGCAATGGCAGACATTAGACACATTTTACAAGGCTGCTTCTGTGGGTGGCACAACCAGTGCTGCAGGCCCACCAGCAGCATTTGGATTACACGCCCTGGCACACTCAGTGCACTAGACTAGGGTCTGACAAGTAAACCAAAATAGACAAACATGGAACCACTAATCCATACAGCAATTTACAACAGGGAGCACTTGCACTGTGGCACTGGATAGCAGTGGCACAGTGCCCAAAGCATCCAACACCAGCAAAAATACATGAGGCAACACAAAAAATGGGAGACCCACGCCAATGGTGCCAGGTCTAACAATCCTGCTAGAGAACATTCCCAGTTTAATCCTTTGCAGCACCAGGAGCGCCCCCTACATGTCTTTAATAATCCATATGTTTTTTTACAGGTGCCCAGTGAAGAGAACAGTGAACTTCATCCATTGATCATGATTGCTCTGAAAGGGTCCGGGTTACTCCTCAACCTCATCAGCACCATTGTTCTCATCGGCTCCGTAGCGACTAATCAATGGGTCGTCACTCCAACCATTTCTTTGGGTCTTTGGGCCATTTGTAGAGATGCATCTTGTACATCCATCCCTAGGAAGTCGGGTGAGTCACAACTTGTACCGTGTATAATCAGAGATCTCAACACTGTCTCAGGGTTGGGCAGAGATACTGAGGGATTATTCACCAGAAGAGATTAGAGTTGAAATCTAACCAAATCATTACTTTGCCAGAGCAAGTGTCTTCTTGAAATTATATTCAAATGTTAAGCTTAATCAGTTTTCCAATTTGTATGCAATGTTTCAATTTCAATAATTTTTTATCGAATTTCTTTTAGACAGTGGTGAGAAAATATAGTCTTAGAGGGTAAGGAGGAGAAAAGGGATAGTAGTGCGTAATATCCATAGGGGGTTAAATATTTCCACTGGGTATATAAGCATGAGTACACATATTGATTGGCAGATTTATCACAGTGCTGCATTGCCATTGTGTCACACAAGGTACCACTAAAGGTCACCTTGGTGGCTCTGGGGTGCTTGGTTGATCTGGAGTAACGCAAGGCAATGCAAATTACTAGCTTGCGCTGCTCTGTGCCAGTGAGGTGTTTCATGGATGGAGCGTGGATGTTCCCGCGCATACACCCATGGATTTTGGCACATTCCCAGTTTTTTTAACATCCGTGATAAACCTGGGAAGGTGCAAAATGCTACGAAATAGGTTTATTTCTCCTCGTTTTTTTATAGGAGTGTGCAGAACCCACAGAATTTGACTCCATGGAATTCTGCTGAATTACAAAATACTCTGCAAGATTCCACAGAGTTCTACCAATGGAAGGAAATAGGCAGTTTGTGCTGCTGGCCCTGTGCATGTTCTGAACTGAAAAATCATCATGGATGGCACCACAAGGAACGATTGAGGGCGCAGCTACTCAACTTGATTTTGCTGCTGCTCGACTAGATTAGCTACTTGAGCAGCAGCCTTCTGACCACGAACTGGCACTACTGCCCACAATAGCCCACACTGGAAAAATCACACTGGGTGGCCTCATAGCAATCAAAAATCATGCTAGGAGGATGGGAAATCTTGTTTGTTCTCTCCAACCTACTGTTTTGTCAATCATGTGAGAAGCAAAATTCCACTGTGTGGCAATTGGCAGAATTTGTCTGCAACTCTGTGTTACTAGAGTAATGTGGAGTCACCAAAATTCGACCCATTTTTTCAGGCAGAACAGAATATTTCGCCCACTCCTAGTTTTTTCATCTTTCTATGTGTGCTGAATTCTGCAGATCAAATAGAAAGAAGAAAAAGCCTCAGATGATTCTTTTAGTGCCAGAAGGAGTGCCTTCCTGCACAAAAGCAATCTTGCCTACAACGTAGGCACCCTAGCATTACGGCACAAGGGTGCCTGTGTTGGTGCAACATATTCAAATGAAACAGTTGATGGATGGCATGTTGGACAATGCAAACGTTCACCACCAATCACAAGGATCTGGGTTTAATCCATTGTTCTTCTGCTCACCACACCACCCCAGTTTGGACCCAGCCATATGCAAATCAGTCTTGACCCTGTTCCTTGTGGGAACAGTCCAGCCTGAACTGCCAAGCCAGGTCCTCCCTGGACCATAAACAAGCATCCTGGGACCGGTTTCAGGGCATCACCCTTCATCAGCCAGGCTAGTTTGAATCCAGTGGTGTAGTGAGCACGGGACTCACATCTGGGCATACCCTTCCCACTTTGGGCAACATATGCAAATGAAACAGTTGATGTACGGAATGTTGGACAATGCAAACATTCACTCCCAGTAACAAGGATCGGGGTTTTAATCTATCTTTCTTTTGCTCACCACACCACCCCAGAATGGACCCAGCCATATGCAAATCAGTCTTGACCCTGTTCCTTGTGGGAACAGTCCAGCCCAAACTGCCATGTCTGAACTGGGGTGGCGTAGTGAGCAAAATAACAATGGATTAAACCCAGATTGGTGACTGGGGGAGAATGTTTTGCCAATGTGCAACATTCCGTCCATCATCTTGTGTGTTTTGCTGTTCGCCCTATGTGGGAAGGGTATGCCCAGACGTGGGTGCCGTGCTTGCTACGCCACTGGAGTCAAGCTATCCTGGCTGAAGAGGGGTGAAACCCCGAAACCAGTCCTAGGATGCTTGATTCCGGTCCAGGGAAGACATGGCTTGGCAGTTCGGGCTGGACTGTTCCCATGAGGCACAGGGTCAAGACTGATTTGCATATAGCCATGTCTGAACTGTGGTGGTGTGGTGAGCAAAATAACGATGGATTAAACCCAGATATGTGACTGGGGGTGAATGTTTTGCCAATGTGCAACATTCCGTCCATCATTTTGTGTGTTTTGTGTTGGTGCAAGGCAGCACATTGTGCGCCAGAGCAAGGAGAGGACAGGAATGCACCATATAATGTTAAGTATGGCACATTCCTGCCTTCTCCCTTACATGTAGTGCAGTACAACAAGGTGCCTTGCTGTGTTGCATGAAAGTTTGATAAATCTGGACCTAAGTATATTGACTGTAATGACAAAGCATTTCAGGTCAAATTCTCACAGGCTAATCCTTGGTTGTTTTGCATCTAGATCAATGCACAATACCCATCCCAACCAATAGTTAATTTTCCAATTTTCATGGGCTCATTCTTTTCCGAAACTATATGTATCTATGCACACGTAGCAGAACATTTGTAAAAAGCAGTTTTCCGGCACTCTTTCCAGGATATCTGTTGATGGTGAAATACGAATAAATTCCTGTTTATCCACATGACTTTTTTTAATGCAGTTTATAAACCTCCATAGAGTTCTTTTTTATTTTCTGTACAGTCTATTTCCAATACATTAAAGTAGAATTTCATATGTGATGGCTCTTTACACAGTTGGCTCTTTGATCAGTTTGTTAATAGATTTACACATTTCTTGGGCTCTCTCACAGTTCCATACAGAATGCATCATGGAGTCCTGTTAGAAATTGGGCTTCTTATGGTTAGACTATGCACCCTGTAGAAGTCAGACACACACTTGGAGATTACCTATGCTCACACTCTGATAGCTAGGCGATATGTAAAGTATTTTTGCAACTCTCTCACACACACACACATTAACATCAAAGCACCACAAAAAGACTCCACACAGGTTTAGAAAAATAGACTATTATATTCTGTAAAAAACACAGGACCAAAACGAAAAAAATCCCATAATTAATAGTCAAGATATGAATTTTAAAAGAATAAGTGAAAAATAGCACTTGGAAGCAAATTGTGTTTTTGAGTTTACTTGAGGTCGTGCTGGACTGAAGCAGAGTCAAAATTCGGGCCAATTGCAATGGCGCACTAGCTGACCACAGGACCCACTGAAGCCCTGGTGAACAAGGTACCTTTCCTGGTTGCAACATTGCAACAGCCAGGTGTGTTGTGCAATTCATCAATGTCAACCCCACAGGTAGAAAATGTATCGATTCTTCTCTACACAGTGATGGCGACGGATCAGTCCTGCTGGCGAGATACCAGGCTGAGATGTGTAGGTTCCATAGAACGATGCCCTGGGTTTCTTCACGCAGTCGAGAGATGCGCCAATCTCTTTGAGCTGCTGCAGTGGTGATGCATGGTTCAGATGCATTGGGCTCTCAAGGTACTGCATTGGTTGCAAAAGTGAAGCTTCAATTTTACTCCTGCAATCGGGGTGATTAGCCAGTTCTGCTGCACACAGACAGGAGATGTGTCGATGTCCGTGTTTCAAATATCTCCAACTGAACCAGGCACAAGAGAAGGGCTAGAGACTTTGATATCCCTGCATCTCTAGAAACTGGAGGCAAGCCAACAAGCTCTTGGATCACACTTGGAGAAAAAGGCAGAGTCCAGCTCTCCTTCAGCAGAGTCAGAGAGCAGCAGAGCAACACAGGAGAAAAGCAGGCCTTACAAGTCAGCTGTCCAGCAATGAGTTATGAGTGGGCGATTTGCGCTATATAAATACATGTACATTTACACAGCACGGCAGTCCTTCTGACAAAGTGCAGTTGTAGATACAGAAGTGTCTTATCTTGGGAGGGTCAGAGACCCAGTACCTATACCCAAATGTGACTTTGAAGTGGGGGTCACTTTAAAGCTGGTCTTTAAGTGCGCAGGTCTCCCTTTCATTCCAGCTTAGGCTCCAGACTATCAGTAAGGGGTAATCAGCCTTTTGTGGGAAACGGGGCACTCCATATTCAGGTGTAAGTGTCAGCTTGCACTCTCTCTTCCTGCCCAGGAAGAGCTATCAGAATGCAGATGAGTTCTGTCACACTGACCCTTCCTGTGTGTGTTGGCCTGTCTAGAGGGAATCCACAAAGTGTACCGGTCACCCTCCCCAGACGTGTAGTGGAGACATGCTGCCAGGCACACAGAACAGGAACAGCAGAGAAATCCCACTTTCTAAAAGTGCCATGTTTAAAATAGTAATGGTAAACCCAACATTACCATTAAAGAGGATGTATCATTACCATTCCAAAGATATAAAACATAATTCAGCTACTCCTTTATAATCAGGAATTACAGCTTTAAAGTGGTTTAAGGAATTCCCAATGCTAGCCATGTAGAGGAGTAGGCCTCACAGAAGTGAAAATTAAGTTACCGGTTTGTCACTACGAGGATATGTAAATCCTAAAGTACATGTACTACCATTTAGTTACACAGCACCCTGCATTTAGGGCTTTAGGGCTACCTAGGGCTTACCTTAGGGGTGATGTAGGTGTAATAAACAGGGAACTTCAGACTTGGTAACTTGTTAAATGCCAAGTCAAAGTGGCAGTAAACTGCACACACAGGCCTTTCAATGGCAGACCTAAAACAGGTTTGAAAGGCTACTTGTGTGGGTGGCACAACCAGTGCTGCAGGCCCACTAGTAACCTTTAGATAACAGGCCTTGGGTATATAGTATACCACTTTACAAGGGACTGACAAGTAAACTAAATATGTCAATTGAGTATACAACAATGTCACCATGGTTAAGAGAAAAGCACATGCACTTCAGCACTGGTGAGCCAAGGTGAAGGGCCCAGAATCCTAAAGCCAATGAAAAGAAGTACAGAAAAATAGGAGGAACATTCAGAGGGCCATTTTTCAACAAGTCCTCTGCTGCACAGACTGTTCTTGTGCATCCTGCTGATTTAGAGAGCTTCCTTTCATATTGGAACTGTATAGGCATCAGGTGACGATAATCCTTGCCAGATCCTTCTGTTTTGCCTCTGAGGCCTGCCACCTCTCACACATACTCTTTGACTGTTCTTCACAGGGATTGTTTATTATTGAAACAGGGTCCATGGTCCCACATTCTTTACATATTGTGCTTTTGGGCGGGATCCTGGGTACAGAGGTTTGTCTAAATTTTAGTTTTTGTTGGAAAGGGAGTAATATCTGGTACATTTTGAGAGATTTGAGCAACAAAACACTGCAGTTGTTCGAGTAACACAAGTCAATTTTTTGTTACATGAAATGTGTCGCAAATCTTGTATCAGCAGATAGAATGCTGTCTTTGTTCAGATTTGAAAGAAGATTTTGTAAATAATGAGACATTAGGAAATTGTGCAGATTTCAGGAGACTTTTCCACCTTTTTCATAAGTTGTAAAAGCCATTTCTCAACTTTCTCATATTAAAATCACCCCAGAAAAAAATTGTGAATAGCTTCTGTAACACTCGCACTCATTTGTCAGAATTGTGGAAAAGTCATGGAGATACACAATAAAATAGGGGCGGCTACTGTTTTTAAAACTTTGCCTTCAAACTATAACTTTATAGTGCTCCTTAAAGCCAATTTTTGTAATTTTATCTTTTACTTTCTCCTAATTTACATCTCCACTAATTTCCCAAGAAAAAATAATTCCTAGTATTTAACCTGAGACTATGTAATATTCCCTTTAAAAGACTTTATTTCACATTCTCCCACACCCACCTAAATATATAGGGCTGAAATTTGATATTTAAAGGCACTTTTAGTTACCAGAGACTGTTAGTTCCTATATATGGGTGGGTAATATCACTTACTTTGTCAAAAAAGAAAGAAGTTTATTGACATCTATAATTTTTACTTATTATTTAAAACAAGCTTTGGCAAACTAAATTATCCTAGGGAAAACAAGCGCAAATCATTTGAATTGAAAACGTGTGTAGGTATACGCAGTGGCATAGCAAGGTCAGGTGGTACCAGTGCAGAAAAATTTCTTACCACCTCCCCCGCACCCCCACATTGAATATTCCATTCTTTTTATTTATTTTTAAGTGTTGTGAGCCCTAAAAATCAATTTCTATTTTATAAACACACATTTTTGCCATTTTGTCACCCCCCTGAGTAATGACACCTGGGACAGCCCGCACCCACCGTATCCCCCTTTCTACGCCTCTGTGTTTGTGTTAAAGCCAAAGCCCCTCAGCCTGGTCATTGGAACAGTTGCCTCTGACTACTGAGGGACCTCTAGTAACGACTTGTGGAACTGCAGGTTTCTGAAACAATTCTAATGCTTTTACATCTTACTTGAAAGAGACCTCTAGTAATGCCTAGAGTGCAGCGTGACTTGAGGGATCGCAGAGTTCGTGCTCTCTCTCTCTCTCGTTCTCTCTCTCTCTCATTGGAATTCATGAAATACACTTCATAAATAAATATAAACTTCTACATCTAAATTATGTCCCAGGGGAGCTTCTGTTCCCATCATAATGATGAGATAATTCCATTCTTTTAAGATCAGTTCTTGGTTACCTCCCCTATTTTTTGCTTTGATGTGTTTCACTCCGTAATAATGTAGCTCTTCAATGTCACCATTGTGTTTATCCAATCAATGTTTTGCTATTGGGTAGGTATATTTACATTTTAGTATGGCCTCTAAATGTTGTAGGATCCTAAGTTTCACTTTATTATTGGTACTCCCAACATAGTTCATGGTGCATTCCAAAATATAAACTACATATTTTGTTTCACATGTGATGTGTTCTTATTTTCTTTTTTTCCCCATCATATGAGTTTATATGCTCGCATTCCATGCATTTAGTACATTTCGAGGAGCCATTTTGACTGGAGCTAAGAAATTTTACCGGGCATACAGCCTGACCACCCACTCGGATGACCCAACAACAACCATGGAACTTCTCCACTTGGTCTAGACCAACTCCAACACCACCCTCCGCGGGACCCTCATCTGCAGACCTCCTGGCTCCCACCACCCTTCACCGACAGCATCATTGACTTCTTCGCATCCTAGTCGCTTGCATCTACCAATTACATCCTACTCGGCGACCCTCAACTTCCACCTGGACAACCCCAACAACCAGAACAGTGTAGCCCTTCTGGAGAACCTAATCAACATCGGACTCAAGCAGTTAGTCACTTCTCTGACCCACGCAGCAGGACGTACTCTCAGCCCCATCTTCCATGTCAGAAAAAACATCTACAGCCACACCTCCAACTCCTCTGGACTGACCACGACTGCGTTAATTTTGCCTTCACCAAACCCACTGTACACCACCGCACCACCGTTCCCCGGCCGCAACTGGAACAGAATCACCGAAGAGCATCTCACTGCCTCCCTCAGCACAACCACACCACTGACATTCATAGACACCAATACATCAGCCAATGGAATTCCAATTGTTCTGATGCACTTGTGCCCCTCAAGAAAATGATTGGCAAGCAACACTCCAAGAAAGCCAGTTGGATCACTGCCACCCTTAACGCGCCCAGACACAACTGTAGATGGCTCATGGAGAGAAGGAGGAACAACAAAACCCCGGTAGCCCACGGAGCCTTCAAAACCACTGTCACCGCACACCAGATCCTCATCAATACCACGAAGAAAATGGCCGTACAAAAACGAATCCACGCCAATGCACCTAACCGCAAAGAACTCTTAACCATCATCATGGAGTTCGCCAATCTCAACAGCGAGACCATAGATGTCGCACCCTCCCAAGACCTCGGCAACAAACTCAGCACTATCTTCCATCACAAGATCTAGCAGATCTGCAACAGATTCAACACCCAAAGCCCACCCATCACTCCCGCCAGCACCAGGTGTGATGACTCCCCCAAAAGATCCTGCTCAACTGGCCTCGCTCACCACAGAAGACTCCCTCAAAACCATCAAGAGCATTCCCTCTGGAGCACCCTCAGACCCCTGCCTGCACTACATCTTCCACAGAGCCACCATCACCCCTGAACTACGTTGAATTATTGACTGCTCCATCGAGACCACCACCTTCCTTGACATTTGGAAACACGCCGATATCAGCCCCCTGCTGAAGAACCCGTCCACCGAATGGACAAACCGCAATATTGCAAAACTCTCCGAATTCATAGAAGCCAACCACGTCCTAGACTCCTCTCAATCCAGCTTTCAAAGCAACCACAGCGCTGAGACTGCCCTCCTCCTCACCACCAACGATGACATCCGAGGCCTACTCAGCCAGGGAGCAACAGCAGCCCTCATCCTCCTAGACCTCTTGCCAGCCTTCGACACATCTCCCACCACGCCCTACTTACGAGACTCCACGACGCCGGCATCCACGACAGAACCCATGACTGGATCTGTTCCTTCCTCTCTGGTAGAACATAGCGAGTCAGACTACCTCTGTCCCTGTCAGAACCCACGGAGATCGGCTGTGCAGTCCTCCTGGGCTCTTCCCTGAGCCCCACCCTCTTCAACGTCTACATGGCCCCACTCGCTGCCATAGTCAGGAATCATGGACTCAACATTGTGTCCTATGCTGACGACACCCAGCTGATCTTCTCCCTCACCAAGGAGCCCACAATCGCTAGAAAAAACGTATACAATGGGATGAAGGTCGTCGCCACCTGGATGACACAGCTGTCTCAAGCTCAACTTGGACAAGACCGAAGTCCTCGTCCTCATCGCTTTGGAAGACTCATGGTGGCCCACCACATTAGGAACCCCTCACACACCCACAGACCACACTAGAAAACTCTGCATCATACTGGACTCCTCCCTTACTATGAACCGCCAGATCAACACCATCACCTTATCATGCTTCCACTCTCTTCCTCTGCTTCAAAAGACCTTCAGATGGATCCACACTGAGGCCAGAAAAACAGTCACCTATGCACTCATCAACAGCGGACTCGACTATGGCAACGCACTCTATGCAGGCGTCATCCAAAAACTACAGAATGTTCAAAACGCCACACCAAACTGGTCCTCAACATTCCTTGCCACAGCCACATCTCTGAATACCTACGATAACTCCACTGGCTCCCAGTCAACCAAGAGTGACCTTCAAGCTCCTCACACACAACTACAAAGCCCTCCGCAATGCCAGACCAGCATACCTGAACCACCTTCTCTCATTCCACGTTCCTACCAGACACCTCCGCCCTGCCCAAGTGGCCCTTGCCACCGTCCCTCGGATCTGTAAGACCAGGACCGGAAGAAGATCCTTTTTCTGCATCGCCCTCACAACCTGTATAGGACGATGGTTGCTTTTTGGAGAGAATAGGATCAGTTCAGTTTTATCTGGGTTGAGCTTTAAGTGATTGACGTTGAACCAAGTTTGGATCTCCGTTAGTGGTATTGAGGTGTTGGATGTCATCGGGGGACTTGATTTTGAAATAGATTTGGGTGTCATCCGCGTAAAGGTGGTAACTCGCTCCAGCTTTTTTCAAGATGATTGTGAGGGGCTCCATGAAGAGATTGCAGAGGGACGGGGAGGGGATTGAGCCTTGTGGTACCCCAAGTGTGACTCTTGTTGGCTTCGAGAGACAGGAGTTGATTTTATTTGTTGCAAGCGATGCTGGAGGAAAGAGGTGAACCATTTTAGTACAGTACCATTTATGCCGGAGCGCTTCGACAAGGTCTCCAGAAGAGCTGGATGGTTAACTGTGTTGAATGCCGCAGATAGGTCAATAAGGATGAGTAGGCAGGCATCACCATCATCTAAGGCTATGCGAATGTCGTCCGAGACGTTGAGTATGGCTGTTTCAGCGCTACAGCCTTTCCTGAATCCCAATTGAAAGGTGTAGAGGAGGTTGAACTCATCAATGTGTTTATTGAGTTGGTAGACAACACCTGACTCCAATGTTTTTGCAAGGAATGGGAGGTTTGAGATAAGTTTGAGGTTGTTCAGATCATTCGGGTCGGCCCCTGGTTTCTTGAGAATGGGCATGAGTTTGGGACACAGCCTGATGTGAGAGGCGTCGTATGATTTTTGTCCAGAAAGGGGAAATGGTGTGGCTGAGTTCTTTTATGATTGTGGAAGGGAGGGGGTCCATGGTGTGGGAGGAAGGTTTTAGATTAGAAATTATCTTGAAGACCTCGTTTTCCGCCATTAGCTCAAAGTCGGACCAGTGCGCATTGTTTTTTAGCTGGATGCCGGTCTGATTGTCCTTATACTGAACTCTTTCTGCGTGGTCAAGGGAAGCAGAAGGGGGGCAAGTTATGAGGGAGGGAGTGTTTGCGGTTTGTATGAAGGATTGATCAATTTAGTGAATTTAATAGTGAAGAAGGTGGCAATTTCTTCACATCGCTCATTTGTGGCTTCAATATCTTGAGAGGGAGTGCCGTTAGTTTGACTTTTGACAATGTTGAAGAGTTCACTCGGTCTGTTTTTTACCAGATCTAGTTGGCTGCGGAAAAGGGACGCCTTTTCACTGAAAATGTGTTTTTTGTATGCCTGCCGAGCAGATCTAAGTTGTGTTAGGTGTAATGTCGAGGGGTTAAGCCTCCAAGCCCTTTCCGTTTGTCATAGTTGGCGCCGTTCATCATTTAGCTCCACTTTAAACTAGGGTTTTGATTTGTTTTGCCACAGTTGTTTGAGTGGAGCTACTTGGTCTAAAGCCTCTGTCATTTTTTTAGTTAAAGTGTGTAGTGAGGTCATCTGCCGTCCATGATGAGGGATGGAGTTGAAGATGGAATGAATCATGAATCATGGATTCAAGTTCGAATAAAGGGACTTTTTTGATGTTTCTGGTCAAGAGTTTAGATTTGACGTCCCAAATAGGTTGGTGGCTGACAGGTGTGTCAATCCTGAACAGAATGAGGTGGTGGTCGGACCAGTCAATGGGAGAAATTGCTCTGAGAGGCCAGTTCGTTGTTGATAATGATCGCATCTAGTGTTGCACCTTTGATGTGAGTTGGCTTATTGCAGAGTTGTTTGAGGTTATGTATTTCCAGAAGGTTGGATAGGTTCAGGACAGTGGAGTCTTTTGGGTCTTTCCAGTGGATATTGAGGTCACTCAGGAACACGTCTTTGGTATCTGTAAAGGAGAACAGTGTTATTAGGTCTGTTAGTTAGAAAAAGAGTACCTTCTCCAGGTGGATGGTAGATGGTGTGGAATTTGATGGATGAGGTGCCCTTTGTGGTGAGTTCGACACCCAGGTATTCAAACGATAGGTATTCTGCAGGTTTGAGATTGGTAATCTGTATTCCAGCTTTGTGGATGATGGCTAGTCCCTGAGGTACTGGGTTTTTATAAACCCAGCGGTGCCAGGGAACACACCCAAAGACCTCGAGTCCTTCCTGTTTCAGACTACAGAAACACAGAGTCTTCTTGGTGAAGTCAAAGATCGAATTTATTGGCTGCAGCCAGTAACAGAAATCCTAGAAGTACAACACGGTATATTCACAGGAGACTGTTCAAACTTACAATGCCAGTCTTCTCTTTTATACAAAATAATATGCTTTAGGAAAGAATTCCTTATTTTACAGTTGTCTATTCGCATATTTTCACTACAAAGAAAAAGCAGAGTCATGATGACAAGCCCACATCTCAGTTTGTCCAACCCATAATCAATTACCCGGCAAGGTCCAGTATTTCATCAGATATCGAAGGACCCCTAATAAAAACGGGCACCTCCTCCTCGTAAAGCAAGTCATAAAGAATGAAACAGGGACTGGTGTGTGTAATATTAGGCATGGTTTGTGTGCGATGAAAGGTTTATGACATGTTGGGCCTTGATACTAATCTCACTCGGCCACTGGGAAAGGAACTGGCCGGACAGGTTTGGCTTCAAGCAGTGGAGTCAGCTTGGCCAGGTCACAGAGGAGTTAGCAAAGGTGTACGTGTCCTCCAGATATGTTTTCGGCCTTAGTTACTGGCCTATGTGAGGGCAATCACAAGATGGTTTCCGCTCACAAAATGGAACCCGAGGGTTCAGGACGGGAACTCTGATTTAACGGTGATCCCATTACTCGAACACAGCGAAAATCCTCGTATATAGTATACTCGCCATTTCCGGTCCGCTGATACCAAAATCGTCATGATCCGACGATGTTTATAACACGGGTCCAGAATTCTCAGTACCACATCCCCCCCTCCCCCCGCCCCCCCCTGTTTTGATCGGCCTGTCTTGTCTGATTATGTTGTACCCCGGGGGGGTGAGGATGTCAAGGATGGGGGTAGAGTGGGCATGGATTGAGTGAGGAAAGCAATGTCAATTTCTTCAGCGAGAAGAGCTTCAGCAATGTCAGTAGCGTGATGTACTGCTGATCTGCAGTTTAGGAGCATACAAGAGGGCAGGGAGTCTCGATGATGGGGGGAGTTAGTTGGATAGAGGTATATTGAGCAGGGGGTCTAGGCGAGTGGACAGTATTAGGGATTCTGTTTGTGCCAATAATAACAGGGATGTGGAAAGGGGCAGACTTCTGTTTGGAAGTGAGGTAAGAGTCATAGATCTCATCTGTTTTCGGTACTGAAAAGGTCTGGCTATCCCAGTTGGGACTAAGTGTCTGACTCGCTGCTGGACTGGGGAGTCGAGGGGTGCTCTGGGGGGCCATGAGAGGTGTATTGAGTGGGGCCATGGGAGGTGTATTGTGTGGGGTAGGGGCAGAAATGCCCAAGGGGAGGGAGCACGGTGGCTTGGCTCTGTTGAGGAGGTTTTGCTGTAAGTGAAGGAAATCAGCAGTAAGGGAGTTCATTTTCATCTCCATTCTGTTCAGTTGCTATTATATTGAGCTGAAAAAGTTTGATGTTTTAGGCAGGGGTCAAGACTGACTTGGGTCTATGGAGGGCGATTTAACAGGGGTCAGGGATAGGATGGGGTCCCTGGGATTAGGAGAGGGGAGAGGTTGTACACAGGGAGCCGGATTAGTCCTGTTCCCATTCGAGGAGTTCAGAGGAGGAGAAGTGGGACTAGTGTCCAGGTGAGGGAGAGAAATTCTAGGCAGGGCGTCAGAGTTCTGGGTCATGTCAGAGAAATTAGTGGTGCAGGTAGGTTGTGTATGTGGGAGTGCAGCAGCGGAAGGGGAGTGTGCAGAGGAGGGATGGGGAGAGAGGCCATAGGATTGGAAATGGCGTTAGACCCGGGGAGAGTCAGGGGAACAGCAACTGTGTAGGGGGTCGGGAAAGATTGTGAGGGAGGGTTCAGATTATCAGGGGTGGGGAGGGGAGTGTCTGAGGGGATTTCAATCACAGGAGGGCTAAGGTTAGAGACCAAACTGTCGATCGGCCTTGTGGGGATTGTTAGTTGTGAGTTTGTCGCTCCTGGTGTGCTCAGTTGATGTGATCGTGGTGGGTGTTAGGCGACGAAGAGTAATGATAGGGGTAGTGTGATTGTAGTGAGTGAAAGTGGATGTCCATGAGTCGAAGAGAGGGTCTTCAGGGCAGGGAGATTGGATCAGTTCCACGTTATTAGTGAGGGTGGTGGGGAATGGGGGAGATAGGGTTTGATGGCTCAGTTGAGTTACATAGGAGAGAAGTGTTGGGAAGTGGCAGCCAAAAGTAGTGGGGTGCGGGTCTGTGGCTTGTATGAGAATAGTTCCAGTTCTGTAGATGAAAATGGTGAGTTCCCCTTTAAAGGTCGGGGATATGGTAGTGGAGATTTTTTCACCATAGGGAATGATTACTGACTTGGCGACTTGGAGGTGAAGAGAGAAGGCGTTTTTCTGTTGAGCCGGGCGATTGGTGTAAAAAATGAAGTTAGTTTTCTTGCTGCCGTTGGACGCTGAGTGGTAGTTATCTACAATGAGTGTTTCTGTGTGTTGTTTTAGAGTACTGTGTTTGAAGTTATTTTTAGCGTTACTGTTCATTTGTTAGGGTCGTTAATGGACCAGGAGTTGGGTCCGTAACGCTCGAGCATAGAATTTCGGGTGGGGTAAGGTGGGCGCATGATTGAAGGTAAAAATGTCGAGACATAGTAGGTAAAAACGTAATAAGCATAAAAGCACATCTATAAGCATAAATCAAGGTGCAGAAAACATACTACAAACATTATATTTCCTAGCACCTATAAAAAGCACTCCAGGGCCTAGCGCCCTACAAATGTAATAGTCCCCTGGGCCGACTGGCCATCTCTAAGGTGCTCAAATTCCCTCTGTCCAAACCTCTTGGCACGCTGCTAATGCAGCGACAGTCACGGGTGCGCACTTGGCATAGACCTAAACGTGGTAGCTGCCCACTACTTGCTGGGCAGCTGGGCATCTTCAATGAAGGGCCTAAACATTGCAGCTGGCACGAAGTGCTGCGCAGTTGAGCAGGCCAAGGTATGGGCGAAGGAGTGCGTCTCACTCCTAGATTAAGCCCATGTCCTCTAAAAGTGAAGAACCTAAACGGTACAGCTGCCCACTACTTGCTGGGCAGCTGTGGAGGCACCATTCTCTAAAGAAAAATCCTCTGGAAAAGTTTTTATTTCCCCTATACAATACAAAGGCATTGTCAACTATAAAAAAATATATATAACATAATTTTCACAAAGTGAGGTTAGTTATGCTCGCTGAGCAGCAAGGAGGAGGCTGCACTCATAAGCACTTCTCAGGTGGGTCTCCCCAAGTTAGAAACATCATTTGCATTTCTTGTATCTGTTCTTCAAAATTACTGTTCTCTCCGAGCAGTCAGGTCTGGATCTTAACATTTCTCCAAAAGGGATACTCCATTACAGCATCTTTAGGTGTCCACTGGTGTCCACTGTTGGCATGAAGGATACTATCGCATTGTCACTTTTTGATGGACTTTGGTCCATAGTTTCAAGTCTTTGATAAAAATCTCAACATTAAAAAAGATTATGCGTTGTGAACTGATATCATGAGTGGAGTTCAGATTATAAGCATTCTGATTCAAAGATCAAAACTAATTGCTCCAAATTATTCCTGTTTCCTTCCAAGATTAGGAAGAGGTCCCCGATAAACCTTGTCCATAATCTTACACAATCTAAAATGTTCTGATTTTTATCAGTCCATATTGTTCCTGCTTTCCAGTAGCCCATAAGCAGATTTGCATAAGTATGGGCAAAAAATGACTCCATAGCTGTCCCTCACTTTCGTAGATAGTGGGTTCCATCAAAGATAAATCCATTATGGGTTAAGCAGAAACTAAGCATTTCAATCTACATTTTGGAGTGCTCAATATAAGTGATTGTTCACGCTGTAAGAAAATATTGGCATGCTGTTAAACCATCCTCATGTCTGATTGAGGTGTTTAGTGAAGAGTCATCTATCAATGTCATAAGACAATTATCTTTCCATGGAATCTCCTGTATTTTTGCAAGGCAGTCCATAGAATCCCATAGGGCACCCAGAGAACCAGGGGATGGGGTCCCCTAGGCCAATATCGGCCCGGGAAAGCGGCATGGCCCCCTCCTGTATTAATAAACAAAAAATAAAAGATCAGAGCCTGGAGAATGGGGTTCCCAGGGCTGGAATCGGCCCAGGTAGTCCTCCTCCCCCATTTGGTAATGGCCAGCCCAGTGGAAAGGATTCCTGAGACTTCGTAGGAGGACCGCTCCCTTTTGTTAACCACTTTGCAAAAGGGCCTCCTGCCATACTACTAGTTGGGGGATGAAGTCCCCTTGGCTGATGAGTCAATGGCGCCAAGAACTCTTATTGTTGCGATAAGTAAGTACTCCACAGCCAGATTGCTGAGATTGTTACAGGCCCCTCTCCTTTCTTAACCCCTCTGCACAGGGGCCTCCTGGTGTACTACTGGTTGAGGGATACATTCCCCTGGCCTGCTGAGGGTTGTAGAGGGCCAAGCACCCCCTATTTCTGCGACATGTAAGTCCCCTACAGCTGTGTTTCTGAGACGTCGTCGGAGCCCCCTTTCTCAACCATTCTGTACATGGGCCTCCTGACATACTTCTGGTTGGGGGATGTACTCCGCCTGGCTGTTGATGGTCATTGGGAGCCAAGAACACCTTCTGTTATGACAAGTAAGTTCACCCCCACAGCCGGGTTGCTGAGATGTAGTCAGAGGCCCGACCCTTTCTCAACCACTCTGCACAATGGCCTCCTGGTGTACTACTGTTTAAAGGATAAAGTCCTCTTGGCTGCTGAGGGTCGTTAGGGGACAAGAAGCCCTATTGTTGAGATAAGTACCTCCCCCACAGCTGGATTGCTGAGATGTCATCAGAGGCATTACCCCCTATCTCAACCACCCTGCTCGGGGGCCTTCTGGTGTCCTACAGGTTGAGGGATGAACTCCCCTTGGCTGCTGAGGGAAGTTGGGGGTCCATGAACCCCATATTGTTTTGATAAGTAAGTCCTCTCCAACCAGATTGCTGAGCCTTCATCAGGTGCCCCACCCCCTTTTTCAACCACTCTGCACATGAGCCTACTGACAGATTGCTGGTTGGGAGATGAAATCTCCTTCGCTGCTGAGGGTCATTGGGGCCAAGAATCCCAGTTGTTGATACAAGTAAGTCCTCCACAGCGGGATTGCTGAGCCGTCATTGGAGGTCCTACCCCCTTTGTCAACCACTCTATATAGGGCCCTCCTGGTGCATTACGGGTTGGGGGATAAATTCCCTTTGGCTGTTGAGTCATTGGGGGTCAAGAACTCCTATTGTTGTGACAAATAAGTCCTCCACAACGGGATTGCTAGGATGTCATCAGAGGTCCCGCCCCCTTTCTCAACCACTCTGTATAGGGGGCTGCTGGTTCATTACTGGTTGAGGGATGAACTCTCCTTGGCTGCTGAGGGTTGCCCAGCTTCTGGCAAGCACCCATCAAGCCTCGCCGCACTCCCCGTGCACATGAAATGACCTGTTCTCCGTGAAATGCAGAGTTGGCGAGTTCCGCAAATTCAACTAGCGGAGCAGAATGTTACACCCAGGTGTTGAAAAAGCCAATGGTTAAAGGGACATTATTGTTAGGAAATTGAACTTAAAAAACCTAAGAAATTCACTAAAAATTCCAAGGGGTATAATTACAACAAAATGGAGCAGCACTGCAAGCAATTTAGCTGTGCCACACTGAGTCATTTAAAAAACGAAAGAAAACGGCACACCTCTGTGATTTCACTTTCACCTGTGCTAAAAAAGTTGCCTAGCGCCAACATAGTCAACCTTTTGCCATGGTGCAAGGGTGCCTGCATTGCAGGATGATTGTTTATGTACAGGAAGGGACACAGTATCACCCCTCTTTATGTACGGGAAGGGACACAGTATCACCCCTCATCAGCAGGGCCAGCTTCAATCCAATGGCACAGCGAGCAAGGGACCCACGTCTGGGCATTCCCATGGGTACTTAGGACGAACATCATAAACACAACAAGATGGTGGACAGAGTGCTGGAACTTTTCAACCACTCACTCCTAATCAAGAGATCTGGGTTTAATCCATCATTCTTTTGCTCACTAGGCTACCCCATTTTGGACCCAACGATATGCAAATCAATCTTGACCCTGCTCCTTATGGAGCAGTCCAGCCCGAACTGCCTGACCTGGCAGTTCGGGCTTGACCGTTCCTATGGGGAGCAGGCTCCAGACTGATTTGCATATGACTGAGTTTAAACTGGAATAGTATGGGGAGCAAACAAATGAAAAATGATGGATTGAGGCCCAGATCTCTGTACTGGGGTGAATGTTTGTCATTGTTCAGGATTCTGTCCATCAATTGCTCTTTTTGTATTTGTCACCCGAGTGGAACAGGTATGTCCAGATGTGGGTCCAATGAGCCCCATGCCCCTGGAATCAAGCTAGCCTGGCTGATGAGGAGTTATACCCAAAAAGTCGAGGAAAAGGTAGATTTCAGTAGATCAAAGCAGCAGGCTGTGTCCAAGAAAGAGTTGTTGTGGCCTGGGCTCACATGACGAAGTCTTGGTAAAGCTGTTCACAATAGCAGGAAAAAGATCAGAGCAGGATGAGCCGGATTTCCAGGTCTAAATGGTTGTTGTGGTCGATTGGGAACTGGTCATCGTCAAGCCGGGTGAAGGTTTTTACTTTTGGACGTAAACAGCCTTTGGAAAGTTGAAAAATTCCAGTGGGATGAAGCTTCAGCTGTAGCTGAAGAGGACTCCACGAGGACGGATAGCGTTGTTGAGAGATCCTACTGACCATGATTTCCCACTGAATAGAAGAACGTAGCAGGAGCTGCTGCCAAGACAGGCTGACTGGTGATGCACCATGGGCACATTAGCTGGCATGTAGGCCCGCGGCCTTCTGTCGTTTCTCAGGACAGATTTTGGTGAAAATCTTTCTAAGTTTACGTTTTTTAGTGTTTTTCAGGAGCAGCACCTTTAACATCACTTCCAAAAGTTCAGGATCTGGAGGCACCACTTGGGGGGCTAGGAGTCGCTCCATCAGAGGTCAGATGCAGGGTTCAACATCAATGTAGTTCATTTTGTCACTTTTGCTCACAGAGGAGGGCAGCCAACTAGATCTTGGAGTCACTTCTGGTGGTCCTGGGTTCAAGGAGATGATCCAGTTCTCCTTCAAGCAGCAAGGCAGGCCTTTAGCAGCAGAGTAGTAGTCTAGTAGCAGCAGCACAATCCTCTGGGGGTTCAGGAAGTCTTTCACAGGACCAGAAGTGTACTTTAAAAGTGTCCTGAGGGTCCAGTATTTATATCTGATGACACCCTTTGAAGTGGGCGGACTCTCTATAACACCCCCACATCTGATTCTTTTAATTTCTCTCCTTCCCCTGCCAAGGCTCCAAGACATTTGGGGTGACAAAAGACTAGTTTCTTGTTCTTTTGTGTGTGCTGGTGGTAAGCCCTTTGAAGTGTAAGTGGGACAGGCAACAGCTCCACCACAAGCCATCCTGGCAGGATGGTCCCTCCTGCCAACACCTAGTCTCATTTTAGCTCACTGTCTGGGAGTAATAGACAGCTCAAGAGAAAATCCATTCATAGTCATGTGACCCAGGACACTGGTAGCAGGCACCAAATGGTTAGGTCAAGAAAATGTCAACATTCTAAAAGTGGCATTTTAGAATTGTGATTTAGAATCTGCCTTTACAATTAAAGAGGATTTTAAATTACAATTTGAGTGCAAACATGATAGCTCTACCTGCTTGCAATCCAAAGTTATCACTTATTAAATGTAATAGGATAACCCAGTGTTTTCCAATGGAAGAGATCGGTCTTACAGTAGGGATTGCTGTGCATTGTGACCCATGTGTAGGCACCAGATGCCATCTTGTAATGGGTTCTCTTTAACCAAAAAATATCCCAAAATTGTCAGACGAGTGAGAGAGTCATGATGCTTGTATGTGCATGCAAGCAACAAAATAAAAGTGGTTAGCAAAGCTAATAGGTCAGCCTTTTTAGAAAAGAGGGCCTATTGGCCTTACCAATGTTTCTTTCCACGTGGGCAGGGCAGTGCAAAGACATTACATTACCCAATGCGTATTATTCTTTCGAACAAAGCCACATATTAGAAAACTGGCTTAGGTCACTGGTATTGGATTCCTGAGGGATGGATGTCAATCAACAAGTGACCGTGGCTTTGGTAGCCCTTGGCATTTATTACTTGCATGAAGAATCCAGGGTGGCGTGCCTGAAGAATGGCTGCTGGATTTCAATGTCCTTCTTGGATTAGATTTAAGAATGGATGTATTGGATTTGCTTGATTGACTAGATTAATTCACATCAAAATGGTTATTCCTTATGTATGTATATTTAAAAGATGTATTTGAAGTTACAACACATTTCCTAAGAAGGGTTAAACAATGGATTTCCTTGAGTGAATTACCGTCATATCTAAGCCCAGGTGTTTGTCTGCTGCTGAAATATTGAAGTAGCCCTTTGGAGGAGTTGGTGTGTGGTTGGCATAGGAGAAAGACGTGCCCATGAGGCAAAATAGGAGCTCTTCCACCTGGCTTCTACCTCAGAAAGACCGAGAGGACTGGGGTAGAGTCAGTCACATGATTTACTCAGTCGTGCCACACCAGTCCATCTGATGTACTTACCTTTCGAGAAATCTCAAGATAAACAACACACCAGCTAATGATACCTTCCCAATACCACACACACTCTGTCTGGGATGAAGAAACGTTTCTTTCAAACTAGAAGTTATCATGACAAAAACCTTATTTAACCTTTGGGCCCTTCCTTCTATTTTTTACTCATGCTTTCGTTCTGAAAATCTAATGTTATAGGTGATATAGCATCTTTTATAATTGTATTTTTTTTATTACTCAATGCAGTTGCTATAAATACGACCCGATCCTTCCTCGTCATCTCCATTCTCTTCCTGGTGCTGGCCGTGAGCATGCAGATCTCTGCAATCAAGGGTCACAACTTCCGAGGGAAAATGAACATGCAGAAGCAGGCGGGCTCCTGGTCCCTCATTGCAGGTGGAGTATGAAATATAAACCTTCATCTTTACCCTTCCAGGGCCGCATGTTTAATTCTGGGCTCGTTTTTTGAGCATATTTACAGATGCAGCATTGTTGGGGTCAGCAGACTGACTACTCCACTCACCTCCTCTTAAACAATAGAGCCTTGTAGTATTTTGTTCCAGGATCTCCTTGTCCAACTCCAGGCCTTTCCTGTGCTGTCAGTCCCCCATACTGGTCTACTAATGTGTTCCTCCACTAATCTGAGACTCTGGTATCAGTGCATTATACCACAGTGCTATATTGCTGCATTCCAGCAAGGCGCTATATTGACATTCTCCATCGCTTTTGATTCAAATGCTGGCACCCAAACCCGGCTCCCCTGCTGCAAATATCCCTGACACGCTGCACAACTGTTGCAGGAATGTGCTTTTGCACACGGCACCACTCCCACCCACAGTCTGACAAGTGTCACTCCCTTTCAGTAACACAAGAATCAGACACACTTGCGCAGAGCACTTTACAGTGCCTAGAAAGGACTAAAGAAGGCACGCCTCTTTCACACAAACCCTGAAACGTCTCTGGCTGAATACTGAAAATTTGCATATAATGGACCATGGGGTGGAACAAATGGCTGTGAGTTTATTTACAGTCACCGCGGTGTACTGATATGAGTTTTGGTGGTTTATTTATTTTCTGTGTTATTATGGGGTGAAGCTGTTGCAGGACCTCAATAAGTGCTGTACAGTGTAACCTGAAAAAAAAAGTAGAAAACACGAATAAGAGTTCCATCACCTTTTCTCCATGTGTCTAATCGATAGTGTGATGGTACCATCTGTTAGACCCTGGGAAAAAACCAAAGGCTTTCTTTGAGAGAATGAACACAAATCACATTAACATTTGTGTAATAATAATGCTAACTTCACAGAAGGTGTTGGTCTAGGTAAAGTAAGGTTTAAGACAGAGCTAATGGGAACGGGAATCAGCTCATGATGCAACTTGAAACCTGGACCCCAATCCCAGAGCCCCACCTTTTCTGCATTGTATCTCAATGTTATGCTAGTAACAATAATAGAGTGCACACAAAAAGGAGCCTCCAGGTGGAGTGAATCCAGGGTGATGTGAAGAAAGATGGTAGTTGCTTCTGGGAGAGTGCCCCGGCAGACTGGATCCAGAAGGCTTATCCGGCAATATTTGAAGGAGGGCTGGATAAGAAGGTTCCCACATACATGCCGCAGTGTGTATTTGTGAAGCCTTTGTCGTGTAAACAGAACAAGCATTGCAAAGCCAGCATGTCTTGCTTATCAATGAAAGCTTTTAAGTCCTTGGTGGGTTTACTCACGCAGTAAGTCATCAAACACTCATTCTGTCATTCATCCTTACACCTGTGTATCTACTCATCCTCCCACATACTTATTCTCGCATTCATCCACTTACGCAATCACAGGACAAAACACACAAACTCAACAGCACACGCTTTTTTAAACTGCTGCCTAAACACCCAGAGACCTCATAATACATTGAATGTCCCAAACAGACACAAACACTGTGTCACGATAATACACAACACAACTGTACCTGACACCTGACTCAACGACATCTCACAGCAAAAGCCAGGCCAGGCAAGACCCATAATTCTAGCGCAGCGCTTAGATCAGCAGTGCATTTCTAATCACCAGCCTTGAACTCAGAACAATTTTAAAATAACCCGTTTTGTATTTTATTTAGTGTTATGTTAGTTTGACCCTGTTTTTAGCGCCATTCACTTGCACAATAATTATTAAAACACCGCATTTCGCGGGTCCTTCTTCCCTCGCTTTGGATTAGGCAGCGCCATCTTGGGAGTAACTTCTTCACAGCAGCGCCACTCAGGGCAGCGTGCTAGGCGGCGTGAATACTGCAAATTATTTTAAACGGCCATGGCAGCGCGCAGCGGGAGCACGCCGGAGTCACGCCAGAGTCCAGCCCGTCTGTGCCCGTCTGTGCCCGTCTGTGCGCGAACGGGCCCAGGGGCCAGGACTCTTGGTCGTAGACTCACGTATTCATCTGAAACTCTACATGGTTTACACTCCAATAAGGTGAGGTTGAGTCCAAATATTATTAGCACGCTAAAAGATATGCATATTTTGAAACCCTTCAAAGGAAGTTCCAATTTAGATCATCTTGTATTGAAGGCTGTGAGTTTGAATACACGATCTCTCCATAAGCACCACCTGGAAATATTTACCCTTCTGCAAGAGGGAAATATAGATATCCTAACCCTAACCGAAACGTGGTTAGATGGTAATTCAGTACCGGACATCATAGCAGCCCTTCCAGAAGTGTATGATGCGGTTTGGCATAATCGTGCTAATAGCGCACGTGGTGGATTTGATTTAAAAAATATTTGAGAGTTGAAAACCTCATAGCGGAATCAGTGGATCTTGTAGACCTACTTGGAATAAAGGTGATTTTTAATAACTCCTGTCTTGCGCTTCTTACAATCTATTGGGCCCCCTAACACTACTCTAACATTTAATGATCTCTTCGCCCCTATTCTATCAGATATCTGCACTAGATACCAAAAGGTAGTGATAACCAGTGATTTTAATCTACACTGGGAAAAAATGCCTAAAGATTCGATATCTCGACAATTGGAGTTCTCTATGTCCTCAATTGGCCTGAAGCAGCTGGTAGAAGGTCCCACGCATAACAGGGGACATACGCTCGACCTTGTCTGGACTTTGGACCCTGAAGTGACGATTCAAGACATCTTACCCTGCGTTTGGTCGGACCACTACCTGATTAACTATGTTACTCCCATTAATGGAAATTCCATAACCAAAGTCCCAGAAATGAAGAAAGTTCGCCAATGGAAGAAGGTTGATTTGCAAACCTTGACAGGCACTCTTCCACCTTGTATTAATCCCCATAGCGGCAATCTAGATCAGGATTATATGAATTTAACTCAAAATTTAACTCGGGCGATCGATCAAATTGCCCCAGAGAGGTTACAAAAAGCTAAAGGGCTGGGGAAAGGTGTGCCGTGGTACACCTCTCCTTTGAGAGAACATAAGAAAGAGCTTCGTCGTGTGGAAAGGAATTGGAGGAAGACAAAGGAGGAAACTGACCGTGAACACTATAAAGTCAAATTAAACGCCTATAAAAAATTGATTCTGACAGCTAAAGCAGAACACTTTGACACGCGTATAAAGCAGGCGCAAAATGTTCGGAAGGAAACGTTTAACATCTTGAGAGAATTGACAAAGAGACCGGTCAAAGCTGACTCTGAGATTGACAGCAATACCTTCCAACAGTATTTCTCAGAGAAAGTGCAATCTAATCTCTCTGAGATTAAAAATAATATAGTAAGTGGATTTATCCCATCGCAGAATACTAAAGTTCCTCAAGATTGTATCATTTCAAGCTTTCCTGAAATTAACTCTACAAAGCTTGAGCAATTGATGAATAGCATTAAATCAGGCTCGCCAGCTGACCCTTGTCCCCCTAGGGTCTTCCGAGCGGCGCATCTCATTTTGGAAAATCATATTGTCTCCTTTCTAAATTTGTCATTGTTGAAGGGATATTTTCCACCTAGTCTTAAGGAGGCTCGGGTTAGACCTTTGATAAAAAAAATCAGGAGCTGATTCAGCTAACCTGAAAAATTATCGACCGATATCCCAATTACCATTTATATCAAAAATCCTAGAACAACACGTGCTACAAAACCTTTCTTCTTTTTTTGGAGTCTCACAACCTCCTTCATGGGCGTCAGGCAGACTTTCGTGCACACCATAGCACCGAGTTAGTGATGCTCTCGGTGCTGGACGAGCTTGGAGGCATGGCTGACAATAGGAAACCAAGCGCCCTGATACTTTTAGATCTGTCAGCGGCGTTTGATACTGTCAGCCATGATCTGCTCCTCAAAAGAGTGCCCAGCTCGGGAATAAGTGGCGCAGCTTATAAATGGCTAGAATCCTTCCTAAGGGGGAGGCAACAGAGGATTAAACAGGGAGATGATCTCTCCGATGTAGGTATGGTGGAGTGTGGAGTCCCGCAGGGCTCAGCACTATCACCACTACTTTTTAATCTTTACCTACAACCTCTGAGTCATGGGTTGTCGAGTGTTTAATTACGCCGACGATACTCAGTTACTTTTTAGCATTGAGAACTCTACTATGGCTCAGGCGCATGTGTTAGAAGTTCTTCGGTACACAGTCAGTTGGATGACGGTCAACCTACTGAAAATTAATCCCGAAAAGACTGAAGTCTTGGTGGTATCTACTGGTACATCACCTTGGGGTGATTTGTATTGGCCGCATGAACTCGGTCCTACTCCAACACCAGCAGCAAATGTAAAAAGTCTTGGCATAAAAATTGACCACGACCTGTCAATGCCTGCCCAGATTTCTACGGTAGTTGGCGTATGTACTGGCCTAATCAGGCAATTGCGTAAGCTTGTTCCTCTGCTCTCTCAATCGATGCTTCGCACGGTAGTTTCAACCACAATTATATCACGATTGGACTATGGCAATGTCCTGTATTTAGGCCTGCCAAATAGTCTGATCAAGAGATTGCAGGTTGTCATGAATGATGCAGCACGTTTAATCTTTAAACTCCCCAGAAGAGCTCATGCCGCTCCCCGTGAAGCAGAGCTTGTGTGTAGCACATAAGGCAATATGTGGACTAGCACCGGTCTATATAAAGGATCGTTTGATGCCTTATAATCCTACACGATCGCTTAGATCTTCGGATGCTCAGCTGTTGGTTTGCCCTCGCTTCAAACTGGCAACAAAGGGCGGAAGATCTTTTTCCACACTAATTCCACAGGTGTGGAACAAGCTGCCAGACATGCTTCGCAAAGAGGCCAATCTTCTAAAGTTTAGAAAGCAGCTGAAAATAACTTTATTCAGGGAAGCCCTTGGCCCCTGCTAATCATAGGGTATTCTATTCCTTTTCTAGCTGGGAATTGTTTAGTTTCTTGGTCTGAAAGCGTCTTGAGACCTGTCGGTGAGTTGGCGCTATACAAACTAAAGTAACAATAACAATAACAAAGCAGAAGTGGGCCAACCAAGCTGTGAGCTATACTTTTGTGTGTTGATTTGATAAGCGTGGCTCAAATCCACCCGAGTGACTTACCGCACTCACCTATAGTCGCTATATAGGAAGTCAGCCGGACAGTGGAGAAGAAAAAACAAAAGTCTTTATTAGGCCAAACTACACTCATATGAGAGGGCCCTGTCCGACCTCACTCCTAGGAGTGCGAACGAGAGGACTGACTCTCTACATCACAGCGATACATTATAATGCAATACAGCAAAAAGGGGTACGCCCCTTGTGGAAAGTTACCGAGCCTCAGACCAGTGGACAATGCTCTCATACAGTAGGCATCTGCACCTGCAAGGGATACATCATTATCTCTACTCAAGGCCATGGAGCTAGGCTTCGGCGTCTCTGGGCATGAGAACATTACTGATAAAGAGACTTGTTAGTTTCGGCCACAGTAAGCCGAGAAACGAAAACTGCTGTCTTAGTGAATTTCTGTATTCCTGCGGGAGGGGCATATGAGCGAGCAGGGCCCGCAGGCACAGAGGGATACACAAAATGGTGGCACACAGGCTAAGCTAAGAAACTAATATGGTCACACATACATTTGAATATACGTAAGGAGCAAGTAAAATAATTCAGCATAAGTGCATATACGAACTTCATCAGTTAGCCATATGATGCTAACTCACACATCAGCAATGGGTAATTAGGGTATCGAAAAGTGAATTCTATCAGACCCTCCTTTTAGCATCATTGGCTAACTATGGCCTCATTTATTTGCCAAAAGGTAGTGCCGACATCCATTCTAGGGGCAAGACTTTTCTACACCTTTGTTTATTTCATTTAGTCAAGAACATCCTCTGCAATAAACATCAACCAACTTGCATCGGCAGGAATTTCGGTAATCATAGAAGTGGTATATTGACCAGGGAGTTTCCTTTTCGGACGTAAATTCGTGGCACACAGTGAGCAACATGGGGGAAGGCAATATATGCAAAGGCAGCAAGTCAGAATGACACTCACCACACCAACCAAACCCATCAATATTTTCCAACCCCAGGAAGAGAAGGCACCCCAGAGCACCCCTGTAAGGACCATGTCCCATTATCCTGATGCAGTTCATTCGCTAATCTATGTAATTTCTGTACCGCTAAGTTAACAGTCGGTGCTGAGTCAGGAATATAAACGCAACAAGATGTCCCGATGACGCGACAGGCCCCGCCCCTATCTGCTAGGATGACGTCAAGCACCATCCTGTTCTGGATCGTAAATAATCTCATGGCCTGAACTTCAACAGATATGTTAGTCGTAATGTCAATTTCAGTTAGAACTACTTTCTCCATCACCCGGGACAGTCGCCGAATAGCCCTGCTGTTAAATATCGGACCCCAGAAAGGTAGCAAACCCTTAGAAAAATCAGTCCATTGTTGGTATGAGGTGTCCGTCTGATCAACGTCATCTACCTGAAGCTCCCTCCTTTTACGCTGCTCTTGGGGACTGGGGAATCGGCGGTGAGTTTTGTGGTAATCAGAGGGAGCTACATATACAGGAGGAATCATGTAAGCTAAATAACAAACCCCACCCCAACCCTCGGGCAACCATAAGTATCCATTATCTCCACACACGAAATAGATGCTAGGTGGGGCAACGAAAGAGGGGCTGAGAGGCAAACGTATCGATGCAGTCACATTACAGGAGCTATTGCCAACTTTGATAGGGCCCCTTCCCTCTATACAGAAAAATGGAGGCGGACCCACCACGGCCAGGGGTATCAGTGACTTGGAACTGTTGTTACTCTTCGGGGGGTGTCTGTAGGACAGAGTAGCATTCAATTTCAGGAAACTTTCCCTAAGTTTGTCAGTATCATTTGGTGTCAGAAACCAACCCAACCTTTTTTCACACGTCTCTATAAAGGTCTGATCAAAACGTCCAGCAGTATATATTCGTCCAAGGGAAGATGGAGGCAGAGGGCGTACTCGCATTGTCATTGTCCACCCCCTATTCTGCAGTCGAGGAGTCAGGGAATCTGGCTGCTGGAAATATTTAACAAGACCTATAAGAGTATACCACCCCACACAACTATTCACTGGACACCAACAATCTGTCAAGTTGGTAGTGGCGTGTGCATGGTGCAAAGTCTTAATAAAAACATTATCTTTATAACTTTTTCTTAACATTCTTTCACCATAATCAACAGTAATCATATTGTGTTCAGGAACGGCAGTGGGTGTGGGTGCAAACACATGAACGGGATAAGCTTTATCCAGGAAAAACAATATTCCAAGAGTCACTATAAAAGCAATCAGAATAATAATGATGACCACGATCTTTCCTTTTCGGGGAAGGGCCAACCAGGGGGAATCAGGCACAGGTCTCGGAGGAGCCGCAAAGGGCTGCTCCTCATCAGGAGTGGGGCGTCCAAAAGGATACATTTCTCAAGAACGTTCAAAATATACCAAGAATCAAAAATGAAAAACACTTATACTAAAAAAAAATAGTCCCAGACAATCCTCAACCGGCCAGAGGGGTTCTTCAACCCTTAAAAAGGGATCTTCTCCCTGTGTCCTTCAAAGCCTCACAGGCAGGCTTTTACCGTCCATACCTTATTCCACCGTTGCTGTTCAACAATTGAAAACAAGGGAAGCACTTAATTCGGGCCCCGCACCACTCTATAGTCTCATAGCACACAATCTTCGGCTAAACACCAGGGCTCTTACAAGTCCATCCCTACCACTAAATCTTCGTATTCAGAAAGTCCACTAAGCCCTTCTTCCGGTGTTTAGTCCATCATATTTTAGCACTTGTTACTTATTTTCTTCGGGGCCGCAAATTATATCGAGTGCTCCCTGGCACTTCGGGGTCAGTGAACAAAACAGGTGTATCTGTGGCAGATGCTGGACTCTCTGGTGTCTCTTCACTATTAGCAACAGGAGTAGTAGAGCTCACCGAATTCTCTATTCCGCTTCGCTCTTCTCCAATCAGTGAAGCATCCGAGAAAAGAGCATACCTCGGGATAGGCTCATGCTCTTCGTCAGCGATGCCATCCTGTACCCATTTGTCATAGGGCAACGGGAGCGGGACCCTCTTCACATGTGAGGCATGCGTCCACGCCTTCCTTCCGTCGATCCGAAGTGCCGTACGCGTGGTGAGGAGCACCTGGCGCGGCTCCGACCACCTTGGCTCCAGACAGGACTTCCGCTGATATCTTCTGATGACCACCCAGTCCCCTGGGTGGATGGAGTGTCCAGGCCCCTCCGGCAACGGCTTCAGAGTGTCTGCTACCTGCTGATGAATAGAACGAAGATCTTTAGTCAAAGCATACAGATAATCTGTCAACAAAGGGTATGGTACTTCAGTAAAACATTTAGGCCTGGGCACTCCCCAGATATTGGCCGGACGGCCGAATACCACCTCGTGGGGGGAGACGCCCATTTTTGCATTCACAGTGACTCTCGTTGAAAGCAAGGCTAAGGGAAGGGCATCTGGCCAACGGAGACCTGTACTCTCACATATTTTGGCCATCTTTAGCTTGAGCGTGCCGTTAAACCGCTCCACAAGTCCTGCTGCCTGAGGGTGTAAGGCTGAATGAAATTTTTGAGAGATCTGTAGGCCTTTACATATTTGCTTCACTAGTTCTGCATTAAAGGACGTGCCATTATCACTCCAGATCACCCTAGGTAATCCGAAGCGGGAAAAATACTCCTTTATCAACATCTTTGCGGTAGAAATGGCCGTGCAATCTTTCGTTGCGTACGCCTCCACCTACTAAAGGCACATACGACTACAAGGACATACTTCAAGTTATTGACCCTTTCCATTTCGATGTAATCCATCTGGATCACCTCGAAAGGGAAAGAAGGAGGTGCAAAATTTCCCGTTGGGACAGGGGTGCCCTTTCCAGGATTATGTCTCAAACACACCATGCACTGTCGAACCAAGTGAGTGGCCACTTTAGTTATATTCTTATTGCTCCACACTGGGTCTAACAATTTACAAATGCCCTTGGCGCTAACATGAGCAGGCCCGTGCGCCATCGTCACTACTGGGAGAACGTATGCATTCGGGAGTAACCATCGTCTCTTATCGGTCACATCTGTCCAACATTCATCCGCATCCAACCGTCCCTGCCCATCCTTCCATGCCCTCAATTCATCCTCTGTCACTTTTTTCTGTATGTTCTTGACACTCTGTACAGTGTCTGAGAACATATGAACATCTGGGACCCATCTAGCTGGTCCTGCCACAAACATTCGTGGTAATTTTTCTCTAGCAGTCTCTTTTGCTGTTTCATCGGCGAAAGCATTGCCTCGTCCTACATCATCCACTATTGTCTTGTGTGCGCTACATTTTATCACAGCCAATCTTTTGGGTAGTGTCAGTGCAGTTAGCAGTCGTAATATCAGTGGGCCATGTTGTATGCGTTGTCCGTGAGAAGTCAGAAATCCCCGTTCTGCCCAAAGTCGCCCATAATTATGAGCCACGCCAAAGGCGTATTGGCTGTCAGTATAAATGTTCACGTCTAGCCCCTCACTCAATTCACATGCTCTCAGTAAGGCTATAATCTCAGCAGCTTGGGCAGAATTGTAAGGTATCCTAGAAGTCTCCACTACCGTCTGTAATGTTGTTATTGCATATGCTGCTGTCGATGTACCGTCTGGCAATTTAAAACAGGACCCATCCACATACAACTCCCCGTCTGGTTCGTCCAAGGGCCTGTCTGTCAGATCCACCCTCCCCTTTGTCTCCTCCTCTGTCCAAAACAGACAGTCATGTATGTCATCGTCTTTTGTATCTGTATCTGTGGGGATAGGTAACAAGGTGGCGGGATTCAGTGTAGCACACCTTTTGATCGTAACATGGGGTGCAAAAAGAGTCATCTCATAACCCGTAAGACGAGCACTAGTTAAGTGTTGCGTCTGTGTTCTATTCAACAAAATGTCCACAGCATGCGGTACCATGACTGTGAGATCTGATCCCAGTACGAGCCCTGCCGACTGTCTTATAGAAACCGCAGCAGCCGCCGTGGCTCTCAGACAGCTCGGCAGCGCTCTTGCCACATTGTCAAGCATTGCAGAGAAGTAAGCACAGGGTCTCTGCTTCCCTCCAAAACACTGAGTTAAGACAGACAACGCGCAACCTTCCGCCTCATGTACGTAAAGAACAAAAGGCTTCTGGTAATCGGGTGTTCCAAGAACAGGCGCAGAACATAAAGCCATTTTTAGTGACTCAAACGCTTCTTGACATGCAGGGGTCCAGGGTAGGGGTTCGCGCACTTCCTTGGTAGTCAGATACAATAGGGGTTTTGTTAGTAACGCATAGTTTGGTATCCACTGGCGACAGTACGATGTCATGCCCAAGAACGCGCGCACCTCTCGCTGCGTGTTAGGTACACTCATATTATTAATGGCTTTTATGCGCTCTGGCGTCAATCTCCTCCCCACTTTCGAAAGGAGGTGACCGAGGTAGGTGACCTCCGTTCGACAGTATTGAAATTTTGGAAGGGACACCTTATGTCCTCTTTTAGCTAAATGGTGGAGCAATTTCACAGTAGCATCCCGACAACCCTTCTCGTCGTCCGATGCTATCAGGATATCATCCACATACTGCAACATGACGTTGCCAGGTGGAAGTTCCAGTTCATCCAATTGTGCCTTCAATGCTTGACTATATATGCTCGGACTCTCAGTGTACCCCTGAGGAATTCTCTTAAAGCGGAAGCTTCGGCCAGCCAATGAGAATCCGAAGAGATAACGGCTTTCTTCGTGTACTGGAATACTGAAGAAAGCATTTTTCAAATCCAGGACAGAGAAATATTTAGCAGAGGGGGGAATCATTGTCAATATTGTAGTAATGTCCGAGACCACCGGGTACTGTGGCTCCACTACCCTATTTACGTGTCGCAAATCAATCACAAATCTATAAACATCAGGAGTATTATCAGTAGCTTCAGGTGACCGTCTTTTGAGGATAGGTAAAATAGGGCTGTTACATATGTTCGAATCAGTCTCTTCCACTACACCAGACCGTATTAAATCTTGTATTATTTGTAACAGGGCCTTCTCTCCCTCCCTAGGAATCCTGTACTGTGGAACTCTGGGCAATTTCGCTCCCACCTTCACTCTTATGGTCACCGGGGCAATATCCATTTTACCTACATCTGTATCATTGACAGCCCACAGGCTGTCAGGTATGCCTTGAAATTCAGGTGGCAATGGATCATCTTTTGAGAAACACTGTAATGGGCGGGCGACATTTGGGCCCAAAGTAAGGTACACGCCATCTGGAGAACAATAGATGGTGGCGTGCAACCTTTTCAGTAAATCTAGGCCCAACAAATTTTCCCCACAATTTGATGTCAATAGAAACGGTGAATCAACAGTGAAAGGGCCAATCGTCAACGTGAGAGGTTTAGAAATGGGGCTAATCACCGGGGTACCTGCGAAACCCACAGAAATATTATTTTTGCCAGACAGAGCCGCCCCTGGGACCCGAGAACGAGCCACTGAACTTTTCATTGCACCCGTATCCACTAGAAATTTTTGTTGAGACCCCAATAAGTCAGCTTCGACATAAGGTCCCCTCTGATCAACTTCCATAAGTACTGGTCCCATGCTCTGTCCTACGCTGTCCTAGTTGTGGGAAAACCCTGTCAGATCGTCCACTGAGTAATCATCGTGATAGTACTGACCACCGCCCCTCTGCAACTGTTGCCTGTCTGCACCATTGTCAAAGTAATTTCCTCCCGGTCTCCCGCCTCCTTCTGACCGTGCAGCCTGTCTCCCGAAATCACCGCTACCTCTTCCTCTTCCTCTCCCAGGACCAGCGTTCGACTGAAGCAGTGGGCAATCCCTCCACCAATGCCCCTCCTGCTTACACTTTGCACACTGATTCTGTCCCAGCCTTTCCCTGCTCTCCCCTCTGCCAAAACCGCCCCCACGACTCGGCGCTGCACCCCTTCCTCTGCCTCTAGCCACTTGCTGTAACAGAACTCTCGTCTTGAGATCCTTCGCCTTCTTCTCCTGCTTGTCCTTACTTTCATTTTCCCTGTGCTCATAATACTGTGCCATACTGAGAATACCCGAAGGAGAAGACGTTGTCCACGTGCTCTCCGACGCTTGCAATCTCGCCGATATTTCGGGCAATAAGTTCGTGACAAACCTATTAACAAAGAGCCGTAACCCTCCATCCTGTGACACATCTTGCCCACTAAAATCTATAAACGTTTCCTCAAACCTCGTAAAGAAGTCCGAGACCGCCTCATCCTTTTTCTGCTTTCAAGCCGTCAACTTGTCCCAATCCACCTTCTTCGGGGGAATAAGAGAATGCATGTATTTTATTATACGCCCCGGTAAAGCCAAAATCTCTGCCTTCGGCTTCTCCCCTGGCTTACGCTCCTTATCCCAGTCCTGCAACTCCTGCCACGTTCCTCCTAACTCATCCGCATGATCAGTACCTTTCACTTGCCGCCACACATCAACTGGAACCAAAAGCCCGAAAAACAATTCAACATCAGCCAAAGTCATCACAGTGGAAGACGCAGCTTCTGTTAGCTCCTTGTAGTAGGCAGTCGGGTTCTTTCTAGAATCTGGCAGCTGAGCCTTCAATGATAACACTTCGCTTCTCTTCCATGGGGTATACACCCATTGCTCCTGGAAATGCGCATCTATCCTGTTCCTGGTAACAGCCTTCGTTATTGGATCTAGCAACTCGGGGACCTCGGGATGAAAAATAGGGTGCACCTCGCGCATTGGGTGGAGACCTGGGAAATGGGGTGTGCCGGCAGAGGGTAATTCGTTCCTATATTGTAATAGTGCACGTAAACTACTCATCACTTCCTTCACTCCAGTATTCGTTCTATAGGCTCCAGCCTGTATATCTCGTAAAACCGCCGGAGCCACACCTCCATACCCCTGCTCCCATAGTGGTATCAATACATTCGACATGTGCCACAAAGCGTGCTGCTGCATCAAAGGCTCAAAATCTTTCATAGTGGACCAGATATCTTCAAACGAATAAATATTATTCCTTGCCCACTGACATGCCTGATTAGCCACCATACTCTTTTCATCCAAACCAACCGTAGAGCGCGTAAGCAACTTCCGTACCTGCGAGAATAATCCGCTACCTGCGCCTCGACTCGGCGTTAGCATCTCCTGACTGGGGGTAGTACTAGCTGAAACAGTAGGGAGTGCTAAAGAAAATTGGGAGGGCGTAGGTGAAGTGGTCTGGAGTAATGAAACAAGGGGTGTCGAGGGCGAGGATTGTTGGGGGGCACTTGCTGAAGGACCCGGAACTCCACTAGCGGGGGCTGGGATTGGCAAGGAGGGATACAAGGGCTGTGGGGCATAAGGGGGAGGGGGTCGGGTATTCAAAATGTCTTCCATCTCATCTGGGTCGTCCTCTCGCACTACATAACTTTTATTTTCTTTCAACCTACAAAGTCTATCTGAGCGTTCCATACGTAGCGCATTCTCATTTCCAACCTGTTCTCTCGCCTTCTGCGCCATAGTCTGGGTGGACTTTTTATAAGCCTCTTTCTCATCTCTCAGCTTGCGTTTCCTGGCTTCTTTCTGCCACACTCGCAAAGAATCAAACATACTCTGACGGCTACGCCTAGCAAACAGTTTGTCTTGCAAATAGTCCAACTTAGCTTCATCGAAAGAACCCGTCAAAGGCCATTGTAAATCCACATTATCCGCAGTGTACCGGTGCCACAAAGTACCAAACAAAAGCGGGACCAGCCCATGCTTGACATACATATCAAAGCTCGGAGTCCCTTCAGGGGGTGCAGGTTGGCTCTCGGCCAGTCTAGTATCTGAGGGTCGACAACAGCATCCAAAACATCGTAACTTACTAAAACACGGCATCTCTACTTCGGTGTAAAAGAAACACTTCTCCACAGACTACGTTACCTTAAGTCGCTAGCTCGAGCTCATTCACACACATATATAGACATACATCAGAAACCACACATGCACATATACAATACCTGCAAACACGTGTTACCAAATGGGACAAGGCCCGTCGACCAAGTCCTGGGGAACCTGGACTCTACCGCAGACCGAACAGTACACTAACTGTTCTGAGGATAGGGAACAGATCCGCTACCCGTGCGGCACTATGGATCACTGCGCACTTTACCATGGGAAACCCAGATCTCACCTCCACTGAACCACCACTCCAGGAGTTCAGGGTAAGCACCGGAGTCTGCCTGCAATGAGCCACGCCTTCACCACAGTACCACCCGGTCGGATCGCCACAAACAATACATCTAGATATTTCCCCAACCTCGTCAAGTCTGTCAGAGCACCTTCTCGTACTCTGAGTTCCCCGGAGCACACTAGCCCCAGGAGCACACCGGCTCCTCAAACCACTGGAGACACTCTAGTCTCCCGGAACACTCCCGTTCCTGCAACAATCACAGGTGGACCACTCACCTTCCGTAGGCGGCACCGACCTCTACCGTTCTCCACCTCCGGCTGCCAGGACCAACACGGTCAGCTTCAAGTTCCGCCTTCTGGACCCCGGCGTAAGATCCGAACCGGGACCTCTCCAGATCAGCAGGGTGGGGCAGCGCTGCGAGAACCAAGCTCGGCATCAGATGGGTACCCGGGCCCACCGTGCCGACCAGCGGGTCCCCGGTCTTCTGCTACCCACTTACGGGTGAGAAAGATCCTTATCGCGGGGTCCCTATTCGGGCGCCATCTGATAAGCGTGGCTCAAATCCACCCGAGTGACTTACCGCACTCACCTATAGTCGCTATATAGGAAGTCAGCCGGACAGTGGAGAAGAAAAAACAAAAGTCTTTATTAGGCCAAACAACACTCATATGAGAGGGCCCTGTCCGACCTCACTCCTAGGAGTGCGAACGAGAGGACTGACTCTCTACATCACAGCGATACATTATAATGCAATACAGCAAAAAGGGGTACGCCCCTTGTGGAAAGTTACCGAGCCTCAGACCAGTGGACAATGCTCTCATACAGTAGGCATCTGCACCTGCAAGGGATACATCATTATCTCTACTCAAGGCCATGGAGCTAGGCTTCGGCGTCTCTGGGCATGAGAACATTACTGATAAAGAGACTTGTTAGTTTCGGCCACAGTAAGCCGAGAAACGAAAACTGCTGTCTTAGTGAATTTCTGTATTCCTGCGGGAGGGGCATATGAGCGAGTAGGGCCCGCAGGCACAGAGGGATACACAAAATGGTGGCACACAGGCTAAGCTAAGAAACTAATATGGTCACACATACATTTGAATATACGTAAGGAGCAAGTAAAATAATTCAGCATAAGTGCATATACGAACTTCATCAGTTAGCCATATGATGCTAACTCACACATCAGCAATGGGTAATTAGGGTATCGAAAAGTGAATTCTATCAGATTTATGGTGATTGTCAGGTGTTATTTTCCTCAGATGTAATTGGCAGAGATGTCTGCCCATGCGATTTAGAACTATATTTGGCCAATTTACACCTAAAAATGCCAGTAGTCCTACTAGCCGTAACTCCACAGTCATAGTAATTCTAGCCACGTCATATACGAGAGTCAGGCATGTGGGTCTACTAATTTGTCTTTGAATGCAGTCTAGGCAGAGATTCAAGCATTGGCATGTGTATACATCTACATGTGCAAAAGTTGACTTAGCTAGAGTTACCTGTTTCAGTTTCTTCCAGTCTTCTTCCCGTTAAATAACCTGCGCATGTAGTAGCTAGAAGTGTTCCCAAGAAGAACATTAGTTACAGAGAGAACCCACAATGCTCTGACTCCACAGATGCATGTATGAGGAACATAGCAAAACCAGGTCACTATGTGGAGGAAAACACGGGGGCCATCTTGTGGCTTCTATGCTCATCTCCAAGGCTCTATGTGTAAATCTATGTTTTTCTTCAACATATTTAAGCCTATTATATTGCTGTAAAAATACATTGTGTTATAGGAGAGCCCAGCACTGGTGGATGTCTCTACTTCTATTGGCTCAAATGGAAACCTCTTTCCCTTGGGTGACAGAATGGTTTTTAACCTGGCTGTGTTTTTTAGATGTGTATCTGTGTAGTCGCCGTGGATTCAAGAGCCTGCTCAGGTTAGCAGACTGTTCTTTGGTGTATGAACTGTGTCCTAGACACGCAGGGCCTCTGTAAAGTCATTTTCATTCACCAATCGGTCAGTCCGGTTACTTGTAAAGCACAACTACCCACCCATAAGGGTCTCAAAAGGCGCTGGGTATGGGGTGGGGGGGGGGTGGACATCTGGTCCGCCAGAGGCGCTGTCGGTCAGTCGAAGAGGCAGGATTTTAATGTGCTCGTGGGCTCTCCTGATACACCCACATGGGCAGAAAAGATTGACTTTTGATCAGATCCCTTTTCTCCACCAGGTGTGTTTACTGTGATCCGCATGTCTGTGTTCACCGCTTCGCCTGGCATCGATCCTCAAACGAGAAACTACTCATGGTCCTATGCACTGGGCTGGGTCTCAGCAGCCATAATCCTCGTGGCAGGTGAGTCTTCACTTGAGAAAAGAGGGGCCCCTTGATACCCAAAGATAATAGGTCACTTATACAGTGAAAAGGAAAAAATCCCTTTGGGTAGATTTCATTGCAAACTATTCATTCTTGTCACCTGTCACACACCCAGAAAATGCACTCTTTCAACTTGCTCTTACAAGGATTAAAATTACAAGTACATTTATTGTTCACATAACAAAATTCTCATTAACAAAGTGACCCAACAATCAATATGCTCACTATTTCAAAATTAATAAAACACAACACATTATAAATTCATCAAATATAACATAAAAACATGTAGAGAGTAGAAAAAGGGGCCAGAGGTGAGTCTTCAAACTTAATCCTGCTATGCCCTGGGGTGTTTATAGAAGGGGCTGATACTCAGTAAAGGCCTTTACTTAATTCTAACTTTAACAAAAGAGAGCGCCTGAGAAAAACAAATGTTATGTTCTGTGTAAAGCTCCTCCTTTTGACTACTACCAAGAACCTGTTCTCCATATCCCTTTTCACTTAGAGTTTTTCACCACGTTAGGTTATGGGCACTTCACTGGGGTTCACCAAATCTCATATGAATTGTTTATAAAGTAAATACTTCATACTTTAGGAAATACCGTTTGTGGTAATTATTTGGACTACTAAATTAAACCTTAGTCACTTCGGATGAAGTGAGCACTACTTTGATAGTTTATCGTGTGGTATTTTAAAAAAAACTTCTTGTAAAATATATAAAAAAAATTTAGGAATTTTGCCTTGACCCAAGTTAAATATGGTCTAATTTTGACTGCTTATGTCTTTTGATTAATTCAAGCAAGTTATACTTTCTTGCTGAAGTTGTTTCTTTTTGATAAATGAGCTGCTTGTGAGGATTGTTCCTTGCTCCTTTGCTTAATTCAGGGCAGCTCTTCTGATGCACAGTGCAGCTACAGAATGAGTAGTTTTACCTTTATGAGTTGGGTGCTTTGTGCGGGTGGGCGAGTGGGTACATGCAACTGAATCTGTTGGTGTATATGAGTGAGTCAGTGTGTGAATTATATTACACACTTCATGCTTTTATTTCTTATAAAGTGTAACTAAATAGAAAGGATAGGTGCTTGATTACATGTGCACTTTCTTTTTAAATGGAATACCCCTGTTAAAAACAATATCAGATTTTGTCTCTACAACATAACATAAATAGATAATGTAATTATTACCGACCGAGAATCGAAAAATATTGCTTTTTGTGCCATACATTTTTGTCATTTGAATAACTGTTTAGATCTCTAGAGAAACTTAATCCTGATGACATGGCATCAGTTATAGGTGTTGTTCATTTAAAAGAAAACAGTTTTAGACTACAGTTTGCATCCCTGTCAATTTGGGAAGTCACTTACAATTGTGAAAAAAAGCGTTGCACACAATTGAATTATAGAGGTGTACTTTTAAAGGTATCACTTGCCCTAGCCTGCATATATTTTCTACCGGAGGGTCTAATCATGCAGTGAATTTAACATTTAGATTACATCTTTATTTAAGTAACTTCAATTAGGAAAACACTATATACAAATGTTTGCAGCATATTGCTAATCTAGTATCAGGAAAGCAATCGATATTTGGATTGTGATGCATTTTTAACAGTTTCTATCCACGTTGAAATATTAAATATAGGCTCCCTAAAGGAAGTAAATATGCTTCAAGGCCATATCACTTTGTGAATGGTCCCACTGGGATGTTTCCTTTGAGCTGGGGCCCTGCCTGTGACTTCATGACTTTGTGAGCCAAAAAGCATCAGATGGGATAGAACGTTAGGTCTTTTGAGTAGAGTTTTTATTTGAAACCTGGAGGAGATAAGAGGGTCAGCTTTGGGAGATGCTTAGAAATGGAACGTGAAAAGATACCATTTAACATTTCTGTGACCAATAGGAATTTGGGATACTTTTCATCTCTGGAACAGAAGAGTCTTGTTCCAAAAATGGTTTGGAGGACAAAGTTTCAGAATTTAGTTTGATTATCTTTGGGGGGGGGGTGTCTGTGCCAACCACAGACTAGGTTGCATTCTTTAAATTGCCTCGCCTAATCTACTCCAGGCAAAGATCTGACCAGAAAAAAAGTACTGTTCAAAAAAGGAGTAGGGGGAGGAAGAGGATACACTGGGTTCGACCTCCTCTACAAGTAACTTAATCCAAAAACAGAGAAACCCAGTTCTATCAAGACTATGGAGAGTAACTCTCCACTATAAAAGAAAAAACTGAGTTTTCCTTGTAAACCCTCACCCACCAGGGTTACCCCTGGGTGGCGTGGATCATCATAGGGTCCATCCAGATCCGCTACGGATCGGGGCGTGCTGCGACCTACGAGTTGCGTGGGATCACTACTTCCTTTTTCAATGATAAAGGATGATGTTTATTGAGAAGGGAGTTGGGGGGTGGGGGGGTGGTTATAGTCAAAAAGTGCCTGGCTGGTAGGTATACCACATTTTATTCATACCTCTAGCTGGTATGGTTAAAAGGATAGAGGGACATTTAGAAAAAAGTAGGCTATGATACTAATTTCCTAAAGGTCAACATGTTTCAAGCCGTACCCCTAATTATGCTTTTCTTTAGTACCAAGGAATTCAGCTCCCTGCTTCCACCCCTATTGTTTCTTAATTCTATGCACACTATTTGCATGCCAAAATGTTGTGACGATGATGACAGAATAACATCCTAATTACATGCAGGGTCCCATTCATGTCTTATTGTCTCTTTTCTGATAACCACGCAAGATGGTGAGCTTGAATGGCCAATATTGCTACTTTGTGGAATAATCTGAGCTTCATCACAGACCCCAAACAGGTAGTGAAGTGGTATAACTTTGACACTTCAAGAGAAGCACATTGGTGACAATCTCAGCACAAGGAGATGAGCTGGAAGTAACTTCAGACAGAACCAAAAAATAAGGTAGAACAGTAAAGCTTTATGACTATACTACCTTCAGAGCGGCACCAGCTCTATTTCCTGTGAAGTCGCAGATGGTACCAAGTCTGTGGCGTCCGGCACCTAACAATGGTTGCAAAGCCTATTATCTGAAAGACATAGTTACAGGTCATTGAGGAGTGATCCTCAATGACTTGTGTGTAAGTGTCTGGAACAAATACTAATTCCCTCTGCTTTTCATTAGAAAGGAAAACGTGTTTACAATTGATCCGTTCATGAAACCTGCCGTACAAACCTTGACCTCCTAATTTTGCTTTGCTGAATCAGCATGGCTTATGATCACCCAACATCAACATGCACAGCACTAGAGGAGACTACACTTCATCTACAGCTCATCTAGAGACTGACAGCAATTGGGTGGGACTTTGGCCGAGAATCTATATCGTCTTTCTCAACAGGTGAAACAACATAACTGTTGTACAGAAGCACACCACTAACATACAATATCAACTAAGGTTACCCGATTCAAAAAGGGAAGAAGTAGGAAAGGAAAGCAATTGTCCCTTTCAGAAGACAAAGTGTAAGGCAGAGGGGATACAAAAACAGAGCTTACCAAGAAAACAGTTCTGGTTGCTAACAGAATTGATGACCTACAAACCAAAGTGGTGGACAATGCACATGATAAAGCTAAACTAGTACTTCATGTCCAGACCTGAAATACAGTACAACCTCTACTACCAGCGAAATAGAAACATGATGAAAAGTGATCACTTTAAAGCTGTATTAGATTCAGAGGAATTCTAGAACCTCGTATTTGCATTGTTTAATATTATGTCTGGTGACAAGTTGTGGCATTGATGAGCACAGATTTGTTTTGGGCAGATGGTTGAGGAGTTTTGTGAAGAGCTCAGTGTGAAATATGATGCAGTAGACTACATGAGATATCAATGCTGCTCTACTTATGGGCAATTTCAGCAGGTGAGGGCTCACTGGCGAAAGGACATTACAAGATTCCCAGGACCGCAATGTTTGGGGAGTTAAGGGGAGCTTGGAGTAGAATATAGCAACAAACGTCCTTACATTCAGCACACTGGATGGTTGTCTTTCAGGGTGTGATGACAATTGAAGTATAGCAAATTGAAATGTATGCCTTTCAGAAACAGGATATCAGCCTTGCTGCTCCATTCATACAGAGTTGTCTTTCATCTAATATGTATTCCAGGATGTGGTGGTATTGACTTAGATTTAAATTAGAAGTGGATTTGATTGGAGTGCATACTTGAATATCCACATTATGTTGCTCTAGGAGTTATCCCAATGGGTGCATGTAAATATTAAAAAAGCCGGTCAAATAAGTCCTCATGTGATGCTTTATATAACAACTTGTGAGCTAAAAGAAATAGAAAATGATGTGCATACATAAATGGGAACGAGTAACCCAAGCTTCAGAACCTGAGACACTGACCAATGAGGGCATGATGGAGAGAAGTCCGGTTAAGCATCATTCATCTACTCCGGAAGTGACACCACTATATTTCCCATCCTCCATCTGCACAGGACATGGCATCCCTGGATTCTCAACAGAATTTTTTTTTTTAAAAAGCCAATAAAAATGACTTTGTTCCTCATTATCTGTCTGCACAGGAAGGGAGATCAATGGATTACCCTTCATCCATCTGCACAGGAAGTAACATCTCTGGGTTCTCACCCAAAAAAAGTTGTTAAAAGAAGATGCTAAAGGAGAGGACTTAATTTCTCCTCATCCATTCCACAGGACATGACATACCTAGATTCTTCATCATCCATCTGCACAAGAAGTGACATCAGTGGTGTCCCACCAAAATGTGACATCACTGGACTTCCCATTATCCATCTGCACAGGAAGTGATGTTACTGGTAAACCACTAAAACCAAATTTAAAAGAAGCCAAGCAAGAGGACTTAATTTAACAGGAAGTAGCATCACTGGATTGCTCATCACCCATCTGCACAGGAAGTGACATCATTGGTTTCTCACCAAGACGTCTCTAAAAGAAGAAGCTGTCATGCACTCACCTGATCCCAACCGTGGAGATAACACTGGAGCCAATGCTAGACCTCCTATCCATCCAGAGGTTGATGCAGGTCAGAGAACCGAAACCTTAGATCCCATACTGTTCTGTGTAAGGGAAGGGAGTTATGATGAAAAAGGGAAAAGAGAGACTTGCAGTACTGGATCTGCTCAGTAGCTGTGCGACACAACATAACAGGATTTGTCTCTTCTGATACCTTCTTCATTTGTGAGGTAGATGTGCACCGGCTCAGAACCTCTGGCTTTGTGATGATGCAATGCACTGGAAATAACACAAGGAGGCAATTACCATCAGTACACTAACAGGTGTCTACATAAAATGAGCACCACCAGAACCACCAAAAGAAACTACATCCACAACCAAATCAGAACCACCCAAAGGAACTTCATCCACAACAAAAAGCTCGCCAACTCCGCCAATTCCAAGGAACTGTTCAGCGTCATCCAGGAATTCACTAACCCACGCAGCGAAGCCACAGACATCACCCCCTCCCAAGACCTCTGCAATAAGCTCGGAACTTACTTCCACCACAAGATCAAAACTCTCTATAACAACTTCATAAACCATCCTCCAGACACCGCAGCCTCCCTTCACCCCTCTCGGGCAACAACCAACCAACCATCTCCAGCTGGACACCCCTCACGACTGAGGACACCGCCTGAGCCATGAAAGACATCCACTCGGGGGCTCCCAATGACCCCTGCCCTCCTCACATCTACCACAGAGCCGCGGCCGCCATCGCACCCGAACTGAAACACACCACCAACACCACCTTCGAAACAGGCACCTTTCCGGACGTCTGGAAGCGTGCAGAAATCAGGCCCCTTCTCAAGAAGCCAACAGCGGACCCCACTTACCTCAAAAAACTACCAGCCCATCTCGCTCCTCCCCTCCGCAGACAAAGTCGCAGAGCAACTCGTCAACCGAGAACTAACACGGTTCATTGAACACAACTCAATCTTCGACCCGTCCCAATCCGGATTCCGAAGAAACCACAGCACGGAGACCGCCATACTCACCGCCAAATACAACATGCGCACCCGCTTGGATCGAGGACACTAAGCAGCCTTCATCCAACTCGACCTATCAGCAGCATTCAACACCGTGTCTCATCACACACTAGTCACCAGATTACACGACTCCTGCATACAACGAACAGCCCTGGACTGGATCCGATCGTTCCTTACCGGAAGAAGCCAGAAAATCAGGCTACCTCCCTTCTTCTCTGACCCCACGAAAACCACATGCGGACTCCCATAAGGATCATCACTGAGCCCGACCTTCTTCAACATCTACATGGCCCCCCTAGCAACCATCCTACAAAAACATAGCCTCAGCATCGTATCCTACGCTGACGACACCCAGCTTATCCTCTCCCTCACCGAGACCCCACCACCGCCAAACCCAATTTCCATAAAGGAATGCAAGAAGTCGCTGACTGGATGACAAACAGCTACCTGAAACTCAACGCAGAGAAGACCGAAGTCCTCGTCCTTGGAACCACCCCTTCAGCATGGGACAACACCTGGTGGCCGACCACTCTTGGCAGCCTACCCACTCCCGCAGACCACGCTAAGAACCAGGGTATCATCTTTAACTCATCACTCACCATGAACCGACAGGCCAACGCAGTCACATCCAGATTCAGCACCCTCTGCATACTCCACAAGACCTTCAAATGGATCCCCCCGGAGTCAAGGAAGACAGTCACCCACGTACTCATCACCAGCAGAATGGACTATGAAAACGCATTCTACGCCGGCATCAACAAGTACCTACTTTGCAAACTCCAGACTCATCCTTGGCATCGTTCGACAAGAACACATCATCAACATCTCCGAAGACTCCACTGGCTCCTCGTAGAGAAAAGAATCACCTTCAGAATCCTCACCCCGCCTATAAATGCCTACACCACAACAGAGCTGAATACCTCAATGACAGTCAAATTCCACGTACCCAAAAAAAAGCCTCAGTTCCTCCAACCTCGCACTAGCCGAAACCCCACACATCCACAGAGCCAGAGCAGGCGGAAGATCCTTTTCCCACATCGCAGCATAGACCTGGCATCTTGAAAACGGCACTGACCTTTTAGTTCTTGTTGCTATTGGACTTCTGACAACTTTAGGATGCAGATTTGAGGGGTATGTTCTTTTAATCATTCTTTTACTCATTATTTTATTTTAGGCTACACTTTCGGGGGAGGTATATTTCTTTTAAGGTGTTGTGTAGTTTTAAAGTGTCCATACCTTTCTCTTGATCACGCCCGGTTCTCCGCAGCGGAGTGCTGTTTGCGCGGAGGGCAGGGTGATCCTTAGGCAGTTTCCGGTTGGGGAGCTAGAAGAAACATCAATTCCCGGCAGCGCGCGGTGGTGAGTTGCTTAACTATACTACCACCACAAAATCCGCATGAAACGGACGTGCAGCGGGCACGCCAAAGGCTAGCCTGTCTGCGCCCGTCCGCGTCCGACCGGGGCCAGGGGCCATACACCCTGCACCTTTTATCATGTGCAGGCTCGATAAGTATAGGTACTCTAGAGAGACTTTATTGAATATCGCTGACCGTCTTCCACGCATGTTAACGCATTGTGTTCAAGCCTTGCCAGACATTATCCAGGGTCCGTGTTCATGTCTAAACTGTAATTGGTGTAGTAATACACCTCGTAGTTCGGCACTTGTTAACTCTACTGATAATGAGCTCCATATTAAATGCATCTATTTTAATGCCAGATCAATGCCAAAGCATTCAGTAGAAATCTGGGATCTACTTAAGGAAACACAACCTGATCTTGCATTTATCACAGAAATGTGGCTGGACCCCAAGCATAGCCCTGACAATGCCACCGCCCTGCCTACAGGCTATAAAATTTTGAAACAGGATAGAGGAGTCAGAAGAGGAGGACTGGCCATGCTTTTTAAGGATTGCTATACCTGTCTTCAAGAGCCTGTGACCCGGCTAGGGAAACATGAGATACTAGCTTTTGAAATTCAGCGGAACTTACAATCTTTTTGGTGGAGCAATTCTCTATAACCCTCCTGGTTGCAAGGCAGACTTTAGTACTCCGCTACTTACCCAGCTGTTCCCCACATGTTTGAAATACAAAAGTTACCTAGTTATAGGTGATTTTATTGTCCATTTTGAGGAAATAAATGTCTGTTCCACTAAGCACCTTAGTAGCAATATGGAGATTTTGCAGTTAAAACAATGGGTAGGTGAACCCATCCATATCGCTGGGCATACTCTGGTCTTGGTCTTTTCTAACGTAGAATCGATTATTATAAATGAAATCAGACCCCTACTTTGGACCGACCACTCTCTGGTTACTTTCTCTCTGAGTTTCTTAAAGAAGCCCTCTCGTTATCAAATTCCGATAGTAGGAGTGAAGAGGGTGTGGAGGCAGGTTACTCCAGAGAAATTCGAGCAGCATTGTAACCTCAGGGACTGCGATGAGCCCGAACCAATAGTAGGAGGGTTGAGTGCAGATTATCTCCAGGATGCAATTTTAAATTCCCTCAACTTCTGTGCCCCCCCCAAACCAGAAGTAAATACCAGGTTAGGATCAAATCAGAAAATTGGTACTCCTTGGATCTCAAGATCCTGAAAAGAAAATGCAAAATTCTTGAACATAAATGGAGGACGTCTAAAACACACATAGACAGTCATTCAAGGGGGAAATGAAAAGCTACAACATGGCAATAAAAACGCAAGAAAGACCTATTTTTCTAATTGTGTGGCTACGAATAGCGGCTCGTCGAAGGAATTATTTAAAATTGTGAAAGAGCTTTGCAATCCAGCCAGTATGTCGCAAACTCTGACTCCGTCGCAAGAGTGCTGCGAGGCGATCAGGTTCTTTTTGAATAAGATTGAGGGGATTTATACCTCCTTCCATGACGAGCAGCCACTTGGCGATCTAAAACAGGAGTTCTTTCATACCAAACCAGATACACCGGTCCACCTTGATAGCTTCAGTCTGTTTACCGAGCAAGAGGTGGAAAAAATCATGATGGAAGTTAAATCTGGATCTCCATCAGACCCTTGTCCCCATTATATTTTTTCTCTAATTGCTCCAATTATCTGTCCTCTTGCTACCCAAGTTATCAATCGATCATTGTGCACCGCTGTGTTTCCAGAGACCTGGAAGAACTCTACAGTAATTCCCCTGCTAAAAAAGCCAGGTACCGATGTCCAAAATCCAGGGAACTAACGCCCGATATCGCAATTGCCCTATTTGTCCAAAGTAATGGAGAAATTAGTGAATAGACACTTGATGCAGTACCTTGAAGCCAATGAACTTCTGGGTATCTCCCAGACTGGATTCAGAACAGCAGTACTGATACGACACTCTTAGCAGTATTGGATAATATCAGATATATGACCGATCAGGGTAAAGCTGTTCCGCTGATATGATTGGACCTGTCTGCAGCGTTCGATACTGTTTCACACAATCTTTTGCTAAAAACTCTATTCACTAAGGGCATCCATTCCAAAGCTCTGCACTGGCTCCACTCATTTTTTACCAACAGAGAGGAAACCATACAGCTGGATACTTTTTTTTTTCCATGCCATCTACCATCAATTATAGTGTACCGCAGGGTGCATCGTTGAGTCCCACCTTGTTTAATATTTATGTGTTCTCTTTGGCAGGGATATGTTGAAAGTGGGGCATTAGCATATGCTCCTACACAGATGATACCCAGCGGGTGGTTGCCTTAGATGGACAAGAGACTTAAGGACTAGACTTATTAGCTGCCTTAGGGAAATGGCAGCTTGGATGTCGGACCACTGTCTTAAATTAAACGCAGAAAAGTCAGAAATTATATTGTTTGGGGGTGCACATCAAGTTTGGAATTCAACTTGGTGGCCTTCTACCTTGGGTAAACCCCCGTCACCCAAACAGGTGGCAAAAAATCTGGGAATTCTCGTGGATAACACGCTTACCATACAGATTTATGTTCATGTACTCTGCGGGAAAAGTTTCACTACCCGAAAAATGCTAAAGAGGGCATTCCAGTGGATTCCGCTGGAATGTAGAAAGACCCTGGTTCAGGCACTGCTCAGCAGGCTGGACTATGGGAATGCTCTTTTTGCTGGTATGGCGGACTACCTATTTTCCAGACTCCAGTTAGTCCAAAATGCTGCAGCTAAAGCGGTATGCAATGTGAAGAAGTAAAGATCCGCCTCAGAATTCATGAATACACTACACTGGCTCCCTATGAGACAGAGGGCCATGTTTAAATTACTATGCCATACACACACAGCCCTGTATCTTGCCGGACCGAAAATCCTCCAAGGCAGAGTAAAGTTTTATCTTCCTAATCGGAATCTGCGATCATGCCATCTGGCCAAGGCAACCTCTAAGTGTATTAAAAAGTCTAGATTAGGGGGCCGCTCTTTTTCGTATTTGGCGGCAAAATCCTGGAATGAACTCCCAGTAGAACTTTGGCTTATCAATTGACACCAGCTTTTCAGGAAAAAGCTGTAGACACATCTGTTTCCTAAAGTCTGATAAGTTTTAGAATCTCCCCACAATCTGTATCCTTCATTTGTCATGGGCAGTCTGTTAGTGCCTTGATATCCAGTCAGATGATTGTTGCGCTTTATAAACAAATAAAACATGGAACGAGCTATCAGCAGACCTTACACGCACCCCCTCCCTGAACACCTGAATACCTTCAGAAAGACCCTCAAGACCTGGCTCTTCGGCTAAGCAAAACCAACAAACACCCCCCCCCCCCCCACTCAGCACCTTGAGACCCCCACGGGTGAGTAGCACGCTTACTATTGCCCCCCTGATTGAGCATCCATTAATTTCAGTGACATAGACTTACAGGTTTTATTAGCAGTGCAGCATGAGAGCAGAATAACTAAAATCACCGATCTGTTGTGTGCATGGCTGAAGGTAAGTGTTGCCATTCTCGAAAGCATAATTTATTGGCCAATAACTCTAGTTCGGCAGCTGAGTGACATTGCTCTGTTGGCAATAATCTTTTGATTAAAAAAAAAGGGAAAGGGGTGCATGGGTTGCGTTGTACTATCAGGTTGCAAATATATACCATCCATATGTACCTGAGAGGCATTTGCCTCCACGACAGAAGGCTGCATGGGGTCTGGATGTCTAAATACAGGGGCCGTGGTGCATCTCTCCTTAATGAAGTGAAAGATATCAGTGGTCACCTTCTTTCTATCCAATTTGGCAAATAGAGAATATTCTGTCTCAGGCTCTGAGGGAGTGTTCTTACAACAATGAGTCTGACAGTAATGGCATACCATGTGACTGAATAAAGGCAGGAGTCAATAGCAGGATTGTGCAACTGAAGCCAAGGAATTCTTAAAATAGTGCAGAAGGTAGGTGTGTCAGTGAGGTCAAAGGTCAAAGTCTCAGAGTGCCTTGTCTCACATATTAAGGATAGGGGAGTGGTTTTGCATACAGTCAACCCAGAAGAGTGCTCTGAGACATCTACAGCTCTGGTTCACTTTTTATAAACCATGGAATCTGTAAAGAAGTGGCCAAGGCTAGAGGTAAGAAATTTCCTGTGGCCCCGGAAACTACAAGCATGGGTAAAACCTGCTTCTTCTGTTGGTGTTCAGTGCAGAGGATGACCAGTATCATTAAATGTTGTTGTACTCTGTGAGGTATTAGCCAGGTAAATGGGTGTCAGTTCAAGAACCACACCCGACTGAGTGACACCTTTGTCAACTAGGCACTCTAACTTTTTCAGCATCGTGTCAGAAGTCAAGGTGGTACCCTACCAAATTCCCTTTGGTTTGGCAGGGCCTTCTCATACAAAATGTCCTGGTTTAATTTCTTTCTTTGTTCTTTTTCCCCCGTGGTTAAAGGACTGCGCAAGCCTTGGACCTGCGTGGGTTCTGTGTTATCCTGATTCTTAGACTCTGACTCTTTCTGCTCAGATTGCACAAATAGCAGTCTAGGCTCCCCTCAGGGACATTTCATTAATCTATGGTCAAGCTTGACAACTAAGTTAATGACCTCTGAACAATCTGAGTGTACATTTGCAATGTGTGCCAGGGAGTCCTTTGAGTCATCCCTTAAACCCCTATAAAAGAGGGAAGTCCTATTTTCTTCAGGCCATTGGGTTTCAATAACTAGCTTACAAAAATCAGTAATGTGGGTAAGGAGGTCCTTACTGCCCTGATGAAGCATCAGCAACTAATTATCCCTGGTCTAGACAAAAGTATGCATAGCAAAGAGATGACTTGTCCCCACTTTAAACCCTTCAAAATCAGATAAAAACAGGTCATTATTTTCTTTGAGTGGAATAGCCCAACCAGCAACTTTACCCCTGAGATGGGACATGATAAAGGCTATTCTAGCAGTATTAGAGGGAAAGGTTCCTGGATTACAAAGAAACTGCAACTGGCACTGATTTACAAATGCATAAAAATTGTGACTGTTCCCAAAAAACGGCTTGAGCGGGGCCAAAGGCGCTGGGACTGGAGTGGTAACTGTGACATGAACAGTATTAGCGTTTTCGGTAGTGGAGGTGCTTGTTAGATTTCCCAAATCACTAAAGTGTGGAGGTTGTGGAACGGAACATGTGCTCTTGGGAACAACCATAGTCCCCACCTCAAATGGTCATGTTGAGACTGACACCTGAACAGTTCGTCCTTAAGTGACTGATTTTCCTGTAGCAAGGACTAAGCTTAATGCTATACAACCGCTAAAGCCCTTGATGGGTCTAAAACATTTGGGCTGTCCTCGAGCAGGGCCTGGGCCAGGCCCTGAACATCTCTCGGGTCATGCAGGTCATCCAGGGGGTGGAAAAATGGGTAGACAGTCAAAATATCGAGTTGTTAATGTCGATGTACCATAATATCGAGTCCAAAATATCGATGGTAAGAAATTTCGAAAACAAAAATATCGTCGTAGAAAATATCGATTTATGTGTGTGTCAAAAATATCGAAGACATGAATTTCGAAATCAGTAATATCGATGCTGAAAATATCGATTGTCAAAAATATCGATATGTAAAAGTGATGTTTTAAAGTATGTTAAGTAATGATTTATTTAAATGTTGTTTATATATAAGATAATTTTTACATTAAATTTTATTATTTTTAGTTAGAAGTCTAGGAGCGGGATGTAGAGTTTATAGGGGATAAGGGTGGGTAGTGTATTAAAAAAGTATAGTGTAAATATGGAATAATAAATTTCGCATTTGAAGTAAATTTATAAATTTGCTAAATTTTAATCAAAATATTTATAAATGCGAAATTTTATATAAAATTATTGATTATTGTTAAATGATTTGTTCTTTGATTTTGGATAATTATTATTAAATTGTGTAAATATATCAAAATATTTATTTTTTAAATAAATTATTGTATATTAATGTTAGGAGCGGGATGTAGAGTTTATAGGGGATAAGGGTGGGTAGTGTTTTAAAAAAGTATATTGAAATTCTAAAATTTGTAATTTCGCATTTCCTTTAGATTTCAAAATTTCGATATTTAAAAATTTTTTGGGGGAGTAGTCGAAATTAGATTGAAATTTAGGGAGTACATTAAACATTATGAATAATTTTTGTGTATGTACAAATAAAATTATAAATATTAAAATAATAAAATAAATTTTTATAATATTTGTACTATAAATTTAGGAGCGGGATGTAGAGTTTATAGGGGATAAGGGTGGGTAGTGTTTTAAAATTATATAGGGTAATTATAAAAATTAAATTTTCGCAATTTCATATAAATTTGCGAAATTTATAAAATTTAAATTAATATTTTGATTTTAGCGAAATGATATCGATTTATTCGAATATAGTACTTATTTTTTAAGTTTGCTGTTGTTAATGTACTAAAATATATTTGTAATTATACTATTTTCATATATTTTCTAAACATATTTGACTATTTATGATATGAGTGGGATGTATATTTTCAAGGGGATAAGGGTGGGTAGTGTATAAACAAACTATACTCTAATCATATAAGTACAAATTTCGCCTTGTATTTCATTTTAGTTTTGAATCGAAATTTTAGATAAATATTATTTAAATACGAAATTATGAACAATATTAGGTTGTTGTTATAAATTGAGGTATTTTGTGTATGTAGTAAAATGAATCACAAATATATAATGTAGTAGATATTAAATAAATTAATGTATCATATTTTAGGAGTGGGATGTAGAGTTTATAGTAGATCAGGGTGGGTAGTTTTATCAAAGGTACATTTTGTGCGTTTAGGGTCTGTTTTTTGTGTATGTGCAAAGGGGTATTTTAAGTGTTCAGGGTCAGATTTTGGTTTGTGGTTAAAGGGGAATTTTTATGTTTTTGGGTCATTTTTAAGTTTGTAGGTAAAGGTGTTTTGTCAGGTTTCAGGGTCAGTTTTTCGTTTGTGGGTAAAGGTGTTTTGTGAGGTTTCAGAGTCAGTTTTCAGTTTGTGGGTAAAGGGGTATTTGTAGGTTTCTGGGTCAGTTTTTAGTTTGTGGGTAAAGGAGTTTTGTGAGGTTTCAGAGTCAGTTTTCAGTTTGTGGGTAAAGGGGTATTTTTAGGTTTCTGGGTCAGTTTTTAGTTTGTTGGTGAAGGGGTTTTGTCAGGTTTCAGGGTCAGTTTTTAGTTTGTGGGTAAAGGGGTATTTTTAGGTTTCAGGGTCAGTTTTTAGTTTGTGGGTAAAGGTGTTTTGTCAGGTTTCAGGGTCAGTTTTTAGTTTGTGGGTAAAGGGGTATTTTTAGGTTTCAGGGTCAGTTTTTGAGTTTGTGGGTAAAGGTGTTTTGTAAGGTTTCAGAGTCAGTTTTTAGTTTGTGGGTAAAGGGGTTTTGTGAGGTTTCAGAGTCAGTTTTCAGTTTGTGGGTTAAGGGGTATTTTTAGGTTTCTGGGTCAGTTTTTAGTTTGTGGGTAAAGGAGTTTTGTGAGGTTTCAGAGTCAGTTTTCAGTTTGTGGTTAAAGGGGTATTTTTTGGTTTCTGGGTCAGTTTTTAGTTTGTTGGTGAAGGGGTTTTGTCAGGTTTCAGGGTCAGTTTTTAGTTTGTGGGTAAAGGGGTATTTTTAGGTTTCAGGGTCAGTTTTTAGTTTGTCGGTAAAGGGGTATTTTTAGGTTTCAGGGTCAGTTTTTAGTTTGTGGGTAAAGGTGTTTTGTAAGGTTTCAGGGTCAGTTTTTAGTTTGTGGGTAAAGGGGTATTTTTAGGTTTCAGGGTCAGCTTTTAGTTTGTGGGTAAAGGGGTATTTTTAGGTTTCAGGGTCAGTTTTTAGTTTGTGGGTAAAGGAGTTTTGTGAGGTTTCAGAGTCAGTTTTCAGTATGTGGGTTAAGGGGTATTTTTAGGTTTCAGGGTTAGTTTTTTATTATAGGGGTACAGGGAAAACATAAATTAAGATTCTATTTACATTAAAATTATTATAATAAATTAAATTTAATGATATTACATTCTTCATTTTTTTACATTTGATTTTTTATAGTAATTAATTATTATTTTATGTCCTGCAGTTATTTAAATTAATTGTTAATTGGAGTTGGAAGAGTAAATTTAATATGTTCTGTGTCCTGCACTTACTCTAATTAAATGGTGATTGCATTTCGAATTGTAAATTAATCACGGTTTTTGAGAAGCAATTACCTAAAGTAAATGGTTATTGGAGTCGGAATATTTAAAAAATTCATTATGTGTCCTTCAAATATTGATATTATATGTATATGGGTGTATGAATAATAATTTTTATAACTTCAGTGTATAGTATGTTATTTATTTACATGTGGTATATAGAAATAGATAGAACATTACAGTTATAATACATTTGCAAAAATACATAAAAATGATTTTGTCATAGGTAATACAAAATAATGACACCAGTTTTATTTCCTGTAAATTTTTTTATTCAACACTTGAAATATACGAACAGATATACATTTTATTACGCTATCTTTGGTATACATATAAACAAAAATGGAGGATAATGTCCTTTTTATAATCACATTTTACAAGAATTTTCGTGACAAGTACTTTTAATTTGTAGAGAAAAAATGGTTAGTTCACATAATGCAATGTATGATATTATGCATACATTATACTATTATTGTTTCTTAATAAAACATCAACATGTGTAATGAAAAACATAATTCACAAATTTTTAATACATATAGTGATATACTGATGATGATATTAACATATGAACACTTTTACATTTATAATATAATATAAATATCCTAATTAGAACATGTACATCATCATCAATGATTCTTTTAACATTACAATATTGTTATGTATGATTATTATTATTAATAAATATGTTTTAATAATAACAATTTTCACATATTAGTCATATTGTAAACAATTAAATCTGATAAACAAATACAATATTACACATTTTGTTATATAATACTTTTAATAAATATTACATTAAATATTTTTATATTTTCATACTTAATGTAATAAATATTAAAAAGTATGTAATATATAATTAATATACAGGCAAAAAAAATTTCTATTCACAATATAATATACAATTTTTTTTACATTACACATAATTTCGAGCCATATATATAACAATAATCGACATTTATAGTAGTACTTTTCACAGTTACATATAATTTGGATCGTTTATTTTGTAACCACTCTTTGTCTTTTTGCGGTATTTTGGTAAAGGGAAAGTCGCGGTTGGAAGCAGATTCACTTTTGAGTAGGTACGAATCTACTTTTATATTGTTAAAGTATTGTAAATTATAATTAAAGGTTATATTTTGTTATTTTGGGGTTGGAAATTAAAGTATGACTATTTACATATAATGGAGTGGAATTAATACGTATTTTCGGTCACGAATTATTGAGCCATTTAAAATCGTTGGAGTTAATGAGTATGTGGTATAATGTAATTAAATTATAAATAAATAGGAATGTTATGTTTATATATTCTGGAATACTCGTTAGTGTTATGTCGGTGGGATTGTTTAGCTGTTTTTTTTCCTCATATTTTGAAACAGCTATTTCCGTTTCCGATATTTTTTTTTTAAGGGAAAGGAAGTGTGTTTCAGTTGTTAGAACGGAGATGATTTACATTCTTCCTTTATATTTTGAGTTCTGTGAAATATTTATCACACTTTAAGATAATAGTCGTTATTTTAAATGGCATTTAAATAGTCGTTTAATTTGGATGATGGATAGTTTTTGCAGAGTTAAAGAAAACATAATTAATGATTTGTTGGATTAAGTCTTTGATATTTACACATTGTATTGTCGGTAAAGGATTATCTTTATGATGTTCTATTTAAAGGTAAGTTAGAAATGTATTTATTTTATTTGGATGGAAGCAGTTTTTAAAAACAAATATTGTGATATAATAATATATTTATTTAGTCTTTTTAGAATAGTGTTAAAAAATAAATTAGACTAAATAAATATTTTTTTATTATATTAAAATATGTGTTTTTTTACATTAAGGATATTGTTTGATCTCTATCAAATAATTTAGTTATAGCAATTAGTTCAATGTTTTGGCTATCATTTTTAAATATTCCAGTCCTCTTGTTGTAGGATATAGTTGGACTTGCTGTTGAAGATATAAATACATTTGAGCAGTTTGTCTAGAGAGTTTTGGTTTCAGTTGTATGACTGATTGCTGCATACGTAGTTCCTGAAAGCTTTGCTCTTTTTGTATAGCTGAGACTAGCTTGTGTAATATGGGTGTTGTACGTCCAGTAGAAGAGAGGAAGGCATTGTGCCAACCTTCAACAGCATTGTTCGTTTTTGCTTCTTGGTTGAGTGTTGGTAGATAGACATTCCACCAGGGAATTGCAAATTTTGGCTGGCGTCTGTGGCCTGACCTATGTAGTCTTCCTACCCAGTTGTCCTCAAAGTAATCTAAAAGTGGGGCGAGTCTTTGCTCATTTTGGGTGTAGAACGGACTTTCAATTAACAAATTGTAATGTTCGGCCACATCAGTTACTGGTACATATGCCAGAGCAATGAGATGTTTAATTTGGCATGCAAAAGTTATATTTGTTGCATACTCAACACTAAGGGCAGATTTTTGTAAATGTCTCCAGAGACATTGATTGAAATGAAAATAACATCCTTGAATGGATGTGTGTGGGTAAGTTTTCAAAATAGAATTAATCATAGCTTGCTCGAAGTCTATGATGATTTTCATTGGGAAGTAGTCAGAACTTTGTTCCTTTATTTTTTGTAAGATTTCTGAGTAAGTAGTGGCTTGTTTGTTTGGTAATAAACAATATATGAAGGGGATACAGGTATTATGATATTGCCCATGAATTGTGTATAACTGGTAGAAAGGTTTTGGGCATATAGAAAAAGTACCATCCATCATCCAAGTAGTACTTTCAGTTAATTTTTTTATATTGTTATTAGTTGCAAACATTATTATTCTTTTGTCCTTGCTATGATTATCATAAAATATAAATGGCTCGTCATTATGAGTAATTACAAGCTCTGGCGGAATTATGACTTCTTCAAAAGTTTTAGGCGTTGGTATATTGGGTGTACTTGCTTTTTTTGTTCTTGCTATTGTTCTTTTAATGGTAGCAATAGATGGTAGCTGACCTCTTGCTTCTTTGGGAACTTTAGGTAGTAATTCTTTCAGAATTACGTTGGTAGGTAGTTCTGATCTGGTACTTAATTCCTTGATATTTTCAAGAGTGGATCTCACTTCTATTTCCGAGATGTTTGGTGGGTGATTATGTTCAGTGGTATTTATAACACTAGTTTCCCTTGTTGTAGCACGGCCATAGCATTTATTGGAGTAATATTTTGTACACTTCCAATTCACTTTAAGGTCTTTTTGTTTCTCCTGAGTATAAATGTAGCCCATATAGCATAACAAAAATTTGCCTTTCTGAGATGTAATAAATCTTGCATCATCAGTCATTCTTGACTTCTGGTATCTAGAAAAGTTAATATACAAATATTAATATAATCTGAAATGTATAAAAGATTTAAAATAAAGCTAGTATTCTTCTAGTAATTTACTTACCACCAGTAATGTTCTATTTATCGAAAGTAGATGCTTGTTCAGTTAGATGTTGTTCTTCTATTGCCACGGTCTGTTGAGAAATAATTAAGTATGTTATAGGAAAAGTTACAATTTTTTTCTTGGTAACTTTTGTTTTACGTTATAACGTCTCTAAAAATAGTTTTGTTTATTTGAATTTAAAAAGAGAAATTTCCAATATTATACTAACAGATGCATAAAAAGAGTCATTTTTATTTCTAGTACATTCTATAGAGTTTATAAAGACTAGTTATGTTTTATTTATGATCTTACCAAGAGAATTATAGTAGTAGCAGAATGTGTGTTCTTTGATGTGAATTATCTGTTTTCTGTACCTTTGAGTTCTGTGTAGAGAGAAAGTTGATGAAAATTACTAATGCGTTTATATGTAATGTAAATAATACACATTTGTTATAAAGCATTGTTACGTAATTGCTAAAAAGAACCGGGGATGATACATGTATTATGAGTAAAAGCACTAAAAAACATATTTAAGAACAGGAAGATTATACTAACAGATGCATAACAAGAGGCATTTTATTTTTAGTACTTTTCATAGAGGTTATAAAGGCTAGTTATGTTTTATTTATGATCTTACCAAGAGAATTATAGTAGTAGCAGAATGTTTGTTCTTTGATGTGAATTATCTCTTTTCTGTACCTTTGAGTTCTGTTTAGAGAGAAAGTTGATGAAAATTACTAATGCGTTTATATGTTATATAAAAAAAACACATTTCTTATAAAGCATTGTTACTTAATTGCTAAAAAGAACCGAGGATGACACATGTATTATGAGTAAAAGCACATTAAAACATATTTAAGAACAGGAAGAATATATTTTTTACACAGCATTGTAACGTTTTTTCCTCAAAAAATTCTGGCTTCACACTATGTATTAAGATTTACAGGCTAAGAAACAAAGTATAGAGTTTTAAATTAGGCCAATAATTGGCAAAGAACGTTAAGTAAATGTTAAAAATATGTAGATACCTTTTTTAAATTTAAAGTGTCCTGTATCTTGAAGTTGAAGTATAACTTGATTTGTTTGTAGAGTCTGTTTAAAGGTAAAGTACATAAAGAAATAACAAATTAGGTTACAAATCTTCGTCTATAATTAATAGACAAATAAATTAGAATTTATTAACAGCTATATGATTACTTACTTGTAGTTTCAGGACGAATTTTCTTGAAGAGTAGAATATAGATGGTGCTCCCAAAATTGGCAGTATGTGGTCAAGAAGAATATTTCCTGCAACTTGTATGGCTGTTTGTGATTGGTTTATATAGTCTATGTGTAATTAAGTTTGCTATCTGATTGGTCAGATATGTAAAGACGAGTTACTATTGGTTAGTTTGAATTTTTTTTAAGTAAAACATTTAAGATATATCTTCTTAAATAGTTTATGTTGAGGAATTGAAATGATATATTTATGTAAAATAAAAGTCTTGTAATAAATAAAGATTATGTAAAATGAGTACTAAGTATTAAATAAGTATGTTTACAAAGAGTTTATATACAAATTTCGTCAGTTTGCGAAAACACAATATTGTACACTAAATGTTACTTAATAATTTCAAAAAACATTAGTGAAGTCATTAGAAATGTGTGTATTACTTAGACAATAGATTTATTGGTGTTATATATAAAAAAAAAGTATAATTTAGCTATCGATATTTTGATATTGACGAAAATAGTGCTATCGAAATTTTTGTATTCGATATTATTGTAGTGTGGTATATGTAGTATTGAGTGTCGATATTATGGTAGTCGAAAATAATGCTAACGATATTTTTGTAGACGATATTTTTGTGCATCGATATAGTTTGCTCGATATTATTGTAGTTTTCATGTTAAGTATAGGGTGTCGATATTAGTGCTATCGATATTAGAGACTCGATGTTATAGTAGGTCGATTTTTTAAAAATCGATAATCTGTCAGTGATTCGGAAAAATGCAAGGCTTATCCTTCTGTCATGCACTCACCTGGGTCCAACCAATGCAGGAAAAGGAACCGCAACCTTAGATCCCACACTGTCCCTTGGGGGAAAAGGGGGTTGGGATACAAAAATAAATCTGTATTTGTAAAGCGCAAACTACTCACCCTTACGGGTCTCAAGGCACTGGGGGACGTTGTGGAAATTAAGCGAGCTATTGCCCAGAGTGTCACGGTGCTGAGCTGCCCTGGAGCCGGGGATTGAACCGTGAGCCTTGTGCTCCGAAGTCAGCTGCCCCGGCCGCTGCCCAACACATCTCCACTAAAATAGGAAAAGAGACTTTAGTTACTGGGTTTGCTCAGTGGCTGTGCAGCACTGTGTTACAGGATTTGCTACTTCTGAGACCTTTTGCATTTGCGAGGTAGGTGTGCACTGGAGCAGAACCTCTGGCTTTGCAATTACATAATGCCCTGTAAATAACAAGTGGAGGCAGTTACCATCAGTACACTAACCGGTCTCTACATACAATGAACATGCATTAATTTCAGTGACATAAACTTACAAGTTTCATCAGCAGCTTGACATGAATATGTGGCGTTGCAACGCATGTGTTTACAACGCATGCCTATACAACACGTTTGTTACAACAACCGCATTATTACAATGCAAACCATTACATCGCGAGTCCTTACAATGACTTGCTGTAGGGGGCGTGCTAGATTTAGGAATAGTATTTACTATTTTTACTCCAGTGCGTGCAACAGCAGGAAAGGTGTTCGATTTCAAATCCAACATATTCCCTGGTGTTGCACAACCCGTACAGCAAATCGTTGATACGACTTGCAATGTAATGGTACGCGTGGTAACAACCTCGTCGTAAAGGTACTGTGTTGTGGAGGCAGCATTGTAAACGCTGTTTCCCGCTTGGCATGAGAGCAGAATAACCAAAAGCAGGTTATTGGAGTGTGTCATTCCCAGGAATAAACTTGAAATACAGATTGGAGTTATTGGCTCTCCCAGGGATAAACTGTGAACAAAGGTTGGAGTTACTTTCGCTCCTAAGGATACTCTTGGACCAAAGGTTGGATTTACTTGCACTCCTAAGAATACACTCAGAGCGAAGGTTGCATTTACTTGCACTCCCAAGGATACAATTGGAACACAGGGTGGGGTAAATGGATTGTGCATATATCAAAGACTCCTAAGTGCTTTCTCTTAGCACTACTGTTCATCAGAGGAACATAGAGCTAAAGTCTTTAATCCTTGTGCAGTGACAGTTCTAGTACCAAAGCTGTAGGAAGGTTGCAGAGTATAAACACACAAGAAGTGCTGGAGTAAATAACAAAGAGGACATGGAGGAAAAGTCTATAGTCCTTGAAGACGGGAATACTCAGTCCTGGTTACTACTATAGGAGGTCTAGTGTGCACTAACTTGATGGCAAGTACGTAGCCTAGCTCTTCCACTTGACTGAAGTTTGAAGAAGATCTAGAGTCTTTGATTCAGGGAGTCGCCAGGGTGTCTGGAGTAGCTGTGCAGGAGGGAGTGAGGAGGAAGACGTCAAGGTAGCTGGTGCCACACAGGTTCGGATGAACATAAAGGAGACTGGAGCGCATCTCAGTTCTGTCAGGACTGTTCAGGTGAGTGGGAAGGGTAAAGCTTATTCCACAGGGAGTGAGGCAAAGCCACAGTTCCAGTTTGGGAGGGGTTTATATATTCTCTAGAAAGCTCAATGGATGTTGCTAGGTTGCGTGCAGAACATGTGGCACATGGTTATCTAGAAGGTTCTCGAACCGTGGAAAAAACACGTGTTAGTACACTATTTGCACTTACAGAATGACCAGGTGCAAATTGGGTGATCGGTACCAAATCACAAGAAACAAAAGTATAATTTTTGATGGAATGTGCATAATAAAAAACATTACCAAGGCTCAAGCAACAGAGGGAGCAAGGCTTGCAATTGGCTCACAGGATGTTGGGGAAGCTTGCAGGGATTCAAGCGCAATGTGATTACACATGCTGGGGAAGCATCGGTCATGAGGGTACTGGGGGAACATCAGTCATGAAGGTGCTGGGGCAACATCAGTCATGAGGATGCTGGGGAAACATCAGTCATGAGTTCCCAAAGCGCCATCGGAATGAAGCAACATGAGCCCTGTACACTAGACCACTTCGTAGAGGTGCAGGAAGGGGTTGTGACAGAGAGGGAACAAGAGGGGATCGTGACAGAAGTCAATCACGAGATCTTTTTGCAACATCCATCTGCACAGTTAGTGACACCTATACATTAGCCATCATCCATCTATAAAGAGAGTGACCTCAGTGGATTTCCCATCATCCATCTGCACTTGAAATGACAACGTTTTCCCACTAAAACCAGCTTTAAAAGAAGAAGCAGAGAAAGAGGGTTTTATTTTCCATCATCAACCTGTACAGGAAGTGGCTTCACTTCCTGCCTTATTACTTTAGCCAAATCTTCAGGGAATCCCTTCGCCCTGACTCCTGCAGTAATGGTGGGCACAAATATGGACTTTGCCTACGTGGGTCCATTAACCTGGAAGGGCGTTGGTCAGAACCCATGCTCTAGTGAAACTTACAAGGCAATATCAAATCATGTGCCTCACCCAAACGCCAATCCCCACATCACATCTAGATGTAGATGACCCAGACTTCGACATAGAATAAGACTAACATGTAGCCTCAACCTCATACGCATTCCACTAGCTACCACACACCATCAAACTAGAGAAGAACCATTGCAACTAATGCTTATTTAAGTCTTGCTCTGCAGTACTCCACACACCTTGCATTGAAGATCACAACACCAATCACAAGCTTGACACTCTTTATTACATAAACATGGTTCACGCCGACATCTTCACACGCCAGACGTCCTTCTTCCCACATGCTGCAGTATCCATTGTGTAGACTACACAATAAGGGAAGAGGCCTCATTCGTCATCCATAAGTCCTACTGGTGCTGCACTCTATCAAGCCAGGGTCACTATGGACATATGTCGGCCGAAGATAGGAGTGAAAGGCCGGGCACTGCAATGGCTTCAGTCCTATCGAAGGTCGACAGCAGGTGGTCACTTTAGCACCTTTCTCCTCTGGTAAATCCTTAGACGCCAATGGGGTGCCGCAGGGATCTGCGATCAGCCCTATCCTATTTAATGTCTACTTGCAGCCCCTGTTTTCCATCATAAAGTCCTCTGGAGTCTGTTTAGTCAATTACGCCGACGACACGCAACTTGGAAGGGGACCATGCATTATCTATGGACATGTTCCAGCAATGCATGCAGCAGACGACTGACTGGCTCAGAAGGAACTCACTGCAATTTAATAGCGGAAAGACTGAGGTAATGTACTGCTCTGTAGGTAGGATGTCTAGACAACTGCCTTCTGACTTCAGACTCTCACCAGAGGAGGAACCTCTAAACCCGGTCAGGAAACTTCGTAATCTGGGGGTGATGTTTTATGACGATCTCCAGATGGAATAACAGGCAAATAAGACCGCTAGCGTATGCTTCGCCCCTATTCGCATGCTATGGAAAATACTACCTTTACTACCTAAAGAGGCACACCCTCTGGTGGTAAGTAGCACTGTGGGAAGCATTCTGGATTATTGCTCTCCCTATATCTGGGGGGGGCCTGTGTACATTTTCCAGGGACTGCAAAGAATCCAGTCTGCAGCAGCCAAATTGGCCCTTGGAAGGCCACAGAGCTCCTCTACTACCCTAGCTCTGAGAGAACTACACTGGCTACCGATTAGGGAAAGGGTCCATTATAAAGCTCTGTGTATGGTTTTCCGAGCTGTGCATGAGCTAGGTCCCGTTCCCCTACAGGAAAGGTTCATATGGTTTCACCCCAAGAGGCAGCTCCACTCTTCTAACGCTGGCCTGCTGACGTTTCCCCGGTTTAAACGGGCCAGGTTAGGAGGAAGGGCTTTTAGTATGGCTGGCGCCCGTCTATGCAATAAGTTCCCTCAGAACCTCAGACTAGTCCACTCTCTGTTAGTTTCGTAGGAACCTAAAAACCTGGCTTTATCCCAAGACCTAAGCTCCTGCACCTCTCCTTTCCCTGCTGCGACCTGCTTTCACTCTGGTCTTAGTTTTTTTTAGTCTGAAGCGCCAGGATACCCGTAGGGTGACAGTATGCGCTATATAAGATCTGAAATCAATCAATCAATCACTCAAATCCGTGGAGCTACTGATATTCCATTTCCCGCTTTCTACAACTCAGACTGCCACCTCTGATCTTAGTTACAGGCCTCCCTGAAAGAACAAGGACCTTATTGATAAATTCTGCTCCCTCTTGGGACAACCTCTTACCCCTATTTAGCTCTGTGAATGACTCCTTCACTCAAGGCATCTTCCCAGAAGCTCTAACAATAGGCTAGATCCTTCCACGTCTAAGACAATCTACGCTACACCCTGATGACCTTGCCAAATACTGGCATGGTTCTGGAACAACATCCATGTATCCATAACGACCACCCCAACACTGCTCCAACTTGGGAAGGAGTTGAAGACTCACTTCTTTAAAGAAAACGACATCACAATGCTAATTGCTAACCATCTGCACCCGAGATTCCTCTCCTAAAACTCATTGACTTTATGCTTATCTTTAACCACCAACAGCGATCCACTGCCTGTTGGCTAGGTTTGTGCTATAGAAATATCATAAACATTCATTCAGTGGTCCAATGGGTTCCCTCGAAAAATGAAAGACAAAAATATCATCACTGTAAAATGAGTCAGTAGGGTACATGGACGGATGACCTTAGAACACAAGAGAAGGACAAACCATTCTTGGTCTCACGTTGTTGTAGTTGCTAAAATGTTTTACTGCATTCATGTCCAGGACTAATGCTTTTTCTGAATACTTCAAATTCTCTAAAAAATTTGCTTGGTTTGCACTCTAGCTAGCATACATGCGCTCAAAAGCAGAATGAATAATGAATGTTGCTTGGTTTTCAAAATTCTAATGGTATTTTTCTTTTTCCACATGAAAACCATCAGCCAATGCGTTACATATTCAAGAGACTTCTTCAGGGCTAACTCACTAAAATGTCAACATTGTTAGAAGAACAGGGTGGTCTGCAGACCTGGCAGTCCCGGCAGTCCCTCTTCTGTCTCTGAAGGGCCCCGGTGAAGATATGCCGGGTAGACTAGAGCCTGGTGGTACCGCCTTTGGGTGTGCCAGGCGACGGGAACTAGCACCACTTCAGCCAACTGGGCCGCACTAGACTATGAGGCTTGTGCTCAGTGATGATGTACAGGTTGGTGGGACTAGTACCTTCACAACCAGGGCCCATCAGTCTCTGAAACTTGCAACCGGTGGTGATGTACTTGGCAGGGGGTATTAGTACTTCTGCATCTGGGCCCCCTGAGTTTGTCAAGCTTGCATCCAGTGGTGGTATACGGAGTGAGAATCCTACCATTCCAGCAGCCTGGCCCCTGGAGTAAGCAATGCTTGAAACTCGTGCTGGTGTACCAGGTGGGCACCTCCTCATCCAGGCCCCTAATGTCCATAAAGCTTGCACCTGATGAGGGTGGTCAGTACTGGCCCCAATGCAGCTAGGTCCCTTATATCTGTCAACCTTCCACATGTTAATGATATACTTGGCGTCTGGAACTGGATACTCAGCAACTGGGCCCCTCTTGCCCATAAAGCTTGTAACTCTTGTTGCTGTACTGTGTACTATTGCCTGTAGAGCCTGGCACCTTGAGGACACTCAGTTGTAGTGTAGAGGCATGCAGTACTAGCACCTCTACAGCCAGGTCCTTTGAGCCAGTGAAACTAGCATCTGATGATTGTGTACAAGGCAGACGTTACTAGCCCATCCCTAGTTGGGCCCCTTGAGTCTGTGACATGACGCCTAATGGTGGTGTACCGGGTGGGGGTTAATAGCCCATCTGCAGCCAGGCCCTTTGAGTCCATGAAGTATACAAAAAGGGATTGATAAAATGTTAGAATCAATCTCAGCCATCGGAGTTGTACCCCCATCTATCGTTATTTTGGACACCATGCCACATCAATTATATAAAATCAGTGTTGATCCTGCTACAATCAGAACAGTGAAGCCCAAACTGCCAAGCCAGGTCTTCTTGGAAGCGGAACACAAGCAACCCAGGACCGGTTTTGCCCTGGTTATGTACTCATCAGCTGGGTAAAACTTGGTTATAGCGACAGTGTGCACGAGACCTACGTCTGGGCATACTGTCCCACTCAGGTTGACATACTAAAGTATACAAAACGTGATGGATGGAATGCTTGAATGAAGCCCAGTCACTGGTACTTACCCGGACTGCATCCATGTCCATTGTTATTTTGCAATCCATGACACTTCAGTTACCATCCAGCTTCATACAAATCAGTCTTGACCCTGCTCTACTGGGAACAGTACAGCCCAAACTGCCATGCAAGGTCCTCCCTGAACTAGAATACAAGCAACCCAGGACCTTTTTTTTTTTAAGTTTAAAAAACCTTTATTCATTTAATAATAATTTCATGTTACCCCAACATTGTTTAAGGTGGCCTGGCATTTGACCAGGTGAAAACCACACACAGTGCTAAGTCCTACATCCGGTTTACATCTAGATGCTATTGTATTCTGAATGTAAAAGAAACTTAAACTAGAACATTAAAACACATGAGATAAAATGTAATTATAAAAAGAAAAAATCAAATATTGTATGTCTTCCAAAAACTTAAAATCTGGAAACACCCATCTCTGTAGTGATCCCAACACCATTCTGAATAAGTGTTCACCTTGCCCTTATTTAATATGTTTTGCACATATAATCTTGTACCAAAGAACATGCTAGTGCATAAATAACTTGGGGGATAAATCAATACATTTCTGGCTCTCCACAGAGCATCTTTGAAGCAATTCACAATGGCCCAAACTTTTTAGCATGGAGAGCTGGATTTGATCAGACCAAAAACCCCAACCTCCTTGGAAAAGATGACATCTGCAATTTGGGATCATAGCCATACCCCTGCCAAAGCCCATACATTCTGTGCTGTAGGGCAGTACCAAAAAAGGTGGCCACAAGATTCCTCTGAGACATATCCCTTCCTGCCACAAAAAGGGGGTCTAGAAACTCTTCTCAGATATAAAGGAGAAAGAAAGACAGGCACCCATGTACCATGGGTACCCATGTACTATGGACAATGCCAGGTCATGATGGATATTTAACAGGTACAGTACATTTCCCCAAAATGCTTTTAAAGTCTGATCTGAAAAGTCACAGTATACATGTAAGAAATGGTGTTGTTGATTGTCAACTCTGGTCAAGCAGCAACCACAATCCTTGTCATGGTAAGGCACAAAAAAAAAATGTAACCTGTGCTCAACCCGCTGGCAGCTTGGCACAGAGAAGTCAAGTTTAACTTGGAGGCAAGGTGTAAAGTATTTGTATTACACTTCAAACAGTAACACAGTGACAACACACCACAAAAGAGTGAGCAACCCTAATAACAAAAATAAGGTGATCCAATTAGTAGAACTGGAGATATCGAATTTTTAAGTTTTTAGAGAAAGCAACATCAAAATACAGAGTGCCAATTGTGGAAATCTGATTGCACAAGACCAGGAATATATCAAGTTCAGACTGACCTCGATGGATTGTGTGCCTATCACAGGTACCCTGTTATGCCCACTGAACAAAGTACCTTAAATCCTGGTTGTGGAGTGTTGTGATGGTCCATGTCAAGAATGGGGCCTGGAGCCGAAGCAACGTGTTGGTTCCAAGATGCAATGAGGCTGCGGTGCCAGGTTTTGTTGCATTGTTGTCTTAGTTCCTGTTGACTGGGCTTGCGATACGAAGTCCGGCATTGAGGATGCAGCAGTCAGGCGATGTGTTGGTTCTGAAGAGCTGCGAAGTACAGCAGCCCTTCATCCTGGCTGAGTAACCACAGGTCCACAAGTCTGTTGAAGTAGTGGTGTCTGAGGTCCATAATTTATACAAAGTTGTGCCTTTGAAGCGGGGTAGAATCTTCTAGAGCTTTACCTTTAAAGTCCCTCAGCAACCTGCCTTCCCTGCCTTTGCCTAAGACTACCTACAGGGGTCATGCAGCCCCTTTGTGTGGAGACATGACACAGCCTATGAGGTGTAAGTGAGGCTGGGCCCAGCTCCTCACTCCCATCCTGCCAGTGATGGTGCATCCAGTCACACCTAAGCCCCCATTGTGTGTCTGTCTAGAAGAAATACACAATGCCTCACTGCCAACTACACCCAGTCATGTGACAAGTGACCGACTGCAGGCACCAAATGGATAAGGCAAGAAAATGTCAACCTTGTAAAAGTGGCATTTTTGGAATGGCAATTTAAAATCCGATTACACAATGAATTCAGAATTTACATTGTGATTTCAGAGACACCAAACTTGTACTGGTTATTTCTTCCCTTTCGGAAATTACACTTAAAAAACGTAATCCATCAGCTCCAATGTCATCCTATGGGAGAGATAGGCCTTGCAGTAGTGTAAAATTAATTTAAGAGGCCATGTTAAACTTAGAAATAAATGTTCTACCTTTTAAATACATTGTACTCTGCCCTCTGGGCTGTTCAGAGCCTACCCAAGGGGTGACCTATATGTATTAAAAAGGTAACTAGGTCTGGCAAAAGGTTTATTTTGCTAGGCCGAAATTGCAGTTAAAACTGCACACACAGACTCTGCAATGGCAGACCTGAGACATGTTTGAAGGTCTACTTAAGTGGGTGGCACAACCAGTGCTGTAGGCCCACTAGGAGCATTTTATTTACAGGCCCTAGGTACATGTAGTACCACTTTAGTCGGGACTTGTGAGTAAATTTAAATATGTCAGTTGGGGATAAGCCTATATTACCATTTTTAGAGAAAGAACACTTTGACACTGGTTTGCAGCGGTAAGATGATCAGAGTCCTAAGGTCAGCAAAAACAAGGCTAGGAAAAATGGAGGAGGAAGTCCAAATCAGGGGGAACACCACCCTAAGGCTGACCGGTCTAACACACTGCATGGTTGCTGTAGCTGTTCCTCAGTGACTGCTTTGTGAATACGCTTGGACGAAATCAGCCCCAATGGAATCCCTTTTAAATTGTGCTTCTTATTGAACTTCCATACTTAAAAGTAAGCAAAAGGACAGGATTCTGAATGAGCCACCCTGTTAGACATTGCTATGTCCCATGTTTTGCATACCGGAAAATCCAACCAAAAATTTGCAAAAAGGACCATTTCCTTTCTTCCTTGTCTTTACAAATGCTCACTTTTATCATGTTGGAAATAAACTTGCATTGTAGTCTGAGGCCAATGTTTGGAGCATTCTTGCCACCCAAAACCAGATGTTTAAACATGGAAACCCAAGCCACTTGCCCTTGCTTCCCTCCTCAAATGATTTCAAAAACTACCTTTGCATTAGTATCAGACAGTTTTGGGGAATTGGCAAAAACTAGAGCAACATAAAGGATTGACAGAAGTTCTGTCTTTGCATCAAGAATTTTACTAGTCTTAGTGAGTGACCACCGCACCGAGACTGCTCTCCTCACTGCTACAAACGATATCCTCACCCTCCCCGACTGAGACAAAATCGCAGTCCTCATCCTCCTGGACCTCTCGCCCACATTTGACACCACAACAAAGTCCTAGAATGGATCCACTCCTTTCTCAACAGCTGAACAGAGTCACACTTCCACCATTCTACTCTGATGCTCTTCCTCAAAGACAAACCCACTGCTGCCAAGAGCAACTTCCACACCGGGATGAAGGCAATCACAACCTTTCAGCTCTACTCAGACAAGACCAAAGTCCTCAAATTGGGCTCCACCCCCCCACATGACCACTGGTGGCCCGTAGCGCTCAGAACCACCACCACACACACATTCACAGACAACTCAAAAAACCTTTGCATCATCTTGGACTCCTCGCTCTCAATAAACTGCTAAATCAATACCATCTCATCCTCCTACTTCCACATTCTCCACCTGCTTCAGAACATTATCAAGTGAATTCCCACCAAGTCCAGGAAAACGGTCACCCCTATGCTAGTCTGCAGCAGACTAGGCTACAGCAACACACACTCTTCCGGCACCACCCAAAAACTACTAAAGAAACTGGAGAACATCCAGAACACCTACTCCAGACTCATCCTGAACATCCCCAGCCACATAACTAGTCACCTGAGAGACCTCCACTGGCTCCCCATCAACAAAAGAATTACATTCAAGCTCCTCACACATGCCCTTCAAAGCCCTCCACAACTCCGGACCTGCATACCTCAACAACCACCTCTCCTTCTACATACCCACCAACCCACGGGTCCACAAGACCATGACTGGAGAAATTTCCATCTCCTACCTTTATTGAAAAGATCTTTTTTTTTTTTTTTGGTGCAAGACGTTTATTTAGCACTGTTAAGTATACACAGCATACTGCCACAACCCGGAGGCCGGCTGCTATAGCACATCTCAGAAATCACGAATAAAACATTGGTCAGAAGTCAATCTTGTGTTGTGGAGCTGCATAGAAATACAATATCGCCATTAACAGTACATGTATAGGTAGCATATAAATGCGTCTTACTTTTGTCGGTTTTGGTGAAGATAAGAACAGTTAAAACGAACAAAACAACATTGTAAGCATGTGCACCACAAACAAGCATAGGTCGGGAGGGGGGAGGAACAGCACTTCGCGGCGACCATGTGGCCCATGGACAGGTATGGTATATGGATGAGTGGAAAACAAAAAGTTCCAGAGACAAGTCAAGGGGGATAAAGTGCATAGTGCAATCACAAGTTACATAAAGCTGCAGATAGGTCCACAACAGTTCATCTCACCCTCCCCTCTACGCCTAGAACATCATTATAGCTCACACTTCATCTTCACTCGATGCTTCTGTTATCAGGTAGCATTGCAGCGGGCCCAGATATCAGTCGGCCTGGATGAGAGCGGCAGTAACTCCGCATAAGTGTGAAGTTGTTCCTGACAATACACCAGGTCCCGTATCCATTCCTTAAATTTGGGCGCCCTCCCCCTGCCCCATCTACAGGCCACCCTCCGCTTGGCCAGCAACAAGGCTAACGCGACATATTTGCGGTGTGCCACCTGCAGGGGTTCGACACAGCCCAATAGCGCTATCTCAGGAGTCGGCAGCACCGTAACATTTATCATTGTAGAGAGGGCCTGAAATGCATGATCCCAGTACTGACGTACATTGGCACATTCCCAAGCAAGATGCAAAAAGTCAGCCCCAGGGGCCCCACACCGGTCGCAATTATCAGTTTCTCGCAGACCGAATCTGCGTAATCGAGCCGGGGTATAGTACAATCTAAGCACAAATTTGTAGTGGATGATTCTATACCTGCTGCTGGATGAGATACGTTCTGTCTGTAATAAGCTAAATTCCCATTGTTTATCGGTGAGGGGGGCAGGCAGTTCCTGATCCCATTTCGCCTTGGCAGGAAGCGAGGTGAAGTCAGTGTGTGTTCTAATTGATCTGTACAGCGTGGACACTAGTTTATACGGATTCTCTAGTTGTAGTATGTGTTGCAGGGGTATGAGGACCGGTGGCTCGCGCGGGAAATCAGGTGTAAGGGCTTGCAGTCCATGTCGCAGGCGCATGTAGTAAAACACCTCCAGTGAGGTAGGGTGTATGGTACCAAACAAATGATCTCTTGTACGGAACTCGCCATTGTGATACAGATCCCCCCACGTGCGAACATGGATTTTAGATAGTAAACGCCGGAAGCCAGTTTCCTGCAGTAGCTGCAATTGCGGGTGATAAGCCAGGGGCATACATGGAGCGTAGAGGAACTGCAGTCCTAGTGAGGCACAAATGCGTAACCAGGCCGTGATAGTGCTAGACAAAGTGTTCGGGGTCTTATCCCTCCCTTCCACAACGGCATACAGAGCACCCTCAATAGGCGTGGGGTGCGCCAGCCAATGTTCCGCAGCCAGTTGCGGCATGTATCTCGGCTGCCTCACCCAGAAGTAAGCATAGTGTGCCTGGGCCGCCCTGAAGTATAGCTCAAAATCAGGTACACCGAACCCCCCTCGCACATACGGCCGTGTCAGAACCTCCCATTTGAGCCTAGCCTGCCTCCCACCGCACACCAATTTAAGCATTTCAGTCCTAAGCCTCTTAAAGAAGTATGTCCCAGGGTGAAAAGGTATGTTGAGGAACAGGTAAAGCAGCTGCGGAAGCACAATCATTTTAATCAAGGAAACCCTGCCTGCCATCGACAGGGGGAGCGTCACCCACCTCAAAACCTGGTCTTCAATCCTACTAATGGCAGTGCCATAGTTCGCTCTGATAAGCGCTTCCCGGTCCCTCTCGATATGAACACCAAGGTACTTAAAGTCGCCTTCAGTCCAAGTGAGAGGATATTCCAATGGGAAGGCCTGTGTAGCCGCTGTGAGGGGGAAGATGCACGATTTGGCCCAGTTTATCTGCACTCCCGAGAGGGTCCCGAACCTAATGAATTCCCTAAGTAAGGGGTGTAGGTTGTCCCGAGGGTGTCGGACATACAACGTGATATCATCTGCGTACATGGATATGAGTATTTGTCGCTGGAAGCAACGCAGTCAGGATAGCTTTAAGCACCCCGAGCCCCTCGCAATGCAGAAACCCCTCAGTGTGACTTTGAAGGCATCCCAGATTGTCTCCACTGCATCTACAGATCCCTTATTTCTTTTAAAGAAATCTAAGCATTCCTCGCGCAGTGTCTCTCTAAATTCCTCATCCAACAGCATTGCAGCCTGCATGCGCCACGCGGTAACAGGGGGGCCTAGCTCAGCCCCACGCATGGCGACCAATACCGGGGCATGGTCCGAATATGTCCTAGGGAGGTGTCGTGCACATGTGACAGTGGCATAGAGGTGTGTAGTCAGAAAAAAATAATCAAGCCTGGCCCAAGACCTAGCCTGCGCTGTGAAATGCGTCCCCTCCCCTTTCGGCCCGCAGTGTGCACGCCAAGCATCCACTAGGTGATTCTCCTCCAAAATGGTGCGCAACACCTCCCGCCCCTTCGTGTAGTGGTGCGGGGCCGGGTGTGAGCGATCCAGGGTCGGGTTCACTGTAACATTGAAGTCTCCCCCCCATATGATGTGTTGCGACCCCCCTCCAGTATAGCAGCCCAGAGTGTTTCGAAGTACTGCGGGTCATCCACATTAGGGCCATAACAACACGCAAGGGTGACCGTCACACGGCCCAATCTACACCACATCAGGCAATATCTCCCTTGTACATCTGCTTTCATGCCAGCCATATGGAAGGGAGTTGATTTTTTAACCAGTATTGCAGTACCACGGGCATAGGAGGAATACGAGGAGAAAGCAGTACTCGAAGCCCATCTGCCACCAAAGGCTTGTAACCTGTGGGGTGCAAAGTGGGTCTCCTGCAGAAATGCTATGTGTACATTATGTCTATCCAGATAACCCAGAACGTGTCGTCTCTTCCGATGATCCCCCAAGCCTCGCACATTCCATGTAAGAACATTTAGACAAGTGTCCCCCATCCCAAGAGTTTACCATATAAAAGAACAATCAAACTGAACCAACAGTTCGTATAGCCAGTAGTATCAGCGGCCCATATCAGCCCTGGCCACCACAAACAGCAGTCCCTGAACCCTCCCTTCATATCAAGAACAGTGGACCAGCCCACTCCAGTACGGGTAGAAGGTCGATGAGGTAAAGGTGCACACGCTCGACTACAAAACAAAAACTTAAACCCAGTGCAAACCCAGGTAGCCAACACCAGAAGTCGTAACCGTCGCCATTCAGCAAGCAGGCCTCCGCGCCTAGCCGACCATGAGGCAGTCCATTCTCTCCGTCTCGTGCAGCGACACACAGAAAGAGGAGTTGGCAATCGCATTGCTATTACTCGGGGCCACAGGCCCAATTCGTGGACAGTGAAAACCATGGACCAGACCAGCACGAACTGACCCCTTGCAGAACTCTCCCCCTACCCTTCCCACTGAAGCGCCCCCAACTCGCCAGTACCCGGTGCCCACCCCCCTCCCCGAACAAACCCGCAACGACACAACAGTAAAAGTGCATTTAGCAAGTCCAGTGGGGTAGACCCATTCGGGGTTCTAGAGGTGCACCGTCGTCCACCCCCGCCATTCCTCACCGCAGTTACCTCCATTCTTACCGTCCTTGTCCGGGCGAGTGAGATAGCATGGGGGGGTGGGGGCCTGGCATGCTACAGGGCCTGCAGCACCACCCAGCCCTACACTCCTGAGGGCCATATCAGGAGCAGCAATCCAAGAATGTAGACAAATAAATCAGCAAAAAGAAAGCGAGCAACCCAGTTCATTCCGCTCCAGAATCATGTCCGCCATCCGCCTGCGCAGCTCTTTTGTCTCTTTTCGGCAGGGTCTTGATGTAATCCTCGACTTGTTGCGGGTTCAAGAAAAAGTGTTGCGTGCCCTGGTGGGTCACGCGTAGCTTGGCAGGATAAAGCAGTGCATAGTCAATGTTCAATCCTCTTAGTTTCCTTTTCACGGCTAGAAACTTTCTGCGTTGTTCCTGAACAATTGGAGTAAAGTCTGGATAGATGGAGAAGGATACTCCCTCATAATTGAGGTTTTGATTTGTTCTCGCCGCTTTCAATGCTGCATCTCGATCACGGTAATTGAGCAGCCGTGCTATGATGGGCCTCGGTGGAGTGCCCGGTTGGGGTTGAGGTCCAAGGGAGCGATGGGCCCGCTCCACTATAAACTGTTTGGAGAGGGCCTCCTCTCCCACCGTGGCCATGAGCAAACATTCAACATAAAGCTCCATCCGCCCGTGTTTGTGGATTCCGGAATTCCCGTAATCCGGACGTTGTTCCGCCTGCTCCTCGCCTCCAATTCTTCGTTCTTGGCGGCTATCACCCGCAATACGTTGTCCATGCGAGAGAGTCGCGTGGCCTGCGATGTCGTGGCATCCTCCGTTTCAGATATGCGGCGCTCGGCTTCCGTCAACCGTTCTTCGTGGACATCCATTTTTTGGACGATGCCGTCCATCCGAGCGGAGAGTCGGTCCACCTTGTCCACCACCGTGGCGAAACCTTGCCGCATCTCCTGTAGCATTGTTGCTATCTCCGGGACCAGGGGGGCTGCCTCCGCCGCCGGGCTTCTCGGCGGCGCACTATCTCCCGTCTGTTTAGCCCCCTTTTTTTGCGTTGCCGGTTCAAATTGCAGCTTGGGCTGCCGAGTATCTGGTTTTCCCATGCCAGGCAAGCAACAAGCGCACCTCGGTTCCAAGCCGCTCTGTTAGGAAGCACACAAGCGGGCAATCACGGCGGTGGACTGGGTCCGACGTCTAGTGTTCAAGTGTAGTCCGGTTCAATGCAGTTGCACCACAGAATGTCTTAGGCACAGAAAGCAATCCGCCGAGGCAGGATCCCACAGCCAGGGTTGACGGGCTCAGGTCCGCGTGGTGGAGGTGCGCGAGGCGCAGTGCGGCCTACACGCCACGTGTCAGTCCTGGGCGTTGCGTGAGGTCCAATGCCGCCGCCGGCGAGGTCTCAGCTCACGGTCTCTCCCGCTCCAAACTGATCTCGGTCTAACTCCGTCCCCGTAGGTCGTAGGATCCCCAAACTCAGACAGAGTGTGCAGCAGATATATATCAATCCCCCAGATCGTTTTCGGGCGGGTGGTCGCAGTTTTAAAGGATGAAGAGAAGGATAAGAATGCCAGGCAGCCGGAGCCACACTAGAGTGCGGCCATTCAGCTCGTGCGCCCTCTAGCGCCCCCCTTTATTGAAAAGATCTTGATCTACCTGCCTCTACATCTTCGGAAATCAACATCTCTGCCTCAGTTAAGGAAGGACCTCACGACCTGGCTCTTCAACTGAACTGCAGATCCACCCCCAACCCCACTCAGCACCTTGAGACCATAACAGGTAAGCAGTTGCGCTTTACAAAAAACCTGATTGATTGATTGACTCTAAAGTGTGATATTTTCTTTGACCTGGGACATACTTTCAGACCAACTTTGCAGACTACCATCCTCAAACAAAAACCAGGCCAAGAACTTTGATGTGACCTTGCACCACTTTAAGGCCTAATCTTGTCTTTTTTCCAAATTACATACATATTCTCACACTTTTCAAGGATCATTTGTGCTGAGGATGCAAAATAAAATATACTGCAATACCACAAAAACTGTTGGATTGTAACCTGTTGGATTGTCGGAACAAAGGACAGTTATCGCATCCATATAGGCAGATGCAGTGACAGAACAATCCATTCCTCCAGGGACAGGAATCTCTTTAATCAACTTATCAGCCCTCAATGTTGCATTAATGGGTTTGATGACCAAAATGGACAGCAGGGTGGACAGGGGGCATCCCTGCCTTACTCTTAACAAAATGGTTAGTTAATGTGTCTTTGAAAAATGACTTTACTGTAACAATCTGAGTACAATAAAGTAATCCATGAATTGAATTTAGGACCACAATTCATGTGCTGTAAATCCTTAAACATAAAAGGATGGTTCAGCCTATCAAAGACCTTTTCTTAGTCTAAGTTGAGTAAACACAGTGATTAAACACAGTAATAATCCAGTCTTTCACATATGATAGCATAGCTCTAACTGAACATAGATTGTCAGACATTTTACACCATAGTAACCACATTTGTTCTGATTCAATGACTGAGGAAACAAAAAGGCCTCAATAAAAGGAACATTATTTTAGACAAGATTTTAACGTCTACATTAAGAAGACTGATTGAACGCCAGTTTTTAACATCAGTTCTGCTACCTTTCTTTTTATAGATAAGCTATGTACATCCCCTCTCAGGGAATTTGGGAGAAAAGGGTAGCATAGAAATCTGCAGGTAAACCATGTGCACCAGGGGCTCTTCCCTCTGGAAGGCTTTGCATAGCTGTTAAACCCAGCGGTTTCGGGCTGGCTGAGATGCATCACAGTCAGTCAGAACCCACCGTTCCAAATAGAATGGGTATGAATCACTTGTCCAATTATCTGTGCTCACCCTATGGTAGCTTAGCACTGAGCAGCCAAGCTCATCCTTAGGGCTCCAATGTATAGTGTTAGCACAGCACCCCCCTCACAACACACTGTGTTCACCACAAAAATGCACTGCACAATATTTATAAAAACACTTGTCTTTGTTATGAAATCAGAATGAGATACACATTGTATACACACTCTACAGATGTACGCAATTGTTAAAGCACATCTGTTGAAATCAAACGAAATACACGTTGTATATACACTTCACACTTATATGCAATTGTCACAATTTCCCATTGCAGAATGTCAAACACTCTCTGACTATGCCTCTTGACCCAGCCCCTCACTCTTGCAACTCCACCAACCAAAGAAAAATATTGCCCCTTCTGGCACCCTGTTGACTAGACAGTCAGAACCACCTAATACGGAAATAAACTTTTACATAGTTTTGTCTACTTGAATTTGACCTGCGGAAGCCCTATGGCACCTCCATGAGGGCGGTATCAATACTCCCCATAGACAAAAGGTTGTAACTCAGGAAGCTTGTGCACTACCAATCTGGAGAAATGTTTCCCCTTCAAGTGAAGGTGTGAATTGCTGTAGACACAGAGAGCTTCAGATGCCGACAACGCACGCGAAAACCCTAGGGTCTCGTCTAGATGTTTTCCAAAACAAAGCCCCCTGTGGTGTGGTCCCAGGGAGAAGAAGCCATTGACCTCGGGGAGAGGGTGCCGTGTCAGGTACTGCATTGCTCCAAAGCTGGAGGCTGAAGATAATCCCAGCTCTGTGCTCAGGTTCCCCCGACACCAAGCGCTCCAGAGCACAAGAAAGCACAGGTCCCCTTGGTTGCAAGCATAGGTTCCTTGGACTCAGCAAGCTTCCCCTGTACTCCTCAAATCCCCGCACCTCAAATGGCTGCTGATCTTTGTGCACACACCTCTCTTGCACAGAAATGATGGTGTATGTCAGGACGGTTCTTGTCCAAACCACAATCACTTCCACCTGTCTCCCCCGCATCCAGTCTGGTCCTGCAGACATTGAGATCCTTTGTGCCCCTGGGATCTTGTGGACAGGAGACCAGCTTACTGGCCCTCAGACCCAGACCATGACAGCTGGCACTATCTCCTGGACAACAAAACACACAGGCAAATCCACCAAGTGATACTCCCCTTTCGAAGCCTGACAAGCTCCAAGCCACCACAAGATTGCAGATAGTCCAGTTGCCATCTCTCCTACCTTAATGATTTCTTGTGTCAATATCTCAGTATCCAACCAGCATAGTATGGTTCTGAATCCGAAAGTGTCTCTAGTTTAGGAGACCGAAGCCTCTGTAGTTATACCCATCATGGCCTTTGAAGATTCGATCAGTTCAAAAGGTCACCTTTGAAATGTAAAGTGCCCTCTCTAAATGGTGTCTTGCCTGCCATTCTACCCCTGAAGGTTTGATCACAATCTTTAGTTGGTCCAAGACCCTGCCTCTTGGAATGCAGGTGTCAATTTCATCCCCACGTAACCGTCCAAAAAAGGCCCTTCAGAGTCAGAGGTCGGCAGTTTCCCATGAACCCCTAGTTTATGGCCTTCTATCAGGAACGCACAGATGTGGCTATCCCCTTAGCACTAAAGTGTGAATTAGGAGACAGCCCGCCAGGAACACAGAGCCCTGCACATCGAAATTCTCACTTCCACAAAGTGACATTTCCACCACTGTAATGTTGAGCACACTCCCACCACCGGAGAGGATCCACCATTCTGAACTAATCAATACCGAATTCTGTAATGTTAGTACTCTGTCCATAGGAAATATTGCTAGACAGCCCTTCCCCGCATATTAATCCAATGCGAGAAACAGGCCCCATCATACTGAACATACCATCCAATGTCAGTCACGACTCTCGAGGGTGACACATGCACACACCTACCAAACCTCTTCCCAATACCGCACCCTGTCACTAGGGAGAACTCTGATATAGCAAACGACATGCAGAACCTTGGCACACAACTTTGTAAACATCAAGTGGAATAAAGGTAACCTGTATGCACAGGCCCCACCCGAGCAAACCTGTGGCACCATCGATGATCCACTACCGTGGATAGCAGAGCCATCGAGGCAGGCCCACAAAGGCACATTCTAGTTACATGCCCCTGGCATAGGTCTTACTGCATGACAAGGGCTAACTCAATCATATATACATTGCCCTGCAGTATGTACATGATCAGCTCAGGGCTTTGACACTGGACGGCAGTGCCACACGCGTTCAATTACTAAGCCAGGAAACAAGGTTGTTTTGCTGGCCAGGTATAACAATCGCTCTTTCTATGTGTTCAATTACAAAATCCCTTTCTATATCTTCCTTGTCTTCTTCGGCAAAAACAACTGCACATTTTTGCACAAAAAATATTCAGTCCATTGCCTATTTCCTTAGGGCTATACAGCTCTTTATAGAAGATATGCAAACATTCTTCAATTCCTTCAGTTGTTGTACGCTTGTTACCCCATGAGTTTACCATGGCATCCATGATTCTCTCACCAGCTTTAGCTTTCAAAAAGAAAAATCTAGAGCAGGTCTTGTTTTCTTCTTGAAAGAATTGAGCTCTACTGTGGAGAATCAGACCTTTAGTAAAATCATTGTAAAATGAAGATGTGTTCTGCTTGATAATGTGTTAACTTGCTTGTTTCCGGTTCAGGCAAGACCTGGCTTTGCAGTTCGGGCTGGACTGTTCACATGAGGCACAGGGTCAAGACTGATTTGCATATAGCTGGGCCTGAACTGAGGTGGCAAAGTGAGCTAAAGAACGCTGCTGGATTGCCAATTCTGTTAATAATACCTAAACGTTTCATAAGTAGCAATGTCATGGAATTAATTAATAGTTCGTTTCCACAGACCTTTTCCTCTAAGAGGTTTCGCAGCTATGGACACACCAACTGTAATCATGTTATGGTCTAAAAAGAAAACTGGAATGAGTGTGACTGGAACTATCTTATCAGATGGGCTTGCAAAGATGAGATCAATGTGGAACTTTGTGGAAGAATTGGAACTAATCCACATATATTTTGGATCATTATGGAGTAACATTTTGTAAGCATCTTGAAAATGAAAGTCTGCAATTATATTATTCAGTAATTTGGAGGTACTGTCATGGTGCACTGTAGAACAAGATGTTTTCTATCTTTAACATTCAGTAAACAGGTAAAATCCCCTCCCAAAAAATTCACATTAATGAGGTGGATTCAATGTCCAAACCATATTCAATCTACACATAGTAGTCTCCCCTTAACCACAAATTGTACCTTTTGAATAGAAAAGTTTGACCAGCAAAATTAAATGTCTATTCCTGAATTTCCATCAGTATTGCAGCCTGACCAGATTAAAGGCCCACAGTTCCACATTCTCTGTAATTGTTTGTCCTTTGAAAGTTCTAGGATAGCACATTCCTGTAAAACAATGACATCTATATTTGTTGTTTCACAAACTAAGAGACTGCTGATCATTTCCCAAATATCTCACATTAATACTTCAGAAAACATTCAAATATAATTGACGCTGTCATATTTGGCTTATAGTCCTAGTTCCTTTTTCTTTTCATGGTCTTTCTCCTTATCACAGGGGTAAAAGCATCTTACGCTTTTCCATCCTTAAGTTTACCGCTTTCATCCTGTGCACATAAGTCTCTCAAGTAATTTCCCTCAAGACCACTCTCTTTAGCATCATCACCACCTTTCTGCTTTTTTAGAATCAATCATGTTTATTATGCGGGAAGAAATACTGTACACAGCCCAGCTGCCTACATCAACTTGCCGGCAGGGCGTAAACATGAAGCATCAACACAGAGTCTGGGCCTACGTCGCGGAGGTCGGCCCGCGAAGTGTTATAAGTCGTAAATTATCGCCCCACCTGTGCAGTGGCCACCGCCTTTTCCAGAACTGAACAAAAGAAACAGGAAACACCCACCCCCCGCCCTCCCCGCCTCTCCACTGACACACACACACATGCACATACATACACCAAAGCCCAACCCCCTCCCCAACCGACCCCTCTCCGCGTCAGCTTACTGCAGGGTTATCACTGAGACTACCGAAGCTCTAAGGGAAGGTTCAAACTGTAGGGTCAGCTCCATCCGATTCCAAGGGAATGAGTTGTAGAATCTGCAGGTATTTCGGGCAAGTGACCTCACGTAGGTCCTTGGACAGAAGATGCAAAAACAGGCCCCACAATTTAGCATACTCCGTGCCTTTTCCATCTATTCCCATCAAGAGCCTCTCCATTGCCAAAATATGCCACAACCTCTGAAGCCAGTCTCGAGGGTCAGGTACCGACTGCGAGCCCCAGTTAGCCAGTAATACCTGTCTTGCAGCCAACAGCGCCAGCGCAATCTGTTTACCCTTCAGCGAGCGCAGAGGGAAGCACTTGGAATGAGGAAGCCGTAGTAAAGTATGCTCTGGCAAACGGGCAAATGTAATCTGAAACGCCTCATCTATCTCGTCCAGAATCGTGGGCCAGTACCTCCCCACTTTCGGGCAGTGCCATAGCAAGTGTGCCAAGGTAAGTCCACATCCCCTCCAGCAGAGACCAGATTTAGTGACGCCCCAGGCTCGGACACGCGCCAGGGTGTAGTACCAATAGGCCGTCACCTTTTATGCTGATTCAGCCCCTGCGGTATTGGAGGCAGTGTGCTGCGTGCGGTAAAACACATGCTCCCACTCTTTTTGCGAAAGCGGGCGTCCCAGCTCCGTCTCCCACCGGACCCGCGTGGGGGTGCATTGCTTCTTGGGGTGACTTAGAATCATAGCATACAACTCGGAGATGAGCCACCGGTCGTCTTTCTTACAGACCAGCCATTTTTCAAACTTGGTCAGCGGTCGCGACATAGCAGCCACATTAATGGGTTGGGTAACCCAGTGTGCCACCTGTGTGTAGGAGAAGGCATCAGCTGCCGGCAGTTGGAAGAACTCTGTTCGCAGCCGGGGAAACGGGATCAGTCCATCCAGGTCAAAGAGGGAACCCACTCTCTTACAGCATTCCTCTTGCCAGCGATGGAAAACCGGGGACACGCGGTCTGGGGGAAAGTCTGGATTGTCAACAATGGGTGTCATCGGTGAGGGGAACGTAGTCCATCCCTTTTGGGACAACAACTGATCACATGCCTTGAGGGTCGGCGTCGTCACCGGAGATGAGTAGAGGCCCCAAGCCCTATGCTTGCGAGGCAACCATATTTCCCGCCACCGTCTGGTCCATGAAATTCTGGACATGGGTCTGTACCATTCCACTATATATCTCAGGACGGACGCGTGGAAATAGGCAGAAAGCAGGGGAAAACCTAATCCTCCAGTCGCCCTCGGAGCAACCGCCACGGACAGCGCTTGTCGCGGCCTTTTATTGTCCCAGGGGAATTTGTTAAGGGATCCCTGCAGCTTCCGGAGAATGCCTGGCGGTGGGGTCAGTGGCAGCATTTGAAACAGATATAGTATGCGAGGAAGAACAGTCATCTTCAGGGCCGCCAATCTCCCAAACCAGGACAGCTTGAGGCGGGACCAGTCAGAGAGGGCCTTACCGTCCTGTTCAAACAAAATCTTGTAGTTCAGGGACACAGTTTTAGAGATTTACTGAGCTAAGCAAATTTCCAGATACTGGTTATTGGTGTGCGCCCATTGAAAATCAAAGTCCCGTTTCAAATCCACGACTTCCCCCTCCGGGACAGACAGGTTGAGGATATGCGATTTAGTGAAATTGACCTTGAATCCCGCCACCTTCTGGAACTCCACCAGTTCTCGGGATAGGCCCCGTAGCGAAGAGTGCGGGTCGGTGAGTGAGAGGATGACATTGTCCGCGTACGGACTGATCTTATGCGTGTCCGCCCCAAACATGATCCCAGATATATTGACATTGGACCGGACCCACTGAGCAAAAGGCTCCATATAGAGCGCAAAAAGTAACGGGGACAGGGGACAACCCTGCCGCGTTCCTCTTGCGATTGGGAAGAGAGCTGACTTGCAGCCATTGACACGCACCAACGATTTTGGGGCCACATAAAGGCACCGAATCCACTGGATATAATTATTCCCCAGGCCGAACTTCCGTAATACGGCAAAAAAAATAGTCCCAATCTACGTGGTCAAAGGCCTTCTCTGCGTCTATAGAGAGCAGGAAGGCCTGCGACCGCGAGCAGTGGACCAAGTCCATGAGGTGGAGCAATCTTTTGGTATTATCTCCTCCTTGCCGCATAGGAATGAATCCCGCTTGGTCGGGTTCGATGAGCCCGTCCAAGGGGCTGAGTCGAGCTGCGAGCACCCCTGCAAACAACTTGGCATCGATGTTGAGGAGCGAGATCGGTCTATAGGATCCGCAATCCTTGGACTCTTTACCGGGCTTGAGAATAACCGTGATGGCCACCTCCGACATAGACGGTGCCACAACCCCGGTATCCAAAAAGTAATTTAAAAGGCGAGTCAGGAGTGGAGCCAGCTCCCTGCAGAAAGTTTTATAAAAAATTGCCGAAAAGCCATCCGGACCCGGTGATTTGGCTACTTTCAGCCGTGAAATAGCCGAGCTGACTTCTTCGATGCGAATAGGCATGTTGATAGTCTCCGAGGAGCTCTGCAGGAGGAGAGTAACGCCACAGGACTCCAGATACTCTGCTATCCCGTTGGAAGGAGCGCCCTGTTTGCGATATAGTCTTGATAGAACCGCCGGAAGGTATCTACAATGGCGGAATCTGTAGTGTGTTCCGCCGTGTCCCGGTCTTGAACTGCCTGTATAGTGTGCATGTGAGAACGTGCCCGCAGCCTGTGGACCAACATCCGTCCCGCCTTATCTCCACAGAGCTAGAGGGCATGCATTGCTCTGTCTGTGTCCAAATGCTTCAACATGCGCCTCTTCGACTCCAGCTCCCGCCAATTCCTCGGCGCCCCAGTCCACTTATGGATCGCCTCGAGGCCACTAACGTCCCTTTCTAACTCCGTCCTTTTTTCCTTACGCAGGAGTATGTCGCAGCTAGGGCAATAAATTTGCCTCGCGCCACTAACTTTAGGGCCTCCCATACCGCTACCAGGGGAGTGCCCTCCACCTCATTCTCGGACAGATAATGGACTATCGTCTCTCTGACCTTCGTGATCACTGACTCGGAGTGAAGCAGAGAGTCACTAAGGCGCCATCCTGCCGACGGTGGCCGGACTCCACAAGAAGTGAAAGTCACCGAGATAAGTGCGTGGTCCAACAAGGAACGTGGGATAATGTCTGACTCTGCCAAGTGAGGCAAGAGGGAGGTCGAGGCTAAAAAGTGGTCCAAGCGCGCATAGGTCTTGTGGGCCGCCGAGTAGTAGGTGTAATCGCGCTGCTGGGGATGGTGAGCGCGCCACACATCATGCAATCCTCCGTCTACCAGCCACTGTTTCCCTCCCTGGGAGAAGGCCCCGGTTTGGTACACCCATTGTCCTGTCCTATCAAGCTCTGCCTCCATCACAATAGTTAAATCACCTCCCACCAGGATCTGGGCATCTGGAGTAGCTAAAACCTGCACAAGCGCCGACTGTAAAAAGGGCTCCTGGCCAGCGTTCGGCGCATAAATGGACCCTATAGTAAACTGCTTGTCTCCCCATTGCACTCACACAGCTAAGAGTCTCCCCTTAATATCTACCACCTGGGATATAATTTTGCATCGTGCAAGCGCGCTAAAGAGAATCGCCACCCCATTCTTCTTGGTAGGCCCTGAAGACCAAAGCTGCAGCGGGAAGAGCTTATCTGTCATGCGCCGCGTATCTTTGGAAAGGAGATGGATCTCCTGCAACAGACAAATAGACCCCTCCGAACTCTCTAGAAGGGATAAAATAGCGGCCCGTTTTATTGGGCTGTTGAGGCCACGGACCGTCAGGTTCCCTATTTTCAGTTCCCTATGTTGCATGCGGGTAGGTAGAGTAAACTCGCTGTGCACCTGCCAGCGCTGTGGCTCCTAAAGGGCCTCCCTGCCCTACCCCCTCTCCGGACCCCTTCCCCTTCCACCCCCCATCTGACGTGGTGACCCCCCCAGCACCCCCCTCCCCCAAGCTCCAGCCCCCCCATTCCCCCCTTCCACTCACACCCCCCCCCCATCCATACCAACTTCAGCAATAAGAAAAACAAAGAGAAGCAAACGACAATTCGTCAAACAGGCCCCAAGAGCTGGGGAACATGGCACCAACCATCCAAGTATCCAGTTCCTGATGCAGGACTCAACTCTCGACGAGGACAGAAGAGCCACAGTAAATTCCAGTGGGCAGTTCCCTCCGGCGCCATCAGCTAGCCCCAGTAGTGCCAGACAGAGATTTCTCATCTCAGGAGCCCCGAGACGCCTCTGTCACCAATGCCACCGACGCAACCGCTGCTCCCCTCTCGAGGTGGCTCATGGACAAGTCAGGTTTTGCTGTAGGTGCTGGCTTGCCGACTCATTGCCATTCCGCCGATCGTCTGCATCGTCTGTCGGGAGACCCAGCATCGCCTGGTGAGGGAGTGGACTGCTCCAGACCCAGGAGGTCGAGGGCCGCCGTCAGGGAACGAACCTGCATCAGCTTTCCGTTAAGCTTGAAGATGAGTCTGAACGGGTGTCCCCACGAGTAGGGGATGCCTTGCTCCTTCAGATAAGTAGTAACCGGCTTGAACTCCCTTCGCTTGGTCAATGTGGATGCCGCCAGATCTTGGAAGAGCAGCGGCCGGTGCTCCTGGAATTGGAGGGGGTTAAGATCACGAGCCTTCTGCAGAATCTGTTCCTTGAGCTGGAAATCGTGGACGCACACCACGATATCAGGAGGGGGGCCTTAGGTCCCCTCGGTAGGCCCACCCGGTGAACTATGTCCATTTGGATGTCTGGCAGGTCTTCCTCATCCAGCACTTGTTTGAAGAGGGCTCCCACATACTCCCTTAGGTCAGACCCCTCACCTTTCCAAGGCACCGGCCGAATCCAAATGTTATTTCTACGTGATCTGTTATGTAGATCCTCAGCTTGCGCCTGGAGGTCTAGATTCTGCTCAGTCAGCCTAATTATTATTATTATTATTAAGCAACTTGTATCGCGCAAACTAAACCCGAAGGTGTCAAGGCGCCTATCAAACAGTTTGCAGAGCACCACTAAAGGTATGCACGTGTAAAAAGATGGGTCTTTAGAGCAGATCTAAAAGCTTGTAGAGTGGGGCGGGACCTTACTTCCAAAGGGAGGGCATTCCACCATTTAGGGGCCAAGTTAGAAAAGGCCTTGCCTCCCCATCTTGTTTTCCTAACACGAGGTACATAGAGAAGAAGTTTATGAGTGGAACGGAGATTCCTGCCAGGGTTATACTGAGACAGGATCGATCCAATGCCTGTAGGGCTAGTTTTAGCTAAGGCTTTGTACACCATACACATGGATTTAAAAAGGATACGGTCCCCAACGGGGAGCCAATGGAGCTGCTTCTGGGCTTCGGTGGCAGAGGCACGTTTAGGTAGGTCAAGAACAAATCTCGCCGCCGCATTCTGGACCACCTGCAAGCGCTGTAGCTGACTCTTATTCAGTCCAGCATACAGCGCATTGCAATAGTCCAGCCGGGAGCCCAAAAGTGTGACAGCAAGTTGCTTTCTTGCCTGGAGTGACAGATAGTGCCTGATTTTCCTTAGAATGTGGATAATCCCCCAACAGGTCGATACAGTCCTGTTGACCTGTTGGCACATACTAAGGGTGGGGTCGATCATAACCCCCAGATTTTTTGCTGAGGAGGTAGGATCGGGACATGCGCCCAGCGAGTTCGGCCACCACTCAGCAGACCAGATCTTTTCCTTTCCTCCGAATACCAACACCTCCGTCTTCTCCCCATTCAGTTTTAGTGAATTGTGAATCATCCACTGGCCGACTGCCTCCATACAAGATCTAAAATTGGCGGCAGTCGACGTAACTGACTGGGAGAGAGAGACTAGGATCTGGGTGTCGTCCGCATAGGAAACTACCTCCATCCCGAAAGATCTAATAAGTCTGGCAAGGGGGGTCACATAGATATTAAAAAGGGTAGGACTAAGCACTGACCCTTGAGGGTCCCCACATTGCACAGACAGGGATGGAGATAGAAACGATCCCAGCATGACCCTTTGCTCTCTATGATCGAGAAAAGAGGCAAGGAGACCCAGGGCTGACCCGCGAACCCCAATCTCCCTCAGTCGAGATGTTAACACCGAGGGGGATAGGGTGTCGAAGGCAGCTGTGAGATCTAGAAGGATCAGGAGGGAGGTCTGTCCCTCATCAACCCTGGTGCGGATATTATCCAGCACTATGGTGAGGGCAGACTCGGTGCTATGTTCCCTCCTGAATCCATGCTGGGAAAGATCCAAGCAGCCCGAGCTCTCCACGAATGCAGCCAGATGTTTGTTCAAATGGGCTTCTAGCATCTTCGCGGGAGCCGGGAGCAGTGAAATGGGGCGAAAGTTTTTTAACACCCCAGGATCCAGAGAGGGCTTCTTAAGCAGAGGTTTTACTACAGCATTCTTCCACTGCTGGGGAAAAATGCCTTCCTTCATTACCCTGTTCATGATGTCAACCAGAGGGGGTAGGAGGGATTCTCTGCACTGCTTGAGGATCTTTAGCGGACAGACATCTAGCGGAGAGCCAGATTTGGTTTTGTTGAGCAGGATCCCAAGAGCCTAATCACATCATGTTGGAGGCGATGTATGTCACCCGCCGTTTCCAAGTCATGCTACTCCAGCATAGCCACTCTCTCCCCTATCGCATCCACATTGCGTCGTACCTCCCGCAGGTCAGAGGCCAACCAAGAACGCAGCTCGCAAATGTCCTCCTTAATGGTCGCAAACAACTCCATCATGAAGGCCTTGGTAGCTGGTGCATCGCCGTCCTCGGGCCGCGGCGACTTCTCAGCAGTTTTTGGGGCAGCTTGCCCCAACAGCGATGCAGGCTAATCTATCGAGGGCTTATCCTTCCTGGTGCTGCTCGTCGCCATCTTGCCCCAGCCGCAGACAACGGTATTACGGTCAGGCCTATGTGGGCACCAATCTTGCTCAAATTATGCTATCTTGCGCCGTTTCTCACAGTCGTCACCCGGTGTTTGGCAAAGGTAAGCTCTGCCCTTCAGGGTTGAGAGGCTGAAGGACAGCAGTGCTCCACCTGTTCAGAAGGGGGGCGCATCACCTCCCACCAGCGCCGCTAGGGAACTGCACCAGCCTCCGGCCTCAGTCCCCACCCAAAGGAGCAGGTCGGCAAGTGAAGGGGGAAGGCAGTGACTTCCCCCCCCCCCAGGCTGAGGGGCTGAGTTTCAACGTCGCAGGCCCAGCTCCATACCCCGAAGGCCGCCGCTCCCGCCACTAGGCCACTCCTGCGCTGTCCGCTGAAGCACGGACCGAGCCGCCTTGTCCCTCCTGAGGTCGCCCCCGCTCTCCTCACCTCAACACTGGACTGGCCTGCTGCTCGCCGAGGTGCAGGGCACGCCGAGCCCTCACGCCGTCTCCGCTGAAAGACCCATTGAGTTGCCGCAGAAGCAGAGGAGCAGGCCTCACAAGCACCTCTGTGCCCCAGCGCCCTTCAAGCCCGCCGACCCACGGGCTGAGATCATGTACCTCCGGGGTCCGGGCTCAGGTAATCGCGTACTGCCTTCATCAAAACTGGTGTGTGGAGGGTCAAGGGGTTTTGTTTAACGACCTGTCACCTTGTGCCCCTAATAACAAGCTTACAACGACCGAAGAAGGTGACCAGGTCAAGGGAAGTGTGTCGACATGATGATGCCAGAAGATAATAGGGCAGCGTGTGTCAAAGAGTAGAAAGAGTCACTGATGGCTATTAGAATTCCCATCTGACCACCCTCATGGCGGAATTTCATCATGTGGGAATTGTAAATCGACTTAGGCACCGTCCAAACCATGAGGTAGCGGTGCGGAGGTAAATGTCGATACATTAGCCATATTAGTGCTCAGAAGAATAATTCTGATAAAGTGCAGTGCTCAAATGATAATGTGTGGATAAAATTGGCTACCTAGAACAAAGAAAATATTTAATGTGAAATGTCTAGGTGTCAAAAATAAAAATAAAAACCCGCCTGGTCATCAAAACATGGGACAACATTATGGCGATGTGAGATGGTCAACATGTTTCAGCCGGAAGGAGCATTGCTCCGGCTTTCGTCAGGACCTAAATTAACAATATGCTACTGCAAATAAATAGTGCCAAACTACACAAAACACTCAAGGATGTATAAACATGAAGTTGCTATCTGGATACTGTTATATCTACCAGGAACTTGGAGCCCCAATGTCCGCTGGAGACAGTATGATTTCTTCTCCCTGTCAGCAAAAACAAATAAAGATATACAGAATCTACTCATTAACACACACAAAACCCCACGACCTCCCAGAAAACATACAGGAAGACACACAAGCGGCAATAATTTACATCCCGCACTTTAAGAAAGCATACTAGCTTAATCATTTAGAGGCATTTCCTGCAAATGATACTCACCCAGCATTGTGTGGGTGACGGCCTCACCTCGCCCGGCAACCGCTCGGGGAATCTGAGGCCCCGCTCTAGAGTGTAGAAGAAGAGGGACACAGTAAATACCCAGTTCAACTGTGTCCTGCAAATTAGCTCTACACATTTAACCTAAAAAACGTGTGGAACAGGTGCCTCTGTCCAACCTCATGCCCAACCCCTAACAAGGACCAACATTATCATCTGATTCTAATTGACCCTCGAGATGGGTATAATAACCGACTCACCAAAAAGTGTGCTATACTGTAAAACCCTCTAATGAGTTGTAACCAAAACGCGTGCTCTGGCTACTCCAAATCATGCTGAGTGGTTATCAGGGGAGACCACAGACTCAGAACTGGTCTGGGTCTCAATAGAAGGAGCCGAGATGTAAGCAGCCCTGAACAAATACAAGGGCTAAGGACGCACTGAAGACTCCACCAGAGTATTTCAGTTCTGCTAACAATTTTGTAAGTTACTTGAGAAATGGCTCAAATGAGACCAGACTGGGCTTACCTGTCCGTCGGTACCCCACGCTCTCATCGAGCGGAAGTGGAGGTACCGGCTGGACCGCCCTCACTGTTTAAATACCGGAGCTGGTTAGGTACGTGGGAACACAGGAAGTGACGCCCGCGGCCAAATGAGTCCGCCCCTGGGATCAATGAATAATGTACGTACCCGTAACCACCAGTCCAAGGAGCGTATCAGGAGAGAATTAGTTGTATTGTACGCTGTCCTAAAACCAGCAGCTTAGTTATCATGTATGAAAAGCTGTCAGACAGAAAGAACCGAACTCTCTGCGCATGCGATCCTATGGTAACACTATCCAGGATGGGACTCTGTGTCCCTGAGCATGCGTGAAATGAACGGATTACGTGATTTATCTTGTCACGAAAGCTAAAATTTAAATTCCTAAAGAAGATGCAGAGGGCAGAACCCTTCAACAAAATACCCACGGAAAGAGTGTTGTGCGCGTTCTTACATTCAGCAGATGGGCGGCTCCGATGCCTATGCGCATGCGCTCTAGTGGCTACGCCGGCCAGCGCAGGAGATAATGTCCCTGCGCATGCATATTGTTTGTGGATTAAGTGAATTAAGTAGCGCAAGATATCAAAAAAGCTTGTGTTAAAAATTTTTTAGAGGAGCGATATAGGAGCACACCTCGGACGAATACCCAATTGTTAATGGCCGGTATCTGTAAATCATGGCGAGAAAAAGTATGGAGCAATTCTTACCAAGTAGTCGGTCAACAGGTTGGTAAATGAGGTAGGCAGAGGCACGGCCCCTCAATTAATTCAGGTGAGCTCAAGGGGTAAACGGAATGTGTTTACATCCCAAATATATATAGACCCGCAACCCAACGGTTGCTCATAAACTTCATCAAAACTGGTGTGTGGAGGGTCAACCGGTGTTGTTTAACGACCTGTCACCTTGTGCCCCTAATAACAAGCTTACAACAACGGAAGAAGGTGACCAGGTCAAGGGAAGTGTGTCGACATGATGATGCCAGAAGATAATAGGGCAGCGTGTGTCAAAGAGTAGAAAGAGTCACTGATGGCTATTAGAATTCCCATCTGACCACCCTCATGGCGGAATTTCATCATGTGGGAATTGTAAATCGACTTAGGCACCGTCCAAACCATGAGGTAGCGGTGCGGAGGTAGATGTCGATACATTAGCCATATTAGTGCTCAGAAGAATAATGCTGATAAAGTGCAGTGCTCAAATGATAATGTGTGGATAAAATTGGCTACCTAGAACAAAGAAAATATTTAATGTGAAATGTCTAGGTGTCAAAAATAAAAATAAAAACCCGCCTGGTCATCAAAACATGGGACAACATTATGGCGATGTGAGATGGTCAACATGTTTCAGCCGGAAGGAGCATTGCTCCGGCTTTCGTCTGGACCTAAATTAACAATATGCTACTGCAAATAAATAGTGCCAAACTACACAAAACACTCAAGGATGTATAAACATGAAGTTGCTATCTGGATACTGTTATATCTACCAGGAACTTGGAGCCCCAATGTCCGCTGGAGACAGTATGAGTTCTTCTCCCTGTCAGCAAAAACAAATAAAGATATACAGAATCTACTCATTAACACACACAAAACCCCACAACCTCCCAGAAAACATACAGGAAGACACACAAGCGGCAATAATTTACATCCCGCACTTTAAGAAAGCATACTAGCTTAATCATTTAGAGGTATTTCCTGCAAATGATACTCACCCAGCATTGTGTGGGTGACGGCCTCACCTCGCCCGGCAACCGCTCGGGGAATCTGAGGCCCCGCTCTAGAGTGTAGAAGAAGAGGGACACAGTAAATACCCAGTTCAACTGTGTCCTGCCAATTAGCTCTACACATTTAACCTAAAAAACGTGTGGGACAGTGTGCCTCTGTCCAACCTCATGCCCAACCCCTAACAAGGACCAACATTATCATCTGATTCTAATTGACCCTCGAGATGGGTATAATAACCGACTCACCAAAAAGTGTGCTATACTGTAAAACCCTCTAATGAGTTGTAACCAAAACGCGTGCTCTGGCTACTCCAAATCATGCTGAGTGGTTATCAGGGGAGACCACAGACTCAGAACTGGTCTGGGTCTCAATAGAAGGAGCCGAGATGTAAGCAGCCCTGAACAAATACAAGGGCTAAGGACGCACTGAAGACTCCACCAGAGTATTTCAGTTCTGCTAACAATTTTGTAAGTACTTGAGAAATGGCTCAAATGAGACCAGACTGGGCTTACCTGTCCGTCGGTACCCCGCGCTCTCATCGAGCGGAAGTGGAGGTACCGGCTGGACCGCCCTCACTGTTTAAATACCGGAGCTGGTTAGGTACGTGGGAACACAGGAAGTGACGCCCGCGGCCAAATGAGTCCGCCCCTGGGATCAATAAATAATGTACGTACCCGTAACCACCAGTCCAAGGAGCGTATCAGGAGAGAATTAGTTGTATTGTACGCTGTCCTAAAACCGGCAGCTTAGTTATCATGTATGAAAAGCTGTCAGACAGAAAGAACCGAACTCTCTGCGCATGCGATCCTATGGTAACACTATCCAGGATGGGACTCTGTGTCCCTGAGCATGCGTGAAATGAACGGATTACGTGATTTATCTTGTCACGAAAGCTAAAATTTTAATTCCTAAAGAAGATGCAGAGGGCAGAACCCTTCAACCAAATACCCACGGAAAGAGTGTTGTGCGCGTTCTTACATTCAGCAGATGGGCGGCTCCGATGCCTATGCGCATGCTCTCTAGTGGCTACGCCGGCCAGAGCAGGAGACAATGTCCCTGCGCATGCATATTGTTTGTGAATTAAGTGAATTAAGTAGCGCAAGATATCAAAAAAGCTTGTGTTAAATTTTTTTTAGAGGAGCGATATAGGAGCACACCTCGGACGAATACCCAATTGTTAATGGCCGGTATCTGTAAATCATGGCGAGAAAAAGTATGGAGCAATTCTTACCAAGTAGTCGGTCAACAGGTTGGTAAATGAGGTAGGCAGAGGCACAGTCCCTCAATTAATTCAGGTGAGCTCAAGGGGTAAACGGAATGTGTTTACATCCCAAATATATATAGACCCGCAACCCAACGGTTGCTCATAAACTTCATCAAAACTGGTGTGTGGAGGGTCAAGGGGTGTTGTTTAACGACCTGTCACCTTGTGCCCCTAATAACAAGCTTACAACAACCGAAGAAGGTGACCAGGTCAAGGGAAGTGTGTCGACATGATGATGCCAGAAGATAATAGGGCAGCGTGTGTCAAAGAGTAGAAAGAGTCACTGATGGCTATTAGAATTCCCATCTGACCACCCTCAGGGCGGAATTTCATCATGTGGGAATTGTAAATCGACTTAGGCACCGTCCAAACCATGAGGTAGCGGTGCGGAGGTAAATGTCGATACATTAGCCATATTAGTGCTCAGAAGAATAATGCTGATAAAGTGCAGTGCTCAAATGATAATGTGTGGATAAAATTGGCTACCTAGAACAAAGAAAATATTTAATGTGAAATGTCTAGGTGTCAAAAATAAAAATAAAAACCCGCCTGGTCATCAAAACATGGGACAACATTATGGCGATGTGAGATGGTCAACATGTTTCAGCCGGAAGGAGCATTGCTCCGGCTTTCGTCAGGACCTAAATTAACAATATGCTACTGCAAATAAATAGTGCCAAACTACACAAAACACTCAAGGATGTATAAACATGAAGTTGCTATCTGGATACTGTTATATCTACCAGGAACTTGGAGCCCCAATGTCCGCTGGAGACAGTACTGCCGCCAAGGCCCGGGGAGGGCGCTCTCCACGTCGTCGTCGCCGGGGCCCGCCTCTGTCATCAAGCACAGGGGCCCCCACACCACTGCCCGCACACGGGCCCAGTCCAGGTCCCAGCCGCTATAGTTGGGGGAAGGGCAGAGTCCCCCAGAGAGCCCACTGCGCCGCCCGCCGAGCCACTGGCCGATGCTGCACTCCGCAGTCTGCCACCACAAAAGGGGGGGTCCCGTGCCTACTGCTCACCACTGGAGGGGCAGGGGAAGGCCTCGTTAAGTCCGCCGAATCGCAGACCGATGCATAGGCTGGTAGGCTGCCGCTCCGTCACTACTCCCTGCGGACTCCAGCAAATGGCGCCTGGGCCACTCAACCGCCACTGTCACAGTGGGAGTGCCCTAGCAGCGTCAAGCCTTCCGGCAGCCGGGCTCAGCCTGGTGCGGGTGCCCTGAATTTCTCCGGTCCCGCTGCCATGTCTCTCAGCTCGGCTGAGCCAGATCCAGCCACTATCAGCCCGAACGTGCCACTCCACCTCCGGGGACCTCCGCTCCACTCCCCACGTGGCTGGCCTGGCTCCGGGGACTCTGAGGCCGTGTTGCAGCAGGAGGGGGGATCGCTGTCAGCCCGCGCCCAGAGAGTAGCACCGCCGGAGTCAGGACTTTCAGGGGACTCCCGTGTGCCTCATTGGTAGCTTGGAAGGGCACAGGTAGGGCGAAATACAAAGCTTTGTGGCAGGCGGCGCTGGAGGGACAGTAATTCACGTCCTACACCACCGCCATCTTGGCCACGCCCCCCTCTTTCTGCTTTTTTTAATGAGATTGCTCCAGCGCAGCTCTAAACAAAACCTGCAAATCATCACCACACTTCCTAGGAGCTATTCACGCATTACTCGTCAGTGGGACCCATAACACTGCAAGTCATTTATACACACATTTACCCTGCTCCCAGGATTAGTGAAGACTAGAGGAGAGCTGCTGGATTCTAGCGGAGTGTCTTATTTCATTCTAAACAATTTTATACACTATATACATCTGCAGTTTGTCAAAATTACCATGGTTTTATTCTTAAGAAACATAAAACACCCCACCATTTGGTCAATGAATCTGCTAGTAAAAGTTAACTAATGGATAACAAGACCAGGTTAATTCTCCATTTATTTAATTTTTATTTAGAGTTTTCATCTCCAAGCATGACCTTACTTTATCCGTTCTATTTTAATAATCATTTAAACATTTAATAACCTAGAGACAAAGAGAAATTAAATTCAAACATTTACATTTATTAGCAAGACCGTTCAGAAAAATAAGTCAAAGTAATATTACCAAGATTTCAGGACATGAACATCAGAGCAAGGACAGCATAATTCCCAAAACCACCTCTCTATTCTTTCTTGATGTTCACCTCCCATCCGGACTCCACACCCATCAAAAGTCAAAGTCAAGAAAAATTTCAAAGTCTTTGCACCATAGGAAAAGTTTGTCAGTCCAACAGCATGTCGACGTTCAAAAATAAAATCAAAAGCAAGCTTTTTTCTTACTTCCAAACATCCTCTTTTATACCCTTTCACCCTAACTTATCTATCTAAGATTCGTAACTTTTAGGGTCCTCGCTTATTCTCATTGGTCGAATTAAGGGGTGGATGAGCATTGTCCATAGTTCCGCCAAGTCATCGTTTTAATAAAGTCTCAATTGTCCTTTAACAGTTTTTCACTTATGTCCTTAAAATTGTTATTTCAGATTGGTTTCCCATGCTCAAGATGCGGATATACAGGATATTGGCATCCTACTCCAGCTCAGGCCACGCCGACCTTGACCCACGCTGTACAGGCACAAGCTTCTTACACTTCTTTCGAGCACAGTCGTGCATGCGTAGATCATAACAATCTCAGAGTCTCGCAAACTTCCATTTTTTTTAGGCCTCATGGGTCTTTATGGGAACTATTACAGAAACAAACACAATTAAACGTTAGATTTTGAAGTATAGCCCTTCTGTTTACCTCCCCCATTCTAAGGTAACCCTGTTAGTTATTACCTAGCATTTTAGCCACAATAAATCATGGTTTACTTATCATTCTCCATCATTTCTGCCACAATAAGACTTACAAAAGCTTACATGCACAGGTTTTTCATTAGATTGACATTTAGGTACTGCGTAAGTATAATGAATTCACTTAATTCATACATTATAATTTGCAACACAAGCAAATTAGTATCCCACGTATGTTTATGGGTGCATTCTATTACATGGTTGGTTAATTTCAAAACCACACGATTAATAGATATTACTGTTATGGGGAAGAAACTTCATAAGGGATATGCAAAAATTTGTGTTTTCACCCTCGCTCCATCAACTCCCCCCTTTGGTGATTTATCACCAAATAACAGCCAACATTTTGTAAATTTTATCTCAACATGTTTCAAATTCTTTCAATTAGGATGAGTTATACTCTAGTTTCTTCAAGTTTCTTTCGATCTTGATAAAGCTTCTCTTTGAACTCTTCCATTTCAATGTCACCCTTTTCACGTTCTCTTTCTTGTCTTTCTTCAAATGCTTTCTTTAGAGTCTTTTTAAGATTTTTCCTTTTTCTAAGTTTACAACTTAATCTTAAAATCAAAATCACAGCTATTATTAATGTTACTGGAATTAATACTTTCCCTATTATTGATCTACCTATTTCATAAAATAAATATCTAACTGCTGAAAAACTTTTACCAAGTTTCTCAAGAATACTGTCAACCTCCAGTGGTTAAATCTCCTTATGCAACTCTGTAAGATTTGTAATATATCTTTCAATGTTTCGACTCTTATCTGGAATACATGTACAGCAATGTTGTACCTTGAAAATTCCTCAGACTCCTCCTTCCTTTGCCGAATTTATATCAAGAGTAAGTCGATTTTGCATCACCATAGCTCTCATAGCAACCATTTCGGTATTTACCATTACAAATCCTCCTGCAGTGTCAGTTGACAAACGATCTACTATTGTTGACAATTTTTGAATTCTGTTTGCATTAAAGGATAAACCCACTACCGGAATCAATGCTCCAAAAACATCACCAATTATTTCTATTACACTTTCTCTTCTTCTACGACTTAAAAGTTTACCTATCTCATGAATTCCATTAGTTCCTCTATCTACATGGAACATTTTAGGAAAGACCAGGCCTACATAACAGGATACATACCAGTGTACAGGCAATCTATAATATACTTTGGTCCCGCATAGAAAATATATCACAAGGAAAACAGGATCATTCCCTCCTTTAAATCCCCATCCCCCTTTTATATTGTACGTATCTTCACATTGACTTGCTCCCACAAAACAGTTATCATACACAGGGTTATCTCTTCGAACACCTAATTTCCCTAATAATGGTATATTTCTATTTATAGCCACATTCTTATTATGTCCTTCTATATTATCATACTCAAATGTCCACATTGTAGATTTAGATTGTTTTGCTTTTTCTTTTCTTTTATACCGATTTCTCCTTTCCTCTACCATATCCAAAAAGACTTTTTCTTCATTTCTCATTTTACAGGTCAAATTATGTTTAAACGCATAATCATGGGTCAACTCTTGTGTTTCCCAAAAATATTCCCCAAAGAGTTTTGCAGGTTTGATTTGATTCAATTCAGCTACACTTCAATTTCACCAAAACATCATCTGAATTAGAATAATAATACTCTAATTTACCTTTTTTGTAAAACAAACTAGCTAATACACTACATGTAACTCCATATGTTAATTGAAGATTGTTAGACCTGACATCATTGGCTTGAGTCTCTCCTCCATTTTTTTCTGTTTGCCTCCTCTGTTTACAATGTTTTGCTGGTGTAATGCTTTGGGCGCTGTGCCACTGCTGATCAGTCCCACAGTGCAAGTGCTCCCTATGTGAAATTACTGTATTGATTGAATTCCATGTTTGGCTTATTTGGTTTACTGTCAGTCCCTAGTCTAGTGCACCAGGAGTGCCAGGGCTTGTAAATACAAATGCTGCTCGTGGGCTTGCAGCACCTGTTGTGCCACCCACAAGAGCGGCCTAGTAAAAGTATGTCTCAAGGTCTGCCATTGCTAGACCTACGTGCAGTCTGGTACTGTCACGCAGACTGCGCAAGTACACCTACTTGCCAGTCTCTAAACCTGCCCTTAACTGCATGTTAGTCACCCCTATGGTAGGCCCACGGACAGGGTACATTGTAAGTATAAGGTAGGACAAGCCTGACCAAGTTGGCATGTCCTAATAGTGAATTACAGCCATATTCGTTTTCACTATTGTAAGGTTACCTGCTCTCCATTAGTTAGAATGGGCTGCCGGGGTTATTAATGTTAAAATCCTAGCTGGCTCGGGGAGCATGGTGCAATGCCGAGTTTGGTATCCCTGAACTCGGGGTTTAATAACGCATCCATTTGTGTGGATGGCTTTTGGACTCTGGGTTTGAAAATAGCACTTTTAGAAAGTGGCTATTTTCTTGTCTAACTATTACTGGTTTCTGCTGGTTTGGTGTGTGTGTGACAGGGGCTGGGTGGCTCCAGGGTTCTGAATGAGTCAGTGTGGGGTGAGTGGTGCATTTGCATATAGAGTAGGGGAAGAGTAGCTCCTGATAGCCTGCCCTGCCTGTTACAATGCTGGCTCCACCTCCTGCCGGGCGACTGATAGCTCTGCTCCTGCCAGAGACAATACTGGCTCCGCCTCTTGCTGGGCGGCTGAGGACCCTGCCTGCACAGTGAATAGGCCAGGTGCCTCTGCCTGGCTACACCCACAACAGACCCAGGATGAGGGGAATTCCCCTGCATGGACAAAGGGATCAAAGCCAAAAAGGGGTATAAGAGAAGGACCCCTGAACCAAGAATGTAGATCACTTCTGACAAGGAACCCTGAACCAAGGACAAGAAGCCTGCTGATCCAAGGACTTGCCTACCCCTTCTACCAGAGTGCTGTTTGCTGGGGGGAATCCTGCAGTTGCTTCTTTATTTTTGCCAAGGAACCAGGAGAGAGGAACTGTGTGTGTACTCTCAGACTTTGCTAAAGAAAATCTCCAAGGGCTGGAAGAGTGCAAGCCTCCTGTTGAAGTCACAGGGCTAAAGGACTTCATTTGTTTGCTAAAAGTGCTTGTTGCTGGAACCTGAAAATCCAGCACCTCTGAAAGAATCCAGCAATCTCGACGCCGACGGACGCCGCTGAATCCAGCTCGACATCGTGAGTAGCGGCTCCAGTGTCCCGCTTCCTCGCCGCCGGCCGCCGGGCCCGATCGACGCCAGTAGCGACGCCAGTGAGTAGTGAGTTCGGCTCCGGCTCCAAGTGACCCTGTGTCTGCATCGCCGCTGATCTCATCGACTCCGAGCCCTCTCGACGCCGTGAGCGCTGCTCACTCTTGCAACATCATCATCGACATCGACGATGAGGCCGTATCCTGCTTCGCCTCGTGAGCGCTGCTCCTGCCTGACATCTGTCGACGCCGCTGCAGATTGCCCCGACTCCGAGGCTTGATCGACGCCGAAGAAGTGACACTTGACATCTCGACGCCTCTGATCATTGTGTGCTTCGCTTTTCCAAGGTACTGTGTTGTGGGGTTCTGTTCGACTCCGAGCTCGACGTAGCGCTCCTCGCGGTCGACGCCGAACACACAAACATAAGTCATTTGCATCGATCGTTCTCACATATTCAGACAATAGTTTTGAAAACGTATTACGGAGAAAAATCGCTAATCGAGTTATCTTGATGTACTTCAGGTTTATACACATGTAACATTTCACCGTTTGTCTCATAGGTCTTTTCTTTCACACTCTCATTTGCCTTTGCTTTTTCAAAATCAGGCCTGAAAGGAATTATAATAGCTAAAAACAACCATACTAACATTAATAATCCAGTACATATTAACCACATTCTACACCATTTTCTAAAAATTGTACGATTTTGTTACATCATTAGTAGCCTTTTTTTAACACAGTGCTTTCCACAATGTTTTCTGCCTTTATATTGTCTCTTTTAATCTACTCTTTTCTTTCCACTTAAAGTGTCCTTATCACCCCAATTTTTTTTTTAACAATTCTTTTCTTTCTTTCGAGTTACGATTCACTCACTTTCTTTTTCTCCGTTTTGGCAACTCAAATTTTCTTGGCTGCTGTTCACTTCACTTATTGGAGGCAAAATCAGTCCATTCGGGTGACTTGTATTTCTGATTAGGTCTTCTTACTCTTTTTGGCCTTTGCACAACTTCTATCTTTTACCCCAATGACTCCTATTGACTGGTTATTTCATTTACTTGGTCCTCTTGTATTTTTGCATTATTAACCAGTTTAAATTTTAGTCCATCAGTTTCTTTAGGCCAATTATCTCCTTTACGAGCTCTCTTGGTTTCAGGTCCGACCGTGTTACATTTCACTCTCCAAGCTCTCTTTCTTGAGCTTCTTCTCAATTGAGTTTCATCTTCATTGTCATCAGACTCAGTTTCAGATCTCTCAACAGTTTCATTTATGGTGAACTTTATAATCTGTCTCTTTCACTGAGCTTGTTTTCTCTTTGGTCAGTTCTTTCACTCTGTTAGGAACTTCTCCATAGCTGGTACTTGGAAGCTCATCCCCATCGTGAGTTATTTCCTTTTCACCAGTTTTGAGATTCTGGTTCCTGCTTTCAGAGCTTTCAGACTGTCCTTCAGTATTTTCCTGATTGCCAGTTTTACCTTCACTTTGCTCATTGTCCTTACTGGTATCACTTTTTACCAAATCTCAACTTTCAGGTCGATCTTCAGAATTTGGCACTTCAATCGCTTCACTTTCTCCTTCAGATGCAGAGCTTGCATCTGATATTTTCAGATGTCGACCAACAGGTCGAGCTTCAGTATCTGGATCTTTCTCTGGTTCACCTTCAGAATCTGAATCAGTTGTACTTTCTGGTTCGTCCTGTAGATTTTCAGGTTCAGGCACAAGATGGTGTGGCTGGTGTGCACCCATCTTTTTACTCCAGCACATTTAACTGCAGTTGTGCTAACCAGAATAACTTGTCTGGGCTTCTGCCAACGGGGGTCTAAGCAGTTTCTTCCCCTGTATACCTTTATCCGAACCCAATCTCCAGGGACTATATCATGAGCTGGATGCTTTTCTTTTGAATTTGCCTTAGTTCCCACCTGATGGAACATAGAAGTTACCACGTCAGACAGGTTTATGCAGTAATCCAGTATGATATCATCATTAATAGTCAATAGTTTATCAACTGGCACAAATGCTTGTCTCATCACTCTTCCCATCAGAATTTCATGAGGTCTCAGTCCTGTCTTGTTGTCAGGTATGCTTCTTAGGGTCATCAGAACAAGTGGCAAAGCATCAGGCCATTTTAATCCAGTGGCCAAACACGTTTTTGCAACTCTGTTCTTTATGGTTCCATTTACTTGCTCAACTACCCCAGAAGCCTCTGGTCTGTAAGCACAATGCAATTTCTGACGAATGTCCAGTGCTTCACAAATTATCTGAACAAGTTCATTCTGAAAATGTGATCCTCGATCTGACTTGATCGTTACTGGGAAACCATCCCATGGAATGATTTCTTTCAATAAAAGTTTGGCAACAGTCAGTTCATCATTTTTCCTTGTAGGAAAAGCCTCTACCCACTGAGAAAATAGACAAAGGATCACAAGTACATACCGAAGTCGATTACCGGGTGGTAACTCGATAAATTCTAATTGCATTTGTGCGAATGGACCTCCCTCCCGTCCTATGGTTCCCAAACTCCCAACTGTTTTTCTCCTTGGATTCAATTGCTGACAAACCAGACATCGCTGACAAAGGCTCTCAGAGATCATCCTGAATTTAAGATTATACCATGTCTGTCTGAACATCCTGATCATGGCATCCCTACCAATATGGGCTTGACCATGGTACATTCGGGCCATATGTGAAATCATGCTAGCAGGCATTACTGGTCTTTCATCTTTGTAAACCCATCCAGCACTATCCACGTATCCTATCACTCAGCAATACCTAATGACTTATAAATTCAACATGTACTTTCTGTGCAGTACTGAAATTATTCTAGTTACTAGTCATGTACCTAAGGAATGGCATAACCAGTAAAACTAGTACAGCTACAATATTTTGTGCACTATGCATGCAGACCTTTACCCAGCTACATACTATTGATATGCGCTTCAAAATACCCAGTTAGTACCTATGCAGTGTAGGAATCTTCCTGTATGTCCCATGCATTTCTCCCATTACCCATCCAGCACTAGCTACTTATCCTATTATTCCACCCATACCTTAGCACTTATAACAACTGAAAAAAATGTTTAGCATTTTTTTTAATATTTACTACGGTCAAGGTAAGTTTAAGTAATCCAAACTATCTATGCACTACTGCATTCAGCTGTGCACTATATATATACACCTCTAACCAACTACTTAGTAAAGTACTACCCATGCAGCCTAGGAATCCTCTTGTCTGTCCCTTGCACTTCTCCAATCACTCATCCAGCACTATCAACATATCCTATCACTCTGCAATACCTAAGCACTTATAAATTCAACATGTACTTTCTTTGCAGTACTGAAATTATTGTACTTACTAGTCATGTACCTAAGAAATGGCCTAGCCAGTAAAACTAGTACAGCTACAAGATTCTGTGCACTATGCATGCAGACTTCTAATCAGCTATATAGAATTGCTACAGTCTTTTAAATATTCAGTTAGTACCTATGCAGTCTAGGAAACTTTGTCTGTCCCATGCACTTGTCCATTCACCCATCCAGCACTATGTATGTATCCTATCACTCTGCCAATACCTAAGCACTTATAAATTTAGCATGCACTCTTTACAGCACTGGATTTACTCAGGTTATTAGTGATATATTTAAGGAATGGCCTAGCCACCAATCCAAGTAAAGGTACAATGTTTTGTACACTATGCATGCAGACGTCTAATAAGCTACATACTATTAATATGCTCTTCTAAATACCCAGTTAATACCTATGCAGTATTGGAATCCTTCTGTCTGTGCCATGTATTTCTGCAATCACCCATCCAGCACTATCTACGTATCCTACCACTCCGCCAATACCTAAGCACTTATAAATTCAACATGTACTCTCTTTGCAGCAATGAAATTATTCTAGTTACTAGTCAAGTACCTAAGAAATAGCGTAACCAGAAACACTAGTACAGCTACAATATTCTGTGCACTATGCATGCATTGCTCTAATCCGCTACATAGCATTGATACAGTCTTTTAATTACTCAGTTAGTACCTATGCAGTCTAGGAATCCTTCTGTCTGTCCCATGCAGTTCTCCATTCAACCATCCAGCACTATGTACGTATCCTATAACTCTGCCAATACCTAAGCACTAATAAATTTAGCATGCACTCTCTTTGCAGCACTGAAATTACTCCAGGTATTAGTCATATTCTTAAGGAATGGCCTAGCCACTAACACAAGTGCAGGTACAATATTTTGTACACTATGCATGCAGAACTCTAACCAGCTACATACTATTGATACACTGTTCTAAATACCCAGTTAGTACCTATGCAGTATAGGAATCCTTCTGTCTGTCCCATGCACTTCTCCATTCACCCATCCAGCACTATCTACTTATCCCATGACTCCACCAATACCTAAGCACTTATAAATTCACTATACAGTCTGTAATACTGTGATTATTCTAGTTACTAGTCATGAACTTATGGAATAGCCTAGCTACTAACAAAAGCACAGCTATATTATGTGTGCACTATCCAAGCAGACCTCTAACTAACTACTTATTATTGATACATTCTTCTAAATACCCAGTTAGTACTCATGCAGTGTAGGATTCGTGCAGTCTGTCCCATGCACTTCTTTAATCACATATTTACCACTATCTACTTAGCCTATCACACCTCCAATACGTAAGCACTAAATTAACTGTGCACTCTGTTTGCAGCACTGTCATCATTTTAGTTACTATTGGTATTCTTATAAATTGACCTAGGCACTAACACAAGTACACATACAATATTCTGTGCATAAGCCCTACAAATCTCTAAGCAGATACATACCATTGGTCCACTCCATTAAATACTGAAGTAGTACCCATGCAGCGTAGGATACCTCCTGTCACTCTCATGCAATTCTTCAATCACCCATCCAGCACTTTGTTCTCATTGTATCAGTCTGCCAATACCTAAGCACTTATGGGGGTAGATTTACAAGCACCCTGCACCACCAGTACGTCACTTTTTGTAACTTAGTGATGGCGACAGGCACTCCTTCATATTTACAAGGAGAGGAAAAGCCACTCTGTGTAGCTTTTCTTCTCCTTGTAAATACGACCCCTTCATACACAGCACTTTGCGTTGAAGGGGCGTTATATAGGTGTTGTTGTGGCTACACTCATAGAAAAAGACACATCTCCTGATTTATGAGAAATCGTAAATCTGGAGACATGTGTGAATGCTGCGCCATCCTAGACTTGGTGTAGCAAGGCACAACGAGGAGAATTATTTTCATGTCTCCTCATTTTTTCCTCTTTCAACTCTTTCAATGCATGCTGCATTCCACAGCAAACATTAAAAGAGGAAAATGCCTTTACTGATCGTTTTGTACCGGAAGGGACACCTTCCTGCACAAAAACAATCTCCCCACGACACAGACAACCTTGCAGTTTCTGCAGCAGTGCAGAGGGAAGCACAGAGTTGTACATTTGTCACAGCCCTGTGCTTTGGAAGTGCCACAGCGCAGTGCGGCTAAAGAGCTTGCAGTGTAACGCTGCAGTACTTCCTCATAAATCTTCACCGATAAATTCACCATACACTAGTAATGCATTCTTTCAGTCAATCATGCTCTGTACATATATTCAACCAAACTTTCACACACTACCTTGCAATTATAGTTCTTTCTGATAAGATAAGAACTTTTTTTGCCTTATTTTTCTTTTCTTTTTTTTTTTTGGGAACAATTTTTTATTTTTTTGGGTGTTTTTCAAAAAATGAACAAAAAAAAAGAATGAATAAAACAGGAAACTTTTGGACTTCCTTATCATTCCTCCCGCCCCAAAAAAAACCAATGATGGCTGCTTTGTGCAGCATAAACTGCATCCACCGACTGCTCACCGAAGCATATTAGTTTCTTGCACTTCACGCTGTGCTGTTCAAAAAAGGCAAATTCTGCCCTAATGTCCGATGCAGGTGTTGCGGAGGACGTCCAGACGTACTTGCCACAGCAGGTGAGGGGTTCAAAGCAGCTCGCCTCATTTCCTCCCGAGCAAGATTGAGAGGATGTATGGTCTGGAGATGCTTGTACATAGAAGCAGTGCCACAAGAGTATTTTTTTTCACTGCCTCTTGACAGGACTCGGCCACAAATTTTGCACTTCACCTTTCTCGCATTTGCTTTCTTCTCTCCAGGTGGAAAAGTGAAGAATTTCCACACAACAGATTCTGGCCTCTGTGGACGTGGTGCCTCCTGCAATAAATCTTCTTCAGAAGATACTTCCTCCTGCTGCTGCTGTCCAGAAGCCATTTTTTTGATATTTTTTGAAAAGAAAAAAAAAACAAGGAAAAAGGGTTCTTGTAGGAAAAGAGATGTCTCCCTAAAGATGCTCCAACAAGAATGATTTAAATGGTTCGGGTCCTTCAATAGTTACAGTGGGAAATGTTATGAACCAATCAAATCTTTTTTATTGAGGTCACATGGGATCCGCACACCCTGTGCTCACAAAGCACGCACCCAACATGATTTAGAAAAAATATATTTTAAATGAATATAAGTTTATTACAAGTAGAAATATATTATTTTTATGAATATCTTAGATAATCTCTTGCCCTAATATGTATATTAAAGACACATACATATCACTTTAGAACATAAAAAAAATTGCGGTCCCAGTACGTATATGACGCCACCTGGGGCCCGCCACCGAGCAAGCGTTGCGTACCGTAATGCGCATCTGTCACAAATGCGTGGGAGCAGGAGTCACGGACCGGTCGCATACCAGTCGCGCACACCTCATAACACTGGTCGCTCACCATACGCGGATCCTTCACAACTTTTCCAAAATGGTGCTTAGAATATGCGGACTCGCTGTGGTAGGTACGCTTTGGGTACGCGACACAAAAAAAATATGGAAAAAAGAAAATTATATAAATATATTAAAATACGAAAATAAAAGAAAATAATTAAAAATATTTAAGTTTAAAATTGATCTCAATTTTTTGTTACAATTTTCAGACAAAATATATAACGTTGTTTAATAAATAAAATATTTGTAAATAAACAGTTAAACTATACAAAATAATAGTTATAACTACTATTATACTGCTATTGACGCCTCAGGCTTGAGACGGGCAGTCACCTTTTTAACTTGGTCTTAAAATTTACTGCGAGCACTCTCCTTTGTGTCCTCACCCCCCCTGCACCAGCGCGCGGATTTAATCGCGGCGCTTGCTGCCTTTATCACCGATTTGAGGGTGAAGGCATTCATTCCTATTTTAAAAATATAACTTACTGAACTCTGCTCTGGGATGGCAGCTCTCTCTGCTTTTCTCCCGGCCGATTGCAGGCCCGTCATTCCTGGGGCCCGGGCTGAGTTACAGCGGCGGCCATTTTGGGAAGGGTTATCCTCCCTTGGGGCGAGAGTCGCCACTATAAAAACAGTAGAAACACTAGACCAGCGAGAATACTGCTACTGATGCCTGAGGCTTGAGCCGGGCGGTCACCTTTTTTACTTGGTCTTAAAATTTACAGCAAGCACTCTCCTTTGTGTCCTCTTCCCCCCCCTGCACCAGCGCGCGGATTTAAATGCGGCGCTTGCTGCCTTTATCACCGATTTGAGGGTGAAGGCATTCATTCCTATTTTAAAAATATAACTTACTGAACTCTGCTCTGGGTTGGAAGCTCTCTCTGCCTTTCTCCCGGCCGATTGCAGGCCCGTCATCCCTGGGCCCCGGGCTGAGTTACAGCGGCGGCCATTTTGGGTAGGGTTATCCTCCCTTGGGGCGAGAGTCTCCACTATAAAAACAGTAGAAACACTACACCAGCGAGAATACTGCTACTGACGCCTGAGGCTTGAGCCGGGCGGTCACCTTTTTTACTTGGTCTTAAAATTTACTGCGAGCACTCTCGTTTGTGTCCTCTCCCCCCTCCTGCACCAGTGCGCAGATTTAATCGCGGCGCTTGCTGCCTTTATCACCGATTTGAGGGTGAAGGCATTCATTCTTATTTTAAATATATAACTTACTGAACTCTGCTCTGGGTTGGCAGCTCTCTCTGCCTTTCTCCCGGCCGATTGCAGGCCCGTCATCCCTAGGGCCCGGGCTGAGTTACAGCGGCGGCCATTTTGGGTAGGGTTATCCTCCCTTGGGGCGAGAGTCGCCACTATAAAAACAAACGGCTATGGCTCCGCAGAGCGGACGTGTTCAGCGGGCGCGCCGTATTCGCGCCAGAGTCAAGCCAGAGTCCAGCCCGTCTGCGCCCGTCCGCGATCGACCGGGGCGCAGGGCTGGAACCTGTGGGCCTTCTGAGCCCTCTGGCACGATAGGTTCATACAGGTACTGTTCAAAATATACTAAACAGGAATTACTGTCTCTACGCCCAAGTGCGGTACATAGCTGTTACCACTCTTTTCAAGCTGAATCACTACCTTCGTCATGTGATATCTGCGATCAGACCTTTCAACTCTCGATGAAGGATAAGCATGAAACAACTAAATCTAACATGCTATTATTGAACTGCAGATCAATGAAAAAACATAAGCTAGAAATATATTATTTATTAATAACGAGTAGCCCTGATGTGCTTTTTCTCACTGAGACGTGGATGGACGTAGAATCGTCTCCTGAAGCTCTCGAGACCACTCCTCCTGGATATTGTCTACTTAGATTAGATAGACATAAACAAAGAGGGGGGGGGGGCTCGCCCTCATCCATAAAGCTGGCTTAGAATGCACTTTAGTGAAAGCCATGTTACCTAACAGCGAAAGCGGCCTCTTCATGATCAAAATGGGACCTAGAAATGTTATTAATGGTCTGCTGACGTATCCCCCTCCTGGAGGTGCAGGACAGTTTGGAAACCAGCTCCTAGATTTAATTACTCAACTGGCACTCCCCTATAAAAAATTCATCATTTTGGGTGACCTAAATCTCCATTTTGATGATATTAAGTGCAGAGAGCTACAGGCTGTGGCAGCAGCACTGAAATCTCTGGGGCTTAATTTGAATCCACTGCTCCCTCACACCAATTGGGCCATCTCCTGGACCCCATCTTTGCTAACTGGGAGGGCATTAAAGTCTCCTCTCCAGTCAGAACGATCTGGTCAGATCACTTTCTTATTCCGTTCTTTATAGAAAATATGCCTTTAGAAAATAGACCTATCAAACCCCCCGTTCTGGAGCGAAGAAATTGAAACATTTTTAATCAAGAGACATTTGAATGTGTCCTATTAGAAAATCCACCCCCCGAAGCAATTCTCTTCAGGAGGCATGGAATAGCTATGAAAAATGGGTGTCCAATGCCTTGGATGTGATAGCTCCCTGGACATCTAAGCCCCCTGCGAGACAATCTAAAACTGCCCCCTGGTTCTCGGAAAAACTTAAACTTGCCAAAGCCAGATGCAAAAACTTAGAACGTAGCTGAAGGAAAGGCTATAATCCTGAGCATAAAACACATTACAGAATGGAACTAAAAAAATACCAGAAATTAGTTAGATCAGAAAAAAGTATCCATCTCAAGAGCAGAATCGACCTAGCGGCTAATCCCACTAGAGAACTCTTCACTATTTACAGAGAGCTTACGGTCCCGTCCAGACTTGAAGCCCATGACATCTACTCTAGGGAGCTATGTGACTCTATAGCTGATTTTTTTGTAGGTAAGATCGACAGAATCCATGCTACCTTTACAGAAGACGATGACCTCTCGAGTAAGCACACGGAAGTTAAAGACATCTACACGGGGAAATCTTGTCTCACATGTTTTACAACACCTGAGAAACAGGAATTATTAAGCATCGTCAACAGCATACAATCGGGCTCGCCTTGTGACGTCTGCCCGCCGGCGCGCTGTAAAGGGGTCATGGAGAATACGATCATCGATCAGATTAGTCACATTATGTTGAATTCCAAAAGATTAAGGCAGCAGACCTGGTCAAGCACTACTAGTTCTATTGTTCTAAATTCTGGATGGTGCAAACTTCCTCCTACACCTGCTACCAATAGGTGTATAAATCAAAGATACACAAACATAAGATGGAAGGTGCACACAATTAGAGTCCAAAAGAAAAGAGGTATATTGTATATCTTCTTCTTTATTTAACAATATTCGTCAGATATAGGCACAGCCAACGCGTTTCGTTCCATTTGCCTTGTGGAACTTCGTCAGGGCGAATCAATTCAGTTTGAAGTTGTCAACCTATTCGGACAAAACCGTGTGGATCAAACAGCAAATGGCAATTGTTCTTCAAAGGCATATAACCTTCATATAGTAAAAGGAGGTGTTCACACTAGGTACGAAAGGGTCAGCCCAACGTTGAGACCAATGGTTTTCAGAGTATGGCAGATTTCAGGGACTTGATACAGTGATTGTTCAAGGTTGAGCAAACGCTCGCCAGGGAGTCTAGTAATTCCCAGGGGAAATTTCTTATATTCCTTGTGATATCATTCTCCGATAAGAGCATATGGTGAAGCTGTAGAAGACACCGGTCTGTGGTGTAGCACGGTGTTCGTGGTAATAACCACAGAGCACCTGTAGTCGGGTGCTCGGGTTCAGGAATCTGGCTCGTAGCGGCGTCCCGGATGCGGGACGCCGCTACGAGCCAGATTCCTGATTCCTGAACCCAAGCACCCGACTACAGGTGCTCGGTGGTTATTACCACGAACACCGTGCTACACCACAGACCGGTGTCTTCTACAGCTTCACCATATGCTCTTATGCCCTGGCCTGGATAAAATCTTTCTTGGCCAACAGGAGCTTTCAGATGCACTACCCCCCTTTCAAATCTTCTCTCAGGAAAGCTAGCCATGGGGTTCCCCAGGGCTTGAGTCTGAACCCCACTTTGTTTAACATCTACATGGAACCCCTGGCTCGCATAGTAGAAGCATTTGGGGTGGGCATTGTCAGCTATGCTGATGACACCCAACTGATGTTCAAGCTCACGCCCGACCACAGAGAAGAGGCAACTAATGTTTCCAACTGTCTGTCATCAGTGGCATCATGGATGAACAGCAATTGCTTGCGCCTTAATGGCGAAAAGACCGAACTGCTGGTGGTAGGGAAATCAGTTTCAGCATGGTCACACATGTGGTGGCCCACGGAACTAGGTAGCCCACCTCATCCTGCGGATTCGGTACGCAACCTGGGCATAATACTTGACTCAGATCTCTCTTATAAATCTCATGTCAGTAAAGTGACAGCCAGGTGCTTCAGCATACTGAGGGTCCTTCGCAAGATTTTAGACCTCCTCCCCATCGATGCCAGAAAGACCATTGTCCATGCTTTGGTGACCCCCCATCTTGATTATGGGAATGCTCTGCTTCTAGGGTTGAGCAAAAAAGGCCTACACCAACTGCAGTGCGTTCAGAACGCTGCTGCTCGCCTTGTGCTCAGACTCCCTCGCAGAGCATCTGGGAAGACCGCTCTGGCTAAACTCCACTGGCTCCCCATTAAGGAGCGAATCAAATTCAAGTCCCTGTGTTTCGTGCATCGAATCGCCCAGGGCAAAGGCCCAGACTACTTGAAAAATCTTCTCACTATGCATCGTCCCATCAGGAATCTGAGATCCTCCGTTACGATGCTGTTCAAACTCCCCAAAATCACTGGAGCTAGGATGGGTGGCTGTTCGTTTTGACACCTGGCTTCCAAATGCTGGAACGAACTCCTGCTTGGTCTCCGTATGGAACCCTCTGAATTTAGGTTCCGGGGAAAACTCAAAACGTTCCTGTTCCCCCCTGCATAACCCTCCTTCCTTCCTTTTCACCTTCATGGATCACCCTGGTTCTCGCTTCTGGCAAATTAGCAGTATTTTAGCGCGGGGACACACTGTTTTCTGTGCAGCCAGGCGCTTTAGAAATGGTTTTTGATTTGATTGATTACACTTAAAAATTAGCATTTAAAAAACCTTTGAAAGTCACTTAAAAAACCATAAGTTCAGAGACGTTATAGTTAGAAGTTAACATTTAAAAAACCTTAGAAATTCATTAAAAAAACATAGGTTTCAGAGACGTTATAGTTAGGAATTGGCATTTAAAAAACCTTGGAAATTCACTGAAAAAACCATAGGTTTCAGGGGTATTATAGTTAGCTGGACATTTCAGTCATACCAAACCATAGAAATTCCTCCGTTATAGTTAGTTCTGCTAACTATAACTTGTGCGCCCGCAATGCACTGCTGTCACATATTACATCATTCATGACATGGTCAGTGACGTCACTAATAATATCTCACATGACAGAGCAAAACCAATAGTCTCCATGTTGTTGAATTAATTAAATAATCAAATCCAGGAAATCGTGTATAAATATAAAGAGCAATTTGTTATCTACTTCTCCCTTATATCCTGTGTTGTATAGGCCGTCATATGAGGTCAAATGACATAGTGTTTGGGTAACTACCCATAACGTATCCCCCACATGACTTACTCGTCCAACTTTTTTTTACATCATAAAATTAATTGGATTCTCGAATATCGCACTGTACTATCGTGCACAAGGATACATAAAATGCAATCACAAATATTTGTTGTTCAATGCTGTACAAATATATATATGCGCTTAATAAGGTAATGCCTGCATAAACCAGTGAAAGTGACATGTGCAACAGTGAGTCTTTAAATATAGTTCATTCTAATTAATTTTTTTGTATTTTTATATGTAAATTTCTCTGAAATATAATCATTGTCTCTCTTATTCTTTTTCGAAGAGGGGATGGGGTAAAAATGAAGAACTTTCCTTAAAACATATTACAATTTCCAAGTGTATATGCAGTTTTCAAGTATATGTACAATTCTTTGTTCTGTTTCAAGCCTTGTGAAGTAATTGTAAGTAGGTTTAGAATGTTTCTCAATTTGCATTGTCTTAATTTGCGTTCTAGGTCATCCCCTCCTTTTGTGACTCTCTACTTGTTTGATTGCGTAGAATTTTAATGCTTTCCATTTACTGTCATGATGGGACTCCATGTGTTTAGCCACTGTGTTGCTTCTGTCTTTATTGGTTGTTGCTCGCACATGCTCTAAAATTCACTTTCTAAGTTCACTTATAGTGCTTCCTAGGTACCGTAGGCCACATGGCCATTCAATGACATATATCACATATTGACTTTTACATGTAACATGTTGATTTATATCCCATACTTGTTTGTTCACAAATTCAATCTTTTTTGATGTTTTACAATTTGGCACACTTTGCAATTGTTACATTTTAAAAAACCTGTTTGTTTCAACCAATTTAAGACTCTCTTTTTTTACTCTTTGGAGAAATGGCTATGTATAAATTTGTCTCTTTGATTTTTGTTTCATCTAAAAGTCACATTGGGATGATTGCCCATGATGTTAGCCACCAATTATTATGGTTTGTACGATTGAAGTCTGTGCTTAACTATAAAGTCCCTGTCAACTTTGGTTTTCTTCAGTAAATTTCCAAGGCTTTTAAAATTCTATTTCCTAGCTGAAACGTCACTGCAACCTTTGTTTTTTAAGTGAATTTCAAAGGTTTTTTAAACTCTATTTCCTATCTATAACGTTCCTGTACTCTTGGTGTGTTTGCAGGGTGGTGGAGAAAGGGGGCAAGGCCTCCAACCAGCTCTCAGCCGTCCTGCTGTGTAGGACTTACTGGAAGAAACAGTAGGGGTTCTTGTCCCCCAAGGACCCTCAGTATCCAAGAGGACTTCACCCCCAACCAGTAGTGCACTAGGAAGCACATTTGCAGAGTGTTGGACAAAGGGGGCAGGGCCACCATCAACCTCACAGCAATCTGGCTATGTGGGACTTACTGGAGGTAGGAGGGGTTCTTGGCCCCCTAGGAGCCTTATCAGCCAAGGGGACTTTATCCACCAACCAGTAGTGACATTCAGCTGACTGATGTGTGACACGCTGAGTGACAATTTCTCGCCAGTAAAACTAGGCAATGAAGTCCCAATAAAAAGCTAAACATCACAAATTACCAGCTTTCGAGCAATGAGAAGCTCTACCCTGACTATATGGTCCATTCTAACATCATTAACACCCATCTGAAATAGCCAGACCCAACCAGGTGCATCCGAACTCTATTGACAGCATCAGCGTCAGGTCTCCAGCATCCGAAACAGCTAGCCCGACCCAGAGTGTTCAAACCCTACACAATTCCAGCAGGTTCACCCCTGCTTAATGCACTCTGAGCCTTTACATCCTTCAAAGCCAGCACATCCAGTTGAAGGCAATCCTAGATACTATCACCAGTACCAGTGTGGTCCTGCTAATTCCATTCTTGCCCCACTAACCCCAACAGAACCAGCCTGGTCCTGTCTAGTCCCATTCCCTATGTGAGCATGCCAGCTCAGCGCCGTTCCTTTCAAAAATTGTAAATATTCACACAACCAAGCCAGTTCAAGCCATTATAGCTGCATGTACATCCACCAGAACCAGCCAATTAGGTTGCTAACTGGGGGACATATTTACAATATATCGGCGAAAGGGCAGTGCTTCAAGCCTTCCAGCAGCTCTGCCCTATGTCAAAGGAAAAGGACAGCAATGCCCATATCTACAAGATACAGCGCATTCCTGCCCTTTCTCCAGCGCTAGCACACAAATAGTTTGTGTGCAGGAAGGGACACCTTCCAGCACAAAACCAATCAAAGGGAGTGTTTTCCTCACTCTATGTGTGCTGCAGAATGCAGCACACGTGGAAAGAGGAAGCAACGAGGTGAATTGTAAAACTTTCCCCTCATTAATCCTGCTTTAGGAAGGCATTGGTTTTTGCACTGTCCCAGATTTACTCTATGTTGTAAATCACGGGAATTGCATGGGAACACCCACAGAAACCCCCCTGGAACAGCGCTTTCACGCAGAGTGAAGCAATGCCTTACTCCATATTTACAAGGCCATGAAAAGTCACGCTAGGTGGCTTTGCATTGCCTTGTAAATATGGGCCGGCACACTGTGCCTCCAAAGCGTCATAAAAGTGATACGTCTGCAGCATAAAAGTGCAGCAGGGGCATTGTAAATATGCCCTTGGGTATTTTTTGAGTGGCCTTACCAGGACATTAATGCCTCAGCATAAAATTCAAATATCACGTAAAGCCTGTATTGCTCCTTCATATAAGTGCATATTTAAAACTGAAACATAGGAGTAAAACACTTTAAAATGAGTTCCAGAGCTGCATAATGGCCTGTGGCTGATAAAATAAAGTAAACAAAGAAAGAAAAGCAGTATTAAAAATGAATATGGACTATTTTGTACAAATTCCAGTTTGTCACGTGTGGGCCTTCAAAGAATTTTAAAACATGATTCACTGGGAATCCGGAAAAAGAAAACTAGCTGGGCATAGAGTCTCATATTTTCCAGGATTTGCTGTGCCGTCATAAAGTACGGGTAGAGTAAGATAGTCTCTCCTTGACATACCAAGGGCTTGGGTTTCTTTTCCATACACTTTCATTGTGACAAGTGATTTTACTTGTTTTACTGCGGGCTAACTCTCATTTAAAGGCTGACTTCACATTCTCAACATTCTTCTTCCTACAGAAGATACTGCTGAAAAATAAAATTGTTGCCTATATTGGTTTTTTTATGATTATTATTTGGGCTGAATTTTGTTTAGCCTGGGCCAGCTCACAAAATGTGCTACAACTGCGTCCATTCGTCCCAAAAACAGGTAAACCTGGAATTAAGTAGAGAAAGTGGGTATGCAATTTTGATAGTATTTGTTTGCCATTGATGGCCTTGCTTATACTCTTCTAGGAAACTTGCTTTACTATATAACCGTTTGGGGGTTGCTGCCCAAAATATCTTTGATAATCTTCACATCATATCGTCTCCTGTGGGCGATGCTGTGTGGAATGTCTACATCGAGGACAAAGAGTGACTTAAAAATTAGTTTTCCGAGGAGCTTAGCGTTGCTATGGAAAGACACCGTTACTTTAAGCGTAAGCCCGCTACTGATGAATCGGTTGAAGAGTACATTGCAGCTTTTACGAGTTTAAGCTTCATCTTTTGAGTTTGAGAATTCATTTGACATTTACATCAGAGACCAATTCGTGTTCAATTGTTTTTCTAAAAAGATGCAACAATGACTACTCACTTGCAGGAATCCACCCCTTTCCGAAGTAATATATATTGCCAAAAGCATAGAACGATCAATTATCTCTACTCAGGCATTGGCCAATCAAGAGCAGCATTGTTCGATTTATTTCCTAACAATGATACTATTACTATTTAGAATATAATCTAGTAATGATAAAGGAATGCAGGCTATCCATTCTCGCTGTATGTACAGCAATCACTTAGGCAATAACCCCTCATGTCCTGCTTTTGGGAAGAAATGTGTCAATTGCAGAAAGCTGGGACATTCTAAAGCTATTTGCAGGTCTCAGGGTGCTAGAACCAATGTCAGGATACACAGGGACTCCTCCACCAATGCTAATGCTAACACCAATGTTCAAGAGTGCTCCAGTAGATTTTTGAATGTTGTTTTAACTATTGATAGTAATATGTATAATGTTAAGGTTAAAGGTCAGATCTGCCAAGCTGTGATTGATCATAAAGACTAGAACGACTAGCTCTAGACAGAATCTGCACTACCGTTAATCACTCGTACCAAGTGAAAAAATATGTTTGTTAACTTCATGTAGTAAAACATTCAAAATAACGTTGTGCAACTAGACCATCAATACAAATATTGTAAAGGAGAAAAGCATTTGAGAAAAGAAAATTCATCCAACGTAGTCCGATGCTTCTTTTATTCAAAAGCACTGTTGCTTCAAGTTTGAGAAATGCGAATAGCGTGGATTACATGCTTGTCAATGGTAAATCCCAATGCATTTCGGGTGCTGTTTGCACCCTTCTTCAGGGAATTCTAAAAAACATATAACATAATCAATACAATGATTCCATTCCTAAATGGAGACCTAACAATCATCCGGGGGGATATCATAACATGCAGGCTCCGTGTCAGATGCAGTTAAATAGAAAAAATGACAGAAGGTTTATCAAAATGAATTGTGAAATCAAGGCTGTGCGAAGAGTGAAAATAAATCTCTAAAAGAGTGGGCAGACAGAAAACCAGATCCAAGATGCTCTCTAATGGTGCCACCTTTGTGTGTTTATTATAAGTGTATACAAGCCATGCCAATGCTACCACAACTAAGAAACCAAGAACCATAAAAAAGTACCTGAAAACCGCGGTAAAGCGTAACCCACTGGATTGTGTGTCAAGATAAAACTCTGAAATATGAAGGTAACAACCATTCTAGCACAGCAGCAAACTAAAAAGAAAATCATAAGTGCAACAAACAACACTCGTGTATGCTCTCACCTATATAATAAGAAATTCAGTTGTCCCGGTCGTAGTCGACCTGGGAAGCCTGCCAATGCAGGACTGGTGTCACAATCAAATTGCTGAAAAAACATGAACACATATCCAAAAGCCGTCAATGCCAATACTTAAAACAAACATCAAACTCAAATGTAATAAACATGTAATCTACTCTCACCTATGAAGTGATGGAATCAGTCATAAAAACCTCAACCTGCCGGAAACGCCTGATATCACGCCTGATATCACTAATGTTATGTAGCTCAGTCAACGATTTACCGTTAGCTAGATTGTACTTCAAATAAAATGAAAAGAGGCCGTTAGCCATCTAGCAACATGAGAAAACGAGCACTTTAATTCTAAAGTATAGCTGTCCAACTTACTGGTTTTCAAGGAACATCGATCCTGACAATCCCGGAGTTTCCAAAGAATCGCGTCTGGACCCGCGCGAGGATTAATATAACCCATGTGTGGCAGTGTTTGTTAATCAACATCAACGATGGACTCTAAACCCTATCTATCCTTCGCGGCAGCCATAGTTTAAAAGGATCATGATGTTAGTATTGTGTAGTAAAACTATTGTGAGCCAAGCCATTGTGATTCACGATCAGTATACAGATAGACTCAGTAACATGGAAGTACAGCTGTATGTAACATAAATACCAGAGGATATAAGCAATAACAAAAAATGAAAGAATTTTTTACAAAATAAACATTGCAGTATGCAAATAAAATCATGTTAAAGACCGCGTGAAAAGGCAATAACATGTTAAAAAAGTAAATGAGTAAATGTACTGATCTCCACAGTGCTATAATTAAATGTTGAATTACAATGTAAATCAATTGTCAATATGCACATTGAGGGGACTGTATGAGAGTTTCGATGACGAATCTAAACATCCCTTGAAAAAAATTATCATTGCAGGCTAACGTACGATAAGTAAACAACATGGAATTTTAAAAAGAGTGCTAGGAAACAATGTCCAAATAGTGCTTGCCCAATCGTAAGTGATCTTGCAAATTTACAGATCAGAAAAACCACTACACGTTCAACCTAAAAATAGACGAAGTATAATATAAACATCCAATGATGTATGAATGTGTACAATATGGTAAAAAATATTAAACAGCAATATTTGAATAATGCTTACCCTATATTAAACAATGTTATGAACTAGTATGCATGATCAACCAAGTCATGAACAGAACACATTGTGAACACTCAGTAATATAAAGAAAAACGTTCAATGATCAACCATATGAGACTGATGTTGTACAAAGTGCGATCTCTGATCACATTATATAGTGTGATATTGACAAATGTATACACTAATGATATCTGTGCCCTGTTCTTTCTCATTGAGAATTGGTTCTCTGTCTGCCTGAAACACCATAATAACAAATAAATCATAATCAACCTTCCTGCCACATCGGTGTACAGTACCGTCCAATCAATCACAGAAAGTGGAGAAGCGTGGCTCAGTGGTTAGAGGCGGCAGACCCGGAAGCTGAGATCGACCGTGGACCAGGGTTCGATTCCCCGCCTCGGCGGGTCCCGGGCTCAAAATTCCACGGACTCGACAATTCTCGCTCTGGTGCCTACTCAACTCACGGGGTTACACTCTGCGACTCTGGGCAACAGCTTGCTTAATCTCCACTACGGCCCCTCGCGGCGGGATGCCTGGCTTTCACCTTGTGGACACCCTGCCGTGGTTTCTCACAGGGGAATACCAGGACGGGTTCCCTAAGCAAGCGCCGGGACGCTTACGGGCAGCTGTGCGCTTTACAAGTCCAGCACATTTACATTTACAAAGCATGAGAGTTCCAGTTTACCATTGAGCCCATGTGGGACCAATGTGTTCAAATGTTTGATCTAAAACGTCTCTCTCTGTATGATAAATTTGATCATGTCTCTATCCTGTCTTTGAGGCACTACCTCAAGGATAGTGAATCTCATCTGTGCTATCGTATGTTTTGCCTCCGCCCAATGAGTGGCTTGCGGAGAGCTCAATGTACTTGTGCGAATCCTGCTCTTGTGTTCCGTCATTCTGACCCTCAATGCTCTTTCAGTCTTGCCTACGTAAAGCGAGCAAGGACAACGAATCAAGTATGACATTCTGTGTATTACAGTTAGCTGTAAATCTCAAGGCTATAGGTTTCCCGGACCAAGGTTAAGAGGTCTGCAAACCAGTGATGACATTATTGCAGGGGGAACAGTTATAGCACTTTTGCATCCCTTTGTACGTGTCAAAATTTCACAGTTTTCTTGTCGAGTATCTCACGTAAACCATTGGATCGCTTATAAGCTAAAGTGGGAGGATCCTGAAAGAGATCTTTAAAATCTGGCTCTGTTTGTAAGATATCCCAATGATTTAAAATGGTTTTCCTAATCGCTGGTGACCTGGTAGAAAATGTGGAAACATAAACTTCTCTTTTCAAATGTGGTTTCTCTTTTTTCTTCAATAACAGTTCTCTAGAAATATCATTTGTTCTTTTCTCTGATGCCTCTAAAACCTCAATAGGGTATCCCTTCTCCAAAAAGATTCAGCTACTGCTTTTTTAAATGTTGATTCATCAGAAGAAATACGTTTCATTCTGAGAAACTGGGAAAAGGGAAGGTGTTTTTTAAGAGCCTCAGGATGGAAACTGCTGTACAAAAGGGTAATATTTCGATCAGTCCCCTTGTGGTGAACCTTAGTTGCTATTTCTGTGCCCTTAATTTCTAAGGCAACATCCAGGTATGCAATCTTATGTGTGTCCAATGTGTAGATGAACTCTGCCCTCGAATTTATGTTATTGAGTTCCTTCAATTTCTTCTCTAAATCACACCTATTTCCCTGACAAACAATAATATATCGTCGATGTATCGACGATACATCAGACGCCGATCTGTCCATGATGAATCATTAAGGATATGCTCCTGTTCAAATTTCATCATGAAAATGTTTGCGTAGCTGGGGGCCCCCGAAAAACCCATGGAGGTTCCATTGGTCTGTAAAAAGAACCGATCTTTCCAGTTAAAGTAGCTATTGAAGGGACTGAATTGGAGAATTTCCAAAAGAAAGATTTTATTTGCTGCCACATCCTCTTGCTGTAATAAAGCCCACTCAATGGCCTCTATACCCTCTGAATGTGGTATCGAGGTGTACAACGACACCACATTGATTGTTCCTAACCAAACCTCTTGATCAGTGGGTAGTTTGAGTTCCCCAATGAGCTGTGAAAAGTGTGTTGTATCTTTCACATAAGTGGACCCTGACTGAACAAATGGTTGCAGAAATGTGTCTAAATAATGCCCTAGTGGCTCGTGAATTGAGCTACATCCCGATACTATGGGACGAAAGGGAGGATCCCTCAAATTCTTGTGAATTTTCGGTACCATGTAGACCGAAGGTCTACGTGGATGCTTCAGATACAATTAATCTCTGTTTTTTTCTGTAATCCACTGCATGTCAAGTGCGTGTGACAGTAAATTCCGTAAGGATTCTTGAAACTCTCTAGTAGGGTCCTGATTGAGTGGAAGATATGTGGTCTCATCAGACAGTATAGTTTCAACCTTAAGTTTGTAGTAACTCCTTTCCATTACTACAAGGGCGCCGCCCTTATCTGCCAGAAAGAACACTATGGACTCATTCGATTTTAAAGATTTTAATGCCTTCCTGTCTGCAACCGTTAAATTCTGTCGTTTGACTTGTGTCCTGGGCAAAAGTGCCAGATCTCTTTTTACTAGGGTTTCAAAAGAATCTATTACTTTGTGCGAGATGGGGGCTACAAAAGTACTCTTGGGACGAAACTCCTTGTATTATTGTTGTTGGGACATTGGCACTTCAATAGTAGAAAAAAATATATCTAAGACGCAGTTTTCTCACAAATTTATATATTTCTATGTCTGTTTCTAAAGCCCTGGCATGGAAAGTGGGTATAAACAAGATACCTGTGTTGAGAATTGCGGTCTATGTTTTATTGAGTCTAGTACTGGAGATGTTCACCACTAGTGTTTCTTCTGCCTGCTGCCTACTTGCTTTGAGCTTTCCACTGCTTCTGCAGGTTTTTCCAGATCTCCTTTTGTTGACCCTAAGCTCATGGGAGCATTGTTGGCTGCCGGGCTTGGGTCTAAAAAAGACACTTTAGATGTGGATGGTGCAACAAGTTGTGTACTGTCAGTTGGTACTGGGACCGGTGGACGACTCATCCTAGTATCACTAATTGATACAAGGCTTTCTTCAGAGGAAGTAGCTCCTGGTTTCTGAAATGTGCGTTTTTGTGCATAAACCTCCACCCATGAATACACTTCATCAAGTTTGTAATCTATTTTGTCCCTTCTAAATTTTCGTTTTTTTCGTTCGTGTATCTCCTTAGCATAATGGTCCAATTTTTTGTTAATGTCCTCCAGTGCTGATGACCAATCCTCCCCTGTCATACGTTATTTAGTGAATTCTGTAGCTCATGAATTTCTTGTTCTAAACCTAATAAACACTTGATAATTCCTCCACAATTAAAAGTATGAGGTCTAAAGAACACTTATTAAGTATGGCGTACCACTTGTCCATAAACTTTCTGTTCATTTTAAACATCATAGGTTTTAGTGGGAGTCTTAAGCCCCTCGGTATTCTACTGGCTTTATGGTACTGCACCAGAGTGGTGGCATGGAGACCCTGATTTATTTCACGCCTCATTAGATATTCTAACTGTCTAAGTTGTTGAGTTACGGGTCCTTGTGTTAAGTCAAATGTACAAACCTCCCGGATTAGGCCATAAATCTCTTGTGCTTCTGAAGCTCTATACATTTTGGTTTCTGCCTTGTTCTCTGTCAAATGAAGTATTTCCTCGAAAGACATGATTATTGGGGTGGTGCTATAAGTGCTGTGTGTGGTAGAAAGGTAAGTATATTGTGCGTGAACACAGCAATAATGCACTCAAAAAGTACCAAAATACTCTATTTCTCAATTTATCCAAAAATATTCCAGGTTTGTGTGCTGATTCTGAGGTGGATCTACCTAACCACGAATTCTGAAAGAACATAAAGACTAGAACGACTTGCTCTAGACAGAATCTGCACTACCGTTAATCACTCATATCAAATGAAAAAATGTGCTTGTTAACTTCATGTAGTAAAACATTCAAAATAGCGTTGTGCAACTAGACCATCAATACAAATATTGTAAAGTAGAAAAGCATTTTAGAAAAGAAAATTCATCCAACGTAGTCCGATGCTTCTTTTATTCAAAAGCACTGTTGCTTCAAGTTTGAGAAATGCGAATAGCGTGGATTACATGCTTGTCATTGGTAAATCCCAATGCATTTCGGGTGCTGTTTGCACCCTTCTTCAGGAGAGAATCTAAAAAAACATATAACATAATCAATACAATGATTCCATTCCTAAATGGAGACCTAACGATCATCCGGGGGGATATCATAACATGAAGGATACATGACAGATGCAGTTAAATAGAAAAAATGACAGAAGGTTTATCAAAATGAATTGTGAAATCATGGCTGTGCGAAGAGTGAAAATAAATCTCTGAAAGAGTGGGCAACCAAGATTTTCTCTGAGGGTGCCACCTTTGTGTGTTTATTAGAAGTATATACAAGTCATGCCAATCCTACCACAACTAAGAAACGATAAGGCAAGCACTATTTGGAAAATTGTTTCCTAGCACTCTCTTTAAGATTCCATGTTGTTTACTTATCGCACGTTTGCCTGCAATGATAATGTTTTTCAAGGGATATTTAGATTCGTCATCGAAACTCTCATACAGTCCGTTCAATGTGCATATTGACAATTGATTTACATTGTAATTCAACATTTAATTATAGCACTGTGGAGATCAGTACATTTACTCATTTACTTTTTGAACATGTTATTGCCTTTTCACGCGCTCTTTAACATGATTTTATTTGCATATTGCAATGTTTACTTTGTAAAAAATTATTTTATTTTTTGTTATTGCTTATATCCTCTGGTATTTATGTTACATACAGCTGTACTTCCATGTTACTAAGTCTATCTGTATACTGATCATGAATCACAATGGCTTGGCTCACAATAGTTTTATTTATTTATTTATTTATTTTATTTCTTCTATAGCGCAGGAATCAATCCCGTAAGGGTATCTCCGCGCTTTGCCAGCTAAGAAGGTTATTAGGTAGAGCAGCTTAGGGATTATGTGGATGGGAATGCTTCTTGAAAAAGAAGGGTTTTTAATGCCCTTCTAAAGGACAAGTGAATTATAGTGGTTCTTAGGTAAATGGGAAGGTTGTTCCAGAGAGCAGGACTGTGACGGAGTACCGGTGTCTTCCCCCCCCCAGGATTCTTTCCCCCTGTGTCTTTACCTCGTCCCGGGGACGTCCACACGAACTCTGGCCAGCTGATCCCTCGGGTCCGCCCCCGAGACGGAAAAATAACATTGACCCACAGTTCCCCGCCTCTCTCTTCAATACAGGAGCCAATCACGGACCTGCAAACACCGGAAGCACTACGCTGGGAGCCCGGAAGTCCCGCCACGGAAAGAACGTCAGAACAGGTGAAAAGCGTCCCGGATCATGGAAGCAGGGTCGGAGAATCGTGGCAGGATACTCAGGCTGGAGACAGAGGAGAGGAGTCAACCGAAGCAGACGAGTGGTCGGAGGAGTGGTGGAACCCTTAAGGAGGAAGCTGAAGAGCGGCCGTAGCTCACCTGGAGAGCTACGGCAGACCGCGTGAGTACCTGTAAACCGCCCCTGGAGCGCGATAGGTGCTCTCTGTATATATTGTATATAATCTCTATCTTTGTAGGCACGAAGCACTTAGAGTTAACACTGTAACATATTGTATAGCATTTATCACCGAGCACTGCCCGACTTCCCCAACACGCCCGTACACCCTTGCGGTCTCTCTACCTTGGTCCTGGTCTATCGTCCCTCTTTCCCCTTCCCTCCGTCCCTCACGAACTTCCGCTCCGCCCTTTCACCTCCCGGTGTTGGTAGTGGCATATTTGCCGAATCGCGGTTCGGACTAACGGTCCTTTTCTCTCTTCTTGCCCTCCGAGGTATCTCCACGTCCCACGACGACCGGCTATCTGGCAAGAACCCTCCGGAGAGAGCTACACATCAGAGACGCCGGATCCGAACATCAGGAGCCCTTGTCGTGACGTCTTGTATGACTGTTGTACTGCGAATAAACTACCTTAAATATAGCACACTATCTCCGGCCTCCTCGCCTGATTTACCGGCCCGCGGGCACCCCACGACCACATCTGGTGTCAGAAGTGGGATCAGCCGGTAGCATGGAGGCCGTTATGAAGAGGATGGCCGAGTCCCAGGAGCAGCTGGGCAAACTCATGGAACAATTCTTGAAAACGGCCGAAGACGACAGGAGTCAGCTCCATGATGTCCTGAAAGGTCATGGAACAGTACAGGAACAAGCTTTGGGGAAATTGACTGATGTACTGGGACAACCCAGACCCACGACCTCTCTACCGTCCGTGGTGTTACAGAAATATGTCCCCGGTGAAGACCCCGATTACTTTTTTACCAATTTTGAGAGATTGTCCCAAGCAGCTAACTGGCCTGCGGATCGATGGGGCCAGTATTTGGGTCCCTTGCTTACAGGAGACCTACAGGCCGCATACCAGCAGGCCAACATCCAAGGCACCACCCCGTATCCGGACATAAAGAAGTGCATCCTTGAACGTCTGGGCGTAGACGATGATACGTATAGGATGAAGCTCAGACAGACCAAGGAAGGGCCCCAAGAAAATCCTCGAGCGCTGTCCTTCCGGATCAGAGATCTTGTCAACCGGTGGCTTAAACCAGAGTCTTCCACAAAAGAGGACATCATCGAAAAAATCTGTCTGGAACAGTTCCTAAACTCCCTTCATCCCGCCACGCAGAGATGGGTACGGCAACACACTCGCCTCACCCTGGAGACCGCTGTCGAAATTGCCTGTGCGTATGGACGGGCTAAAGACCTACAACGTGGTAAGGATGAAGCTACCCACAGGCCACACCCCTCCAACACCACCCGATTCTCAAGGCCAACTCAACCCCGAAGACCAGAACCGGCTCCTCTCTTGCCCTCCCCCGATCCTATACCGTCCACCCAACCCTGGACCGCAATGCTACCATTGTGGAAACTATGGCCACATAGCCCGTATGTGTCCCCAAAAGGAAGTACCTATGGAAATTGGAATGGTACGGAACTATGTCTGCAACACCCCCGGGGCTGCTCCCCCTCCGTTTCATTGTCCCGTGCACATAGACGGACAGGAAGTTATGGCCCTCGCAGAATCAGGGTGCCGTCAAAGCGTCCTCCGTCCACAGGACTTGGGTCTCCACCAGAAGACCCCAACAGGGGCAGTGGCCATTCAGTGTGTGCACGGCGACACTAAACGGTATCCCACCACCCGGGTTCGGGTGCAGCATCCCGGAGATACAGGAACCGACCTCACGGTTGGACTCATACCAGCCTTACCAGAACAGGCAATCCTGGGGAGCGATTACCCAGGTCTCCCGACGTTACTCCAAGACACGACGGACTCCCTGGCCCAGTGGTGGAAAGAGGTCCCCTACCCTCAGACACCGACCGGAAGCTCGAAGGAACCGAAGCCCCACAAAAGTAAGAGACAGAAAAGACAGGAGAAGATGTCATACGCCTCTGCCTATCCCGTTGAGGTGGAGGAGCACCCATGGCAGACGGACCAGGAGTTCCGCGGGGCTCAACAGGAGGATCCGCTCCTACTGGAAGCCTGGGGAAGGGCCCTAGAAAACGAAGACCCTACACAAGAAGGTCCTTATTTCTTTAAAAAAAGGGGTTTGCTGTACAGAAAGGGGGGCCCACAACAAAACCCTCAATTGTTGGTTCCTAGCCCCTTCAGAGACAAGGTCCTTTTGCTGGCCCACAGCCACCTGTTGGGAGGACATTTTGGGGATGAAAAGACTAGCCAAGCCGTCCTTGACCGGTTTTACTGGCCAGGTATACATCAGCACATAAAAACCTATTGCCGTGAGTGCGCTATTTGTCAAAAGAACAGTCGGTACAGACCTCCTCGGGTACCCCTGTGTCCCTTGCCTCTCATCGACATACCATTCAGTCGGGTGGGAATGGACATTATAGGGCCCCTATTGCCCTCCCGCAGTGGTTGCCGATACGCCCTTGTCATCGTGGACTATGCCACGCGTTTCCCGGAAGCCTTTCCGCTACGCCAGCCCACTGCCCAAAATATCGCCAAGGCGCTTATCACTCTATTCTCCCGTGTAGGCTTCCCCCGTGAGATCCTTACGGATCAGGGCACACCCTTTGTTTCGGCCCTGATGAAGCAGGTCTGCTCAAGGCTAGGGATCAAGCAAATCAGGACTTCAGCCTACCACCCCCAGACAGACGGCTTGGTCGAACGCTACAATGCCACCTTAAAACAGACGCTAAAGAAGATGTTGGGACTGGAGGCTAAGCGGTGGGAGGAGCTCCTCCCGCTGGCCCTTTTTGCCATCAGGTGTAAACCCCAGAGCAGTACTGGCTACTCCCCATACGAGTTGCTATATGGAAGGCCCCCTCGTACCCTGCTGGAGATGGCACAGGAAGCCTGGGAGGCTGACCCGGACCGCACACGCCCTTTGCCTGAGTATGTCAACAACCTGAAAACCCATCTAGCCCAGATCCGAGATATAGTAAAACAAAACTTGGAAAAAGCGCAAGACAACCAGAAAAGGCAGTACGATAAGGGCACCAAAACCAGGACATTTTCCGTTGGCGACCTGGTCCTCCTAATGATGCCCTCATCTGACCACAAACTCCTCGGACAGTGGCAAGGACCCTACGCCGTCCTACGGCAGGTGACCCCGGTCACTTATGAGATCGAACTCGACCCTACTAAAGACATGACCCAGATCTACCACGTGAATCATCTTAAGAAATGGGAGGGACCCCGTCCTGTCCTGGTCGGAGACAGTCACCCGGTTCCCTGTTCCTTTGCTCCCTGTCTAGACCCTGCCCTGACCCCGGAGCAGATACATACCCTCCGCACAGCCCTGTCCCCCGTACAGAATGTGTTCTCTTCATACCCCGGTAGAACCACCGTCACCAAACACGCAATAGACACTGAACCAGGGAAAGTAGTACGGTTGCGTCCTTACCGTGTCCCTGAAGCACGAAGGGCTGTCATAAGAAGAGAAATCGAGGACATGTTAAAGATGGGAATTATCGAGCCATCGATCAGTGAGTGGAACTCCCCGATCGTTCTCGTTCCGAAACCTGACGGGTCTGTCAGGTTTTGTATTGACTTTCGCGAAGTGAACAAAGTGTCCAGATTCGACACATACCCCTTGCCGAGAGTCGACGAAATGGTCGAACGGATAGGGAAGGCCAGGTACATTTCCACCCTCGACCTCTGCAAGGGTTATTGGCAGATTCCCCTCCGAGACCAAGATAAGAAAAAGACCGCCTTCTCCACCCCGGAGGGGTTGTTTCAATTCATTGTTATGCCTTTTGGACTCCACGGGCCCCCGCCACCTTCCAAAGGGCGATGAACCAGGTCCTGCGGCCCCACACAGAGTATGCAGGAGCTTATCTCGATGACATTGTCATCTACAGCGACAGCTGGGAACAACACCTGATCCACTTACATGACGTTGTTTCTTCCTTGGGCTCCTTCGGCTTTTCCATTAACCCCGCCAAAACAACCCTGGCGGCCCAAACTGTCCAGTACCTGGGGTTCCTGTTGGGCGAAGGCATGATCAGACCTCAGAGATCCAAAACCGAAGCCATAGAGAACCTTCCCTTCCCGAGAACAAAGAAAGATCTCCGTGCATTTCTCGGGCTTCTCGGTTATTACCGGAGGTTCGTACCTAACTTCTCTCAAAGAGCCGCGCCTCTCACAGATCTTCTCAAAAAGGCTACCAACACCGAACAGGCCCTGAAGCATCCTAACCCCCTCCTATGGCAGGCGTTTTCTGACCTGAAGGGAGCCCTAACCTCCAGTCCAGTTCTAGTGAGTCCAGACTACGCACGACCTTTCATTCTCCAGACAGACGCCTCCGACCAGGGATTAGGGGCGGTTCTGTCTCAAAAGGACGAACAAGGGAACGAGAAACCCATACTTTATCTTAGTCGAAAACTGTTCCCCCAGGGAACTTAACTATGCTGTGGTAGAGAAGGAGGCCCTTGCCATCAAGTGGGCTATTGAAACCTTAAGATATTACCTGGAGGGCCGTGACTTCACAATCTATACCGACCATGCCCCCTTGGAGTGGATGGCCCGGAATAAAGGACACAACGACCGGGTCCTCCGCTGGTTCCTTTCTCTCCAACCCTTCCACTTCCGTACCCAACATAGAAAAGGGTCAGAACAAGGAAATGCTGATTTTCTATCCCGGTACCCCCTCTCGCCCTCTCCTGCCCGTACAAGAAGGACAGCTAGGGGAAGGGAATGTGACGGAGTCCCGGTGTCTTCCCCCCCCCCAGGATTCTTTCCCCCTGTGTCTTTACCTCGTCCCGGGGACGTCCACACGAACTCTGGCCGCTGATCCCTCGGGTCCGCCCCCGAGACGGAAAAATAACATTGACCCACAGTTCCCCGCCTCTCTCTTCAATACAGGAGCCAATCACGGACCTGCAAACACCGGAAGCACTACGCTGGGAACCCGGAAGTCCCGCCACGGAAAGAACGTCAGAACAGGTGAAAAGCGTCCCGGATCATGGAAGCAGGGTCGGAGAATCGTGGCAGGATACTCAGGCTGGAGACAGAGGAGAGGAGTCAACCGAAGCAGACGAGTGGTCGGAGGAGTGGTGGAACCCTTAAGGAGGAAGCTGAAGAGCGGCCGTAGCTCACCTGGAGAGCTACAGCAGACCGCGTGAGTACCTATAAACCGCCCCTGGAGCGCGTTAGGTGCTCTCTGTATATATTGTATATAATCTCTATCTTTGTAGGCACGAAGCACTTAGAGTTAACACTGTAACATATTGTATAGCATTTATCACCGAGCACTGCCCGACTTCCCCAACACGCCCGTACACCCTTGCGGTCTCTCTACCTTGGTCCTGGTCTATTGTCCCTCTTTCCCCTTCCCTCCGTCCCTCACGAACTTCCGCTCCGCCCTTTCACCTCCCGGTGTTGGTAGTGGCATATTTGCCGAATCGCGGTTCGGACTAACGGTCCTTTTCTCTCTTCTTGCCCTCCGAGGTATCTCCACGTCCCACGACGACCGGCTATCTGGCAAGAACCCTCCGGAGAGAGCTACACATCAGAGACGCCGGATCCGAACATCAGGAGCCCTTGTCGTGACGTCTTGTATGACTGTTGTACTGCGAATAAACTACCTTAAATATAGCACACTATCTCCGGCCTCCTCGCCTGATTTACCGGCCCGCGGGCACCCCACGACCACAAGGACCAACAGCGGAGAAAGCACGGTCACCCTGCCTAGTCTTCTTTGTGTTGTGAGGTTTTAACAGGGCTTGATTGCAGGAACGCAGGGTCCTGCTAGGCTGGTACAGTTCAAGAGACTGGGCTAGGTATTTAGGGCTTGCTCCATACAGACATTTGTGTACCGTGCAACAGATCTTAAAGTGGATGCGCTGTCGTATGGGAAGCCAGTGCAGTTCTTTCAGCAAGGGCTTGGAAGGGGTCCTGGCAGGTGCACCCATGACCAGCCTGGCTGCCGTATTCTGGACCACCTGTAAGCGGCCTACCGCATCCGTACTAGCTAATGTCAGCAGGCCGTTACAGTAGTCCAGGCGGCTGGTTACCAAGGCCTGTACAAGTGTCTTTCTACATGTGGCAGGAAGAAAAGGAAAGACACGCCTGAGTAGACCAATGGTGTGGAAACACAGACCCGCGATGTAGTTGGTGTGTTCTTTCATGGTCAGTTTTTGATCAAACTTCACTCCAAGATTTTTGACATGTGTTTTGGGTACAGGTACTGGGCCAAGGTCGAGTGGCCACCAGTCCGGGGTCCAAAGGATACTTGCTTTGCCAAAGAGCAAGACCTCAGTCTTTGTTACATTACACTGGAGGCAGTTCCTCGCCATCCAGTGTGACACCGCTCTCATACCCTCAGCAAAATTCCCCTTGATTTTAGTGTCAAGGGAGCTGAAAGGGTAGAGGAGCTGAGTGTCATCAGCGTAGGAGACCGGTATGAACCCGTATTTCTGCACAATCTCAGCAAGGGGGGCCACATAAACATTAAACAATGTAGGGCTAAGGCATGAGCCCTGTGGCACCCCCTTCGTGAGCCCCCTTGAGATGGAACGATAGGGGCCCAGGCTGGTAGATTGTGATCTCCCGGCGAGGAAACTCTCCAACCAAGATAGTGCTACGCCTCCGATTCCTACTCCATGCAACCGGTTCAGTAGAGTGTTATGAGACACGGTATCGAAAGCTGCGGACAGGTCCAACAGCACTAGAATCATAGAGCCCCCTCTATCTTGTGACATTTTGATCTGATCTGTCACAGAGAGGAGGGCTGATTCAGTGCTGTGGTTGGGCCTGAATCCAGATTGGGATTGGTCTAGGCCCCCTGTCGCTTCGATAAAATTGGAGAGGGTGGTATTGACGTGCTTCTCTGCCAGCTTGCTGATGAAGGGAAGGAGAGAAATCGGGCGAAGGTTGGAGAGTGTAGACCAGGGCAAGGTGGAATTTTTGCGAATAGGGTTCACTACCGCTTCCTTCCAGGCAGATGGAAGTCGGCCTTTGGCAAAAGACAAATTAAGTAGGTTCTGAATATGAGGACCCAGTATCTCGATTAGCGAGGGAATGAATTTAGCTGGTATCAGGTCAGAGGGAGAACCAGATTTAGTTTGGTTAATGAGAGTGGTCAAGTCCTTAGTAGTTATTTTTGGGATGTCCAGAAGAGTTTCACCAGAAGTCAATTGCGGGGCAGTTTCAGGGATACTGCTAACATCACGATCTTTTTCAAAAATGGGTGCCGCGCAGGGTCGATAGGGTTTAGAGTCCATCGTTGATGTTGATTAGCAAACACTGCCTCACGTGGGTTATATTAATCCTCGTGCGGGTCCAGACGTGATTCTTTGGATACTCCGGGATTGTCAGGATCGATGCTCCTTGCACATCAGTAAGTTGGACAGCTATACTTTAGAATTAGAGTTCTCATTTTCCCATGTTGATAGAAGGCTGATGGCCTCTTTTCATTTTATTTGCAGTATGATCTAGCTAACGGTAAATCGTTGACTGAGCTACATAACATTAGTGATATCAGGCGTTTCCAGCAGATTGAGTTTTTTCTGACTGATTCCAGCACGTCATAAGTGAGAGTAGATTACATGTTTATTACATTTGAGTTTGTTGTTTATTTTAAGTATTGGCATTGACGGCTTTTGGATATGTGTTCATGCTTTTTCAGCAATTTGACTGTGACACCAGTCCTGCATTGACAGGCTTCCCAGTCGACTGCGACCTTGACAACGGAATTTCTTATTATATAGGTGAGAGCATACACGAGTGTTGTTTGTTGCACTTATGATTTTCTATTTAATTTGCTGCTGTGCATGAATGGTTGTTACCTTCATAATTCAGGGTTTTGTCTTGACACACAAGCCAGTGGGTTACGCTTTACAGCGGTTTTCAGGTACTTCTTTATGGTTCTTAGTTTCTTAGTTGTGGTAGGATTGGCATGACTTGTTTACACTTCTAATAAACATACAGAGGTGGCACCCTTAGAGAGAATCTTGGATCTAGTTTTCTGTCTGCCCACTCTTTTGGAAATTTATTTTCACTCTTCGCACAGCCATAAATTCACAATTCATTTTGATAAACCTGTAATTTTTTCTATTTAACTGCATCTGACATGGATCTTGCATGTTATGATATCCCCCCGGATGATTGTTAGGTCTCCATTTAGGAATGGAATCATTGTATTGATTATGTTATATGTTTTTTAGATTTCCCCTGAAGAAGGGTGCAAACAGCACCCGAAATGCATTGGGATTTACCATTGACAAGCATGTAATCCACGCTATTCGCATTTCTCAAACTTGAATCAACAGTGCTTTTGAATAAAAGAAGCATCGGACTACGTTGGATGAATTTTCTTTTCTCAAATGCTTTTCTACTTTACAATATTTGTATTGATGGTCTGGTTGCACAACGTTATTTTAAATGTTTTACTACATGAAGTTAACAAACACATTTTTTCACTTGGTATGAGTGATTAACGGTAGTGCAGATTCTGTCTAGAGCAAGTCGTTCTAGTCTTTATGTTCTTTCAGAATTCGTGGTTAGGTAGATCCACCTCAGAATCAGCACACCAACCTGGATTATTTTTTGATAAATTGAGAAATAAAGTATTTTGTTACTTTTTGAGAGCATTATTGCTGTGTTCACGCACGTTAAGCTGTGATTGATGGCAAACCTCTTCAAGTTATGGTGGACTCTGGTGCTCCCTTCACTGTCTTGTCTTATAGCTCCTTCTCTTCCCTATGCCCTGCTGTTTAAACTTGACGCTCCAGATATTTGTTACCAGGCCTTTGGTGACAAAGATATTGATCTACTAGGTTTCTTTCATACTGTACTGTAAATTTTAGCAAGAAGTCTTCACACAAAGGTATATGTAGCAGTACAGGGTAACGATTTGGTTGGGTGGATGGATCTGGCTAAGCTGTGTATCTATTTGAAATCTGGACACAAAAATCCCATTGTTCTTGGTGAAATGCCCATACTTTCTATTAATTCTGATTTTGATATGTTGCCTAGTGTAATTTCCAAGTTTCCCAATGTTTTCAGATGAAATAGGAACTGAGGAAGGATTCAAACACAAAATAAGCTGTACCTGTTGTTCACAAGGTGAGACCAGTTCCTATCAGTGTGCATGCTGAACTCAAAAAACGCTTAGGGAAACTAACTAAAGAAGGCATAATTATGCCTACTGACTTTTCACAGTGGGTCTCACTTATTGTTCTTACTAGAAAAAAAACTGGAGATCTCTGTCTACGTGTAGATTTGAGGTTGCTGAATAATAATATACTTATCGATTGCCATCCCTTACCCCACATTCAGGAGATGTTTGCTAATATAGAGGAAGCCAGGTACTTTTCTGCCATCTATTTACACTTGGCCTACTATCAGATAGCCTGGAATACTGGCTCCCAAGAGCTTACTACTACTTGGTTTGCAGCAGGAGCACCTTGAATTTCAAACGGGTTTATATGTGCCTGATCGAAAGGTGGCTATCACTCTGGAACAAGAAATCTCATGAAAATAAACTCCCTTTGTGGAGGGGAAGCAAGCAAGTATTGTTAATGAGGCAGGAAAGAGCATTGAACCCAATGAGGGAGCTTCACTAGGTGCTCTTGATAAAGCAATAATTTCTCCCACCCCTGGTATGGATTTGACTGTCCAATCACAGCAAACACTTTCCAAGGCCTCTAGGGGGAGTATTGAAAAGCAATAACTAGATCCTGCAGTTGGGAATGAAGTAATCACTGCTGAAGGCTCATCCCTAATTTCCACCACAGGTGCAGCCAATGAAACATCAAATGTGCAACTTGATGCACATTATGAATTGCAGCTAAAATACATTGATGAGGATGGAAGTTTGTATGCGTCTACAAATATACTTTCTACTTTTAGCCAACAAACCGAAAAAACAGCTTCATCTGATACTATAAATGCCATTGCTAACCAGGGAGAAGTATCTACAGTTTCCTTAAAAGACTTGTGAGCTGAGACTATGCTTGTAAAGTCCTGGATCAGTCATCTTTCTTTGACACTGGAATTGCTGGCATGATAATTAAATGGGTCAAGGATGAAAATATCACCGAGGATGAGGTTGAAACAGCAATGGACATTTCAATCTCGTTAAGAAAGCAGAAAGATGGCGATGATGCTAAAGAGACTGGTCTTGAGGGAAATTACTTGAGAGACTTGTGTGCACAGGATGAAAGCAGTAAACTTAAGCATGGAAAAGCGTAAGATGCTTTTACCGTTGTCACAGCTTTAATCCAGTCCAAATTGGACTATTGCAACGGATTACTAGGCAACGCCCAAAAACTATGTCTTAAAAAACTTCAAAGCGTGCAAAATTTGGCCGCCAGACTGCTTCTCAATATCCCCAGAACTCACTCAGTCACTGCTGAAATCCGCAAGTTACACTGGCTTCCGATGAAGCAACGGATTAAATTCAAGGCTCTTTCCATAGCCTTTAAGTCCCTTAACAACAAAGGACCGACCTTTTTCCAAAATGTGTTCTCCTGGTACGAACCGACCCGGAATCTGCGGTCTTCAGGCTCTAAACTACTTCAGGTACCAATAACCCGCACCGTGCAATGGGGCGGCGTAGTTTCCACTTTTTTACCTCCAAACTCTGGAACACACTCCCTCTTGAGCTCAGAAATTCCTCCTCTCTCATTGGCTTTCGGAAAAACTTGAAAACTTGGCTATTCCAAACTAGCCGACAGTGCAGACTTCCTTGCCCGTCCATAGCGCCAAGACACCTACGGGTATACGTGCGCTCTACAAATTTTAATAACATAACAAAACATAACCCCTGTGATAAGGAGAAAGACCAAGAAAAGAAATAGGAACTAGGACTATAAATCAAATACGACAACGTCAATTATATTTAAATGCTTTCTGATGCTTCTCTAGGGAAGTATTATTGTGAGGTATTTGGGCAATGATCAGCAGTTTCTTATTTTGTGAAACAACAAATATAGATGGATGTCATTTTTTTACAGGAAAGTTCTATTCTAGAACTTTTAAAAGATAAACAATTACAGAGAATGTGGAACTGTGGGCCTTTAATCTGGTCAGGCTGCAATACTGATGGAAATTCAGGAACAGACATTTTACTTTGCCATTCAGACTTTTCTATTCAAAAGGTACCACTTGTGGTTAAGGGGAGACTAATATGTGTAGATTGAATATGGGTTGGACATTAAATCCACCTCATTATTGTGAATGTTTAGGGAGGGGCTTTTACCTGTTTACTAAATCTTAAAGATAGAACATCTTGTTCTACAGTGTACCTTGACAGTACCTCCAAATTACTGATTAATATAGTTGCAGACTTTCATTTTCAGGATGCTTACAAAGTGTTACTCCATAATGGTCCAAAATATACGTGGATTAGTTCCAATTCTTCCATAAAGTTCTAAATCGAACTTATCTTTGCAAACCCATCTGATAAGATAGTTTCAGTAACACTCATTCCAGTTTTCTTCTCAGACCATAACATGATTACAGTTGGTGTGTCCATAGCTGCGAAACCTCTTAGAGGAAAAGGATTGTGGAAACTAAATATTAATTTACTCCATGACATGTCTACTTATGAAACATTTAGGTATCATTACCAGAATTGGCAATCCTGGAGCGTTCTTTAGCCCACTCTGCCACCTCAGTTCAGACCCAGCTATTTGCAAATCAGACTTGACCCTGTGCCTCATGGGAACAGTCTAGCCCGAACTGCCATGCCAGGTCTTCCCTGAACCGGAATTAAACAATTTAACATAACATTATCAAGCAGAAAACATCTTCATTGTACAATGATTTTACTAAAGGTCTTATTCTCCTCAGGAGAGCTCAATTCTTTGAAGAAAACGAGACCTGCTCCAGATTTTTCTTTTTGAAAGCTAAAGCTGGTGAGAGAATCATGGATGCCATGTTAAACTCACGGGGTAACAAGTGTACAACAACTGAAGGAATTGAAGAATGTTTGCATAGCTTCTATAAAAAACTTTATAGCCCTAAGGAAACAGACAATGGACTGAATTTGTTTTGTGCAAAACGTAACATTGTTTTTGACGAAGAAGGCAAGGAAGATATAGAAAGGGATTTTGTAATTGAACACATAGAAAGAGCTATTTTTTGCTGGCTTAGGAATGGAGCACGTGTGGCACTGACATCCAGTGTCGCAGCCCTGAGCTGATCATGTACATACTGCAGGGCAGTGTGTATATGATTGACTAATTTTAGTTACCCGTAAGTCCTTTGCCATAGAGTTAGACCTATGCCGGGAGCATGTAGCTTGATTGTACCTTTGTGGGCCTGCCTTGATGGCTCTGCTATCTACGGAAGTGGCTCATCGATGGTGCCACAGGTTTGCTCCGGTGGGGCCTGTGCATACCTGTTACTGTTATTCCACTTGATGTTTACAAAGTTGTGTCCCAAGGTTCTGCATGTCTTTTGCTATATCAGAGTTCTCCCTAGTGACAGGGTACGGTATTGGGAAGAGGTTTGGCATGTGTGTGTATGTGTCACCTGCGAGAGTCGTGAATTACATTGGATGGTATGTTCAGTATGATGGGGCTTGTTTCTCGCATTGGATTAATATGCGGGGATGCGGGGAAGCCCTGTCTAGCAAAATTTCCTATGGCCAGAGTAGTAACATTTTAGTATTCGGTATCGATGAGTTCAGAATGGTGGATCCTCTCTGGTAGTGGGCGTGTGCTCAACATTACAGTGGTGGGAATTTTGATGTGCATGGATCTGTGTGCCTGGTGGCCTGTCTCTTTAGTTCAGACTTTAGTGCTAGGGAGATAGCCACATCTGTGCATTCCTGATTGAGGGCCATAAACTAGGGGTTTGTGGGAATATGCCGACCTCTGGCTCTGAAGGGCCTTTCTGGGACGGTTACGTAGCGATGAAATTGACACCTGCATTCCAAGAGGCAGGGTCTTGGCCCAACTAAAGATTGTGATCAGACCTTCAGGGGTAGGATGGCAGACAGGACACAATTTAGAGAGGGCCCTTTACATTTCAAAAGTGGCATTTTGAAGTGATCGTATCTTCAAAGGCCATGGTGGGTAAAAGTACTGGGGCTTCGGTCTCCAAAAGCAGAGACACTTTTGGAATCAGAACCATACTATGCTGGTTAGATACTGGGATATTGACACGAGAAATCATTAAGGTAGGAGGGACTTCAACTGGACTATATGCAAATCTGTGGTGGCTTGGAGCTTGTCATTCTTCAAAAAGGGGAGTATCACTTGGTGGATTTGCCTGGGTGTTGCTGTCCAGGAGCTAGTGCCAATTGTTATGGTCTGCGTCTAAGGGTCAGTAAGCTGGCCACCTGTACACAAGATCCCAGAGGCACAAAGGATCTCACTGTGTCCAGGACCAGACTGGATGCGCAGAAGACAGGTGGAAGTGATCGTGGTTGGGACAAGAACAACCATCCTGACATACACCATTATCTCTGTGCAAGAGAGGCGTGTGCACAAAGATCAGCAGCCATTGGAAGTGCAGGGATTTGAGGAGTGCAGGGGGAGCTTGCTGCGTTCAAGGAACCTGTGCTTGCAATCAAGGAGACCTGTGCTTTCAGGTGCTCTGGAGCGTGTGGCATCCGAGGTATGTCGATGGAACCTGAGCCTGGAGCTGAGATTGTCTTCAGCCTCCCGCTTGGAAGGAAGGCAGTACCTGATATGGTGCCCTATCTCCAAGGTCAATAGCGTCTTCTCCCTGGACCCATGCCACAGGGGGCTTTGTTTTGGAAAAGATCTAGACGAGACCTGAGGCTGTTTGTGTGCCTGCAGCTCTCTGCCGAGGGTCTACGGCAGTTCACACCTTCACTTGAGGGGGAAACATTTCTCCAGACTGGGAGTGCACTAGCTTCTTGGGTCACAACCTTTTGCCTATGGGGAGTATTGATCCCTCCCTCCTGGAGGTGCCGTCGGGCTTCCAGAGGTCAAATCCGAGTAGACGAAACTATGTAAAAGTGTATTTCCGTATTAGGTGGTTCTGACTGTCCAGTCAACAGGGTGCCAGAAGTTGCAATATTTATCTTTGGCTGGTGGAGTTGCAAGAGTGAGGGGCCGGGTCACGAGGCATAGTCAGAGACATGTAAGTGTTTGACAATCTGTAATGGGAAAGTGTGACAATTGCATATAAGTGTGAAGTGTATATACGTGTGTTTCGTTTTGATTTTTACAGAGGTGCTTTAACAATTACATATATCTGTAGAGTGTATATACAATGTGTATCTCATTCTGATTTCATAATAAAGACAAGTATTTTTACAAATATAGCGCAGTGTCTTTTTGTGGTGAACACAATGTGTTGCGAGGGGGGTGCTGTGCTAACACTATACATTGGAGCCCTAACGATAAGCTTGGCTGCTCAGTGCCAAGTTACCATAGGGTAAGCACAAATAATTGGACAAGTGTATCATACCCATTCTATTTGGAACGGTGTGTTCTGACTGACCGTGATGCATCTCAGCCAGCCCAAAACTGCTGGGTCTAGTAGCTATACAAAGCCTTCCAGAGGGGAGAGCCCCTGGTGTACATGGTTTACTTGTAGATTTCTATGCTACCTTTTTCTTCCAAATTCCCTAAGAGGGAATGTATATAGATTATCTATAAAAAGAAAGGTGGCAGAACTGATGTTAAAAACTGGCGTCCAATCAGTCTTCTTAATGTAGATGTTAAAATCTTTTCTAAGATGATGTTCCTTCTATTGAGGACTATTGTTTCCACAGTCATTGGATCAGAACAAACCTGGTTACTATGGTGCAAAATGTCTGACAATCTATGTTCACTTAGAGCTATGCTATCATATGTGAAAGACTGTGGTTTATTCCTTTGTTTATCACTGTGTTTACTCAACTTAGACCCTTTGATAGGCTGATCCACCCTTTTATGTTTAAGGATTTACAGCACATGAATTTTGGTCCTAAATTCAAGTCATGGATTACTTTATTGTACTCAGATTGTCACAGTAAAGTCATGTTCAATGACAAATTAACTAACCCTTTCACCATTCTGTTAAGAGTAAGGCAGGGATGCCCTTTGTTCATCCTGTTGTTCGTTTTGGTCATCAAACCCATTATTGCAACAATGAGGGCTGATAAGTTGATTAAAGGGATTCCTGTCCCCGGAGGAATGGATTGTTCTGTCACTGCATCTGCCTATATGGATGCGATATCTGTTTTTTGTTCAGACAACATTGCAATCCAACAGGTTTTGTGGTATTGCAGTAGATTTTATTTGCATCCTCATCACAAATGATCCTGGAAAAGAGTGAGATAATTTATGTAACTTGGAAAAAAGACAACATTGACTGGGGCCTTAAAGTGGTGCAAGGTCACATCAAAGTTCTTGGCCTGGTTTTGTTTGAGGATGGTAGTCTGCAAAGTTGGTCTGAAAGTATGTCCCAGGTCAATTACAATATCACACTTTGGGGTTAATCAATCAATCAACCAGGTTTCTCGGAAAGCGCGACTGCTTACCTGTTAGGGTCCCAAGGCGCTGAGTGGGGTTGGGGGTGGATCTGCAGTTTAGTGAGGTCCTTCCAGAACTGAGGCAGAGATGGTGATTTCGGAAGATGTAGAGGCAGGTAGATCAAGATCTTTTATGCGAGGTAGGAGATGGATATTTCTACAGTCACGGTCTTGTAGGAAGGGGGTTATGTGGAAGAAAAGGTTGAGGTTGAGGTATGCAGGTAAAAGTTGTGGAAGGCTTTGTATCCATGTGTGAGGACCTTGAATGTAATTCTTTTGTTGATCAGGAGGCAGTGGAGGTCTCTCAGGTCACTGGTTATGTGGCTGTAGCGGGGAATGTTCAGGATGTATGGAGGAGGCGTTTTGTATGTTCTGCAGTTTCTTTAGTAGTTTTTGTGTGGTGCTGGCAGAGAGTGTGTTGCCGTAGTCTAGTCTGCTGCTGACTAGTGAAGGAGCAGGGGTGAGACAAACATTTTTGTGCACCACCTGTGAAGTTACACTCGCATAACAATATTCAATGTAACCGTTTGAAGCATGAATAATTAACCAATAAAATTGCACTTAGACATCAATATTACCCTGGGTATTAACTGCTATTTGCAAAGACTAATCTATCAACAATTGTGAAGGAGTCATACTAAAATAGTGCCATAATACGGAAACAGCATGTTTGTTTTGCTTTTATGAAATGTGTATGTCCTTTTGTGACAAAAAGAAAAATAAATACACTTGGTAAGTAAACAATGCTATGTGTTATGCTTCCACTTGATACCTTACTAATAGGGAATATTATAAAGGTGGGAGGTTAACAGAACAACTATAATTCTAAATCCTAATGTTTACTGTCTTTGTTTTCGCACTAGTTCTCATTGAGGTCTACGTGGCCTGGGCGCTGTAAATGGCTGCTGACTGTAGTGTTAGCGTTGGCCTGAAAGAGAGAGACACTACGCATGTGCCAAGTAGAAAATGGCAAAATCTGCAGAAGTGCCTGGTACATCCAGCAAGTGATGTCAAGGTCAACTTGACCTAGGAGTGCAAGAGGATGCCAAGAGTTGTTTTGCATCTGAGAACATGGGAACGGAAGGCTATGTTTCAAATGGATTGAATGACAAAGTATAAATGGAAATGACATTCATGGGAACGGGCGAGAATGACTATGCATTTTGGAAAAACTGTTCTTACAGAGATGGGATGAGGTGATCATAGTCACCCCTCTAATAGACCATTCAGAAGGAACTGTGGACCCTAAAAGTTTCAATTTTAGTCAGCACCACAACATGCTGTCGGTTTGAACTATTTTATGATGCTAGAGACTTTTAAATATTTTTGGACTTTAACTTTTGGAGCAATGAAGAAGACCGATGCAGAGATTTTGTTTTGAGCCGTTGAGAAGAATTGAGAGGCAGATTAAGACTCGTGCAACTCGGTTATTTCTTTATAACAGAGCTAGGTAAAATGATTTTTAAATTTCATTTTCTTTTAACATGTACTAAATAAATGGCTACATTTTTTTACTTGTCTTAAAAATCTAAAATTCGGTTTCCTAAATGAACAAATAAAACAAAATTTAAATTTCAAACTCGAGTTGTGGTTTTATTTAATTTAATGTCATGACAAAATAAATGATAATGTTATAGGGATAACTATGATTAAGCTGGTCTTAATCTCCATCAACTAACTTCTACTAGATGATCTATTGACCAAATAGTGGAGTGCCTTGGTGTAGGGTTTTCCAGATAACATGTTAGCATATATAGAATAAAGTCAATGTATATAATGTATAGAGTATAAATCCTAGGTACCCCGCTAGCCAGCAGCTCTGCCTCTTTGTCACTGATTCAGATGTAATGTGTATGTGTGTGTGACTCGGGGTGTTATGGGCCCCACCGCTGAGTAAATAGTGGTTGCATCTGGATTAAGTGGAGTGAGGGATAAAGGTTGTTAAAGAGCTGCGCTGGATCACTAGCACATGGGTGACCGTTTTCCTGGACTTGGTGGGGATTTACTTGAAAATCTTCTGAAGCAGGTGGAGAATGTGGAAGTAGGAGGATGAGATGGCGTCGATTTAGCAGATCATTGAGAGCGAGGAGTCCAAGATGATGCAAATGTTTTGTGAGTGGTCCGTGAATGTGTGTGGGGGATGGTTTTGAGCGCTACAAGTGGAGGGTGCAGCCCAGGATGAGAACTTCGGTCTTGTCTGAGTAGAGCTTGAGGCAACTGTCCTTCATACAGATGGCGACTGCCTTCATCCCGTTGTGGAAGTTGCTCTTGGCAGCAGTGGGATTGTCTTTGAGGAAGAGAATCAGAGCAGAATGGTGGAAGTCTGACTCTCTGTGTTCAGCTGTTGAGAATGGAGTGGATCCATTCTAGGACTTTGTTGTGGTGTCAAATGTGGCCGAGAGGTCTAGGAGGATGAGGACAGCAATTTGGTCTTAGTCAAGGAGGGTGAGGATATTGTTTGTAGCTGTGAGGAGAGCAGTCTCGGAGCTGTGGTCACTCACTATGACTAGTAAAATTCTTGATGCAAAGACAAAACTTCTGTCAAGCCTTCTTTATGTTGCTCTTGTTTTTGCCAATCCCCCAAAACTGCCTGATACTAATGCAAAGGTGTTTTTTTTATTAATTTGAAGAGGGAAGCAAGGGCAAGTGGCTTTGGTTTCCATGTTTAAACCTGTGGTTTTGGGTGGCAAGAATGCTCCAAACATTGGCCTCAGAATACAATCCAAGTTTATTTCCAACATGATAAAAGGGAGCATTTGTAAAGACAAGGAAGAAAGGAACTGGTCCTGTTTGCCAGTTTTTGGTTGGATTTTCTGGTATGCAGAGCATGGGACATAGCAATGTCTAACAGGGTGGTTCTTTCAGAATCCTGTCCTTTTGCTTATTTTTACGCGAGGAAGTTCAATAAGAAGCACCATTTAAAAGGGATTCCTTTGGGCCTTATTTCGTCCAAGCTTATTCAAAAAGCAGTCACTGGGGAACAGCTACGTCTACCATTCCGTGTGTTAGACCTGTCAGCCTTAGGGTGGTGTTCCCCCTGATTATGACTATATCCTCCATTTTTCCTAGCCTTGTTTTTGCTGACCTTAGGAATCTGATCACCTTAACACTGCAAACCAGTGCCAAAGTGCTTGTGCTCTCTCTCCTCTAAAAATGGTAATATAGGCTTATCCCCAACTGACATATTAAAACTTACTTATAAGTCCCTACTAAAGTGGTACTACATGTACCTAGGGCCTGTGAATAAAATGTTCCTAATGGGCCTACAGCACTGGTTGTGCCACCCACTTAAGTAGACCTTCAAACAGGTCTCAGGCCTGCTATTGCAGAACCTGTGTGTGCAGTTCTCACTGCAATTTTGGGCTAGCAAAATAAACCTTTTGCCAGACCTTTTTAATACATGTAGGTCACCCCTTGCGTAGGCTCTGAGCAGCCCAGAGGGCAGAGTACAATGTATTTAAAAGGTAGGACATGTACTTTTAATTTTAACATGGTCTCCTAAATTCGTTTTTCACTACTGCAAAGCCTATCTCTCCCATAGAATGACATTGGAGCTGATGGATTACCTTTTATAAGTGTAATTTCGGAAAGGGAAGAAATAACCAGTTCAAGTTTAGTGTCTCTGAAATCACAATGTAAATTCCTAACTTATGGTGTAGTCGGATTTTAAATTGCCATTCCAAAAATGCCACTTTTACAATGTTGACATTTTCTTGCCTTATCCATTTGGTGCCTACAGCCGGTCTATTGTCACATGACTGGGTGTAGTTGGCAGTGGGGCATTGTGTATTTCTTCTAGACAGACACACACAATGGGAGCTTAGGTGTGACTGGATGCATCATCACTCGCAGGAAGGGAGGGAGGAGCTGGGCCCAGCCTCACTTACATCTCATAGGCTGTGTCATGTCTTCAAACGAAAGGGCTGCATGACACCTGTAGGTAGTCTGAGGCAAAGGCAGGGAAGGCAGGATGCTACGGGACTTCAAAGGTAAAGCTCTAGAAGCTTCTCCCCCACTTGAGCAAGCTGAGCCCCCACAAAATACGGACAATTGAGCTTGTGATTGTTGCATTATTTCAACTGATATCTCATTTCTTTATGTGAAGCACTGATATACTGTATCCGATTGACACTGCTGATTTAGCCACCTTTTGGTTTGCACAATATGCAATTTATTCATGTTTATTGCTAAAGGATTGTACACGGAAATGTCCTGACACTTATAAAGGACTTTCCTACTCCTATTATATATAAAAAACATATTCCTGACACAGACACTACCTGTATGAAAACCTTCCAGCCAGAGGAATCTCGTGGGGCTATTTTATCCATCAAATCAGGTTCCCCGTTCGATCCTTGTCCCCTCAATCTACTACACGTTCTTATTCATGTTGTAAACCCTACCATCAACAATATTATAAATTCCTCACTTCTCACAGCCAAAGTTCCATCCGAATGAAAACTTGTGGCGGTAAAACCCCTTCAGAAAAAGCAACTGGCTGATCCTATGACCCTCTCTAACCTGCGACTCATTTCGCTTCTTCCTACCCTGTGTAATCTAACTGAAAAGTTTGTCAATAAACAACTGACCACATTCCTAGAGGAAACAAATGTGTGGCACCCGAATCAGTCAGGCTTCAGAGATCAACTCTCAAAAGAATCCGCCCTTTTGTATACTTATGATACACTGCGAGCAGCCCTGGATCAGGGTAAGAATGCTGTCTTGGTCCTATTCGACTTGTCCGAGGCTTTCGACACGGTCTCACATATAATTCTTTTAGACCGTCTTGCATCATTTGGCATATCGGGTAATGTTCTAGAATGGATCAAGAACTTTCTACAAGATCGGCGCCAAGTGATCACTCTGGGACAAAATAATTCAGAAGAAAAAGCACTGAAATCAGGGGTCCCTCAGAGATCGAGCCTGAGCCCAACCCTCTTCAATCTTTATATGTCCCCCCCGATTAAGCTAATATTGTCCTATAAGATTAATACCAGTTCATATGTGGAAGATACGCAGCTTATTCTGGTTCTTGACAATAACTCTACTGAGACGGAAGAAAACCTCAGAAAGTGCCTCTCAGCTACCTTCACATGGATGAATGACAACCATCTGAGGTGTAACTCGGAAAAAACAGAGATTCTGCCATTTGGCAAACAAAACCTTTTTGTGCCTAAATCTTGGTGGCCAGAAAATGCCACCCCTCCTCCTAATACAATAAACGCAGCTAGAAACTGCGGAATAAAGTTTGTAAGCAACAACCCTTGGCAGTTCCAGGCACATGTTTTCATATTATAAAAATCTGAAGAAATTCTTTGACCTACTCCCCTTTTCAGCTAGGCACACTGTTGTTGTTGTACTCATTACATTCAGATTGGACTACTGCAATAGCCTGTATGCAGGAGTCAACAAATCAGTCATGCATAGGCTTCAGATGGTCCAGCATGCAGCTGCCAGGCTGGTACTAAAATGGCCTAGGAAATCTTCCGCCTCTGCTGCACTAGACACCTTGCATTGGCTGCCAGTTCACAAACATGTATTGTTCAAGGTCCTTATTATTACTTTTAGGGCCTTTCAGGGACGTGGACCACAATACCTTCAAACTGGTTTTAAGCGCTATGCTCCCTCTAGTAGCCTTAGATCTTCCAATGCAAACCTGCTGACTATTCCAACCTTTAGATGGGTGTCTAGGGGTGGAAAATCACTGCCAGTTTTGGGGTCAAAGGCCTGGAATCAATTGCCTCCTCAGCTCCGCCAGATTGCTTCTGAGTCGGTTTTCAGGAAGGCCCTCAAAACCTGGATTTATACTGCTCCAGACATATTGTGCAAAACTCTGATTTGAATTCCCCAGTTCCATGCGCCATGAGCAGCATACCGGCTTTTTCCACCTCTTCTGGTTTCCTTATTTAGCACCAAGATACTCCTCAGAGTGATAGCTGCTCTATACAAGTCTGCATTTACATTACATTACACTGCATATGTTTAATAAAACCCAATAAAAAAAAGCTTCTCCCCCACTTCAAAGCCACAACTCTGTATAAATACTGGACCTCAGACACCACTACTTCAGCAGACTTGTGGACCTGTGGTTACTCAGCCAGGATGAAGGGCTGCTGTGCTTTGCAGCTCTTCAGAACCAACACATCGCCCGACTGCTGCGTCCTCAATGCCGGACTTCGTATCACAAGCCCAGTCAGTAGGAACTAAGACAACAATGCAACAGAACCTTGCACAGCACCCTTATTGCATCTTGGAACCAACACGTTGTTTCTGCTATGAGCCGCATTCTTGACATGGACCATCACAACGCTCCGCAACCAGGAATTAGGGTACTTTGTTCAGTGGGAATAACTGGGTCCGTGTGATAGGCACACGATCCATCGTGGTCAGCCTCAACTTGTGATAGTCCAGTTCTGGTGCAACCAGATTTCCACAGTTGGCACTTCGTGAATTTTGGTGCTGCTTTGTCTAAAAACTGTAAAATTTGATATCTCCAGTTCTACTAATTGGATTTTTGTCGTTTTAGTCTGGTTATATTTATTAACAATCACTTTATTGCTTTATTAGGGTTGCACACTCTTTTATGGTGTGTTTTCACTGTGTTACTGTTGAAGTGTAATACAAATACTTTACACCTTGCGTCTAAGTTAAACTTGACTCTGTGCCAAGCTGCGAGAGGGTTGAGCACAGGTAAATTTGGGGTTTTCTTGTGCCTTACCATGACCAGGATTGTGGTTGCTGCTTGACCAGTGCTGACACCCCAGTCAATCAACAACACCATTTCTTACACGTATTCTGTGACTTTTCAGGTCAGACATCAAAAGCATTTTGGGGAAATGTGCGGTACCTGTTAAATATCCATCATGAGCTTATATTGTCCATAGTACATGGGTACCCATGGTACATGGGTGCCTACCTTTCTGTCTCTTATATCAGAGAAGATTTTCTAGACCCCCTTTTTGTGTCAGGAGGGGATGTTTCTCAGACAAATCTTGTGACCATCTTTTTTGGTACTGCCCTACAGCACAGAAAGTATGGGCTTTGGCAGGGGTATGGCTATGATCCCTAAATACAGATGTCATCTTTTTCAAGGAGGTTGTGGTTTTTGGTCAGATCAAATCCAGCTCTCCATACTAAAAGGTTTGGGCCATTGTGAATTGCTTGAAAGATGCTATATTCAGAGCCAAACATTTATTGATTCTTCCCCCCAAAGTCATTTATGCACTACCATGTTCTTTGGTACAAGATTATATGTGCAAAACATATTAAATAAGGGCAAGGTGAACACATATTCAGAATGGTGTTGGTATCACTACAGTGATAGATGTTTCCTGATTTTAAGTTTCTTAAAGATATACATTATTTTATTTATTTGTTTCTTTGTTTACTAATTCAATGTTATCCCATGAGTGTTAATGTTAAGTTTATTTTACATTCCGAATACAATAGCACCTAGATGTAAACCTGATGTAGGACTTGGCACTGTGTGCTGTTTTCACCTGGTCAAATGTCAGGCCACCTTAAACAATGTTGGGGTAACATGAAACCTGCCGTTTTAAATGAATAAAGGTTTTTGAAACTGAAAAAAATTGGTTCTTGGTTGCTTGTATTCTAGTTCAGGGAGGACCTTGCATGGCAGCTCGGGCTGGACTGTTCCCAGTAGAGCGGGGTCAAGACTGATTTGTATAAAGCTGTATCCTAACTGAAATGGCATCAATTGCAAAATACCTCGGATGCGGCCCGAGTAAGTACCAGTGACTGGGATTAATTCAAGCATTCCATCCATCACGTTTTGTATACTTTAGTATGTCGGCCTCAGTGGGACAGTATGTCCAGACGTAGGTCTCGTGCACACTGTGTCACTAGAACCAAGCTATACCCATCTGATGATCACATAACAAGGGCAAAACTGGTCCTGGGTTGCTGGTGTACAGCTTCAGACAAGACCTGGCTTGACAGTTTGAGCTTGACTGTTCTGATTGTAGCAGAGTCAACAATGATTTTCTTATAATTTATGTGGCATGGTGTGCAAAATAACGATAGATGGGGGTACAACCCAAGTAATTTCCAATGGCTGAGATTGATTCTAACATTTTATCAATCACTTTTTGCATACTTCATGGACTTCAAGGGCCTGACTGCAGATGGGCTATTAACTCCTACCTGTTACACCACCATTAGGTGTCATGTCACAGACTCAAGGGGCCCAACTAGGAAGGAGCTAGTAACATCTGCCTTGTACACAATCATCAGATGCTAGTTTCACTGGCTTAACCCTTTCGCTGCGGCGGCAATTCCGCGGCAGCGCTAGGGGGCGGGGCCGTGCGGCGCTCCCACGCTGGTGACAGAACCGCTCCGTCACGAGCCTCGGGTGGGCTTCGCTTGTGACGGAGCAGTTCCGTCACGGCCCCGCCCGCTCAATAGAACGCGCCCCGCAGGCACAAAATCGCTACCGCGCAGGCGTTCCGAGCAGGCCGTGACGGAACCACTCCGTCACCAGCACAGTCCACCCGAGGCTCGTGACTGAGCGGTTCCGTCACCAGCGTGGGAGGGGTTAAAGGAACCAGCTGTAGAGGTACTAGTACTGCATGCCCTCTGCACTACAATTGGGTGTCCTTAAGGTGCCAGGCTCTGAAGGCAATAATACAAGCTTTATGGGCAAGAGGGGCCCAGCTGCTCAGTATCCAGTTCCGTATGCCAAGTATACCACCAACAGGTGGAAGGTTGACAGATATAAGTGGGCTAACTGCAATGGGGCCAGTACTGGCCACCCAGTACACCACTATGAGGTGCAAGCTTTATGGACATTAGGGACCCGGGTGAGGAGATGCCCACCTAGTACACCAGCACGGGTTTAAAGCATCACTTGCTCAAGGGGCCTGACTGCTGGAGTGGTAGGATTCTCACTCCGTATACCACCGCTGAATGCAAGCTTGACGAACTCAGGGGGCCCAGATGCAGAAGTACTAATACTCCCTGCCAAGTACATCACCACCGGTTGCAAGTTTCAGAGACTGATGGGGCCTGGATGCGAAGGTACTAGTCCCACCAACCTATACATCATCACTGTGTGCAAGCTTCATAGTCTAGTGGGGCCAGTTGGCTGAAGTGGTGCTAGTTCCCGCCGCCTGGCACACCCAAAGGCGGTACCACCAGGCTCTAGTCAACCCAGCATATCTACACCGGGGCAAGCCTCAGAGACAGAAGAGGGACTGCCAGGTCTGCAGAACCCCCCTGCTATACATGGCCAAAGTCTGCCTGTAATTTGAGCTGAATAGCCAAAGAGGGTGGGGTTCAGGGACTGGCCACAGGCCTTGACAGTTTCCGAACCCTGATGCCCGAATATGCAGTATAAACCTGTGAGACCATCCGTCTCACCCTCACAGCAGACAATAAAAGGCTGTGCATTGAGATTGTTAAATGCAAACAAAGGATGGGTTGATGGGACTGGCCAGAAGCCACACATTTTGCAACACCTTTCGCTGCACAGAGTCAGAGGTCATTCAATGACATTGGTGCTCAGTCGTGGCCTGCAAGGCACTGCTCTCTACTCCTACTTCATGCAGTCGAAGTACACAGTGAAGCTCTTTGGCATAGGTTTGAGAACAGCTTCTGCACACCATATCCCTGGTGTAAACAAGATACAAGGCCTACCATAAAAACTTAATATGCAGTGAGGCTTTGAATCACATCTCTACAAGTCATGTCATGTAATAGATAATTTGTCTACAACTGTTTTCTAAATTGATGTCAGGTATTCCCCATTAGATATAGCCAAAATGTGTCCCCTCCACAACAATGGTCAGGCTTCAACTTAGGTTGAATTTGATTAAAAAGCTACATAAACTCATTAACAAAAAGCAAATATTTATGGTAAGGTTTGCTGAAAACTCAATAAGGTATGTTTAGGGAAAAACACTCTGAAATTGACAGAAAAAGCCACAGTTAAAATGCAGTTGTGCACTGTTTTTGACATCACATATTACATCACTCATGACATGTTAAATTGTATCATTGGTGACAACGCTGATGACATCTCAAATTGCTAATACTTAATACGTTGGGTTACCAGCAGGTCATCTTTATTCATTGATCTGTGCATCTGACATTACATAGTGTTTCCTCCAACCACAGCATAAGACAAGGTTCATGGGTCAAACCACTAAGGCCATTTGTTCCTTTCTCTTTGGGAGTTAGCATTCTGAGCAACAACCCGGTTGTACAACAGAGAGAACGTAGTACCTTTCAGGCCTAAGATCCTGTAGCCGTCTTTGCCTTCATTTTGTTTACTTAATTTTGGGTTTCTAATTCTAATTTCTAATTTAAAATGCTTATAAAGCGCAGCATACACCTTGCGGTTTCTTGGCGCTGAAGGTTCAGTGGCTGAGGGGAAGGAAGACCAGGGAGAAAATTTAGGCGGGGAAAGCCTGGCTAAATAGGAAGGTTTTCAAGTCTCCACGGAAGGAAAGGTACTGAGTTGCGGAGCGGAGGTTATCAGGGAGAGAGTTCCAGAAGGAAGGGGCCAGAGTAGAGAAATTGGATCCACCCCACTTTTTGCGCGAGAAACGGGGGATCAGGAGAAGGGACTTGGAGGAGGACCGGAGATTTCTTGCGGGGACGTAGGGTTTGATAAGTGAAGTGATGAAAGCAGGGGCAGTGCCCTGACGGGCCTGGAAAACCATGCACCCGATTTTAAAGAGGGAACGTTGTTTCACGGGGAGCCAGTGGAGTTTCTTTAGGAGGGGGGTGGAGTGGTGATAACGTGGGAGGCCAAATATCAGTCTGGCCGCCTGGTTCTGGATGGCTTGGAGTCTACGCAAACTATAGGCAGGGATGCCATGGAAAAGAGCGTTGGCGTAGTCCAAACGCGAGATTACCAGGGCGGCCATGATGGTCTTGAGGGCCTGAGGGGTGAAGAAGCGAGAGACAGAGCGGATAGTTCGAAGAGTGAGGAAACAGGAGGAGACCACGGAGCTGATGTGTGAGTGAAGAGTGAGCTGATTGTTCATTTTGACACCCAGTGTTTTGACAGTGGTGGAGGGGGAGGGTGCAGGGCCTAGGGAGGGGGGCCAGAAAAGAGAGTTCCAGGGGCTGGACGAACCACCAGTGAGAACCAGCTCAGTTTTATCAGGGTTCAGTTTAAGATGGTTGTGATTCATCCAGTCCCTGATGAATGTCATAGTAGACTGGAAATTGGAGACCGAGAGAGAAGAGGGGGACAGATCAAAGATGAGCTGGAGGTCATCCGCGTAGTTGAAGACGGTGACCTCCAGCTGCTGGAGAGCAAAGATGAGAGGAAAGATATAGAGGTTGAAGAGAAGGGGGGAGAGAGAGGAGCCCTGGGGAACACCGCAGGTGACAGGGAGGGGAGTGGAGGTGAAGTCGCCTAGACGGACCGCCTGGGTGCGGTCCCTCAGAAAGGAGGAGAGCCAGACAAGGGCTGATCCCCCGATGCCAGCCGCCTTGACACGGGTGAGTAGGATGGTATGGTCCACCGTGTCAAAGGCGGCGGAAAGATCGAGGAGGACCAGTGCCTGGTGGTTGTTGTCATCCATGCCCTTTCTGAGGTTGTCTAGGACGGCGACTACGACCGATTCTGTTGAGTGCCTGGGGCGGAATCCTGCCTGACGAGAAGCCAGCCCCCCATTCGCCTCAATGTGAGTGCTCAGAGCCGCGGTAACATGGCGTTCCATCACCTTGCCCAGAAAGGGCAGCAGGGAGATGGGGCGAAAGTTGGACGAGATAGAAGGGTCCGAGCCGGGTTTCTTCAGCAGGGGTACTATGGTGGCTGCTTTTAGTACCGGGGTCACCACACCCTGTGCCAAGGCGCTGTTGAGGAAGGCAATCGGGGGATCAGGGCAGCTAGAATAGATTTGCTGTAGGATGCGAGCGGGGCAGACATCCGCCGGGGACCCTGATTTAACTTTGGGGAGAATCGACAGAAAGGATTCCTGAGTGAGGGGAGGGATAACAGTGAGATGATTTTGAACTGGGGGGGGGGAGGGATCGACGAAGGTAGGCGAGGGTAAAGGGATATTGGCCTTGATATTAGTGATCTTATCCACGAAGTAGTTGTTTAATTGGTCGCAGAGAAGCTGGGAGGGAGGGATTTGGGGCGAGGCTCGATCTGAGAACGCCAGGTCGTTTACGATGTCAAAGATAGCCCTGGGTTTGTTGGCGGCCGACATTATTCTCGTGGAGAAGTAGTCGGTCTTTGCAGCTAGAATTGCTGATTTGTAATCAGCCAACAGTGTCAGAAAGTGGGTTTTTAGTAACGGGCTGTAGTCCTTCCTCCACTGCCTCTCCGCCCTCCGGACGCTCAGTTTAAGTTCTTTTAGATGGTCGTTAAACCATCGGTTAGAGTCCTTAAGCCGGCGGATGGAGATGCGTCGCAAGGGGGCCTCTGAGTCACAGGCTCCAGCCAGCCAGGTGTTAATGGCCTTGGCCTGTGAGGGTTTGACTTTATGCTGCCCAAAAACACCTACTCGGCCCTTGTTGGTGCACGCACTATGTCATGTCCCACACACACGTCTTAAGCTGCGTTGTTTAGAAGTCGACTTGTAACCTATTTCAAAATGTCCGCCCTTGTATGCATGCAAATGCACAAATGGGTTGTTATCTTGGAATGGATTTTCAACCCATTCTAAAAGGGCTGCCTTAAGAGCGGGCATGTATGTACATGTGCCCACATGAGCGGCCATTTTTTAAATGTTTTCAAAACTTAATTACAAAACCACTGAAAGACATAGGCCAATGTGAGTGCATACAAGCACAGGCAAGGGAGGTCATTTTTAATGTTTTTGCAGAATTTTATTTCCCAAAAATGTCAAAGGACACCTATGCATCCACACGCGTGCATACATGGTCAGCCATTTATTTTGACTGTTAAGACATCAGAAATAGGCACAGTCAAGCAGCAAGCAGCCAACAACACACCAACTGGCTGTGATTGAAAAGAAACATGATGCCATTATTCTTAATTTTTGAGAGATAATAAAATACTTTGTCTTGTACAGCAAATGAATTTGATATTTGCCATTTTTACCCTTTCTACTGAGGGAAACCTTCTGTGAGAGGGTGGAGTCTACAAAGACATCCAATGACATTGTCAGAGTAAGACATTGAACTGTTCTTTCATTGTTAAATCATATAGGTAAATTCAAATGAGAACAGACTGTACACAAATATTTTTGTCTTCGATGGATTTAGTAGCAGAGAGAATGAAAGCATCCCATTCTCTGAGCACTGGAGCAGTGAGACACCACACATGGTAAAGGGAGGCAAGTGGATCGCGAGAGGTCTCTCTGAATAATCTGTGATCTACCAGAGCTACCAGTCACAACATTGAAGATGCTTCTTCAAATGGAAATTCCCATGCACTTTGGGCAACTTGCAAAGGGATGCCCCATTGTGTACAATGTACAATAGCTGCAGAGTGTGTTCTTGTACTGACTATAAATCAGTAGGCAGGAACCTCATTGCCTTCATCGCACGCAAATGGCATCATTCGCTATCATGATTGCGGTTCTCTGTATATGACACATACGCTTTAAACCCAAACTGCTGCCTCTCCAAAAACATCTGGATTCAACTACTTTTTTGTGTTAGTATCCTTTCCTAAACGTGTTGCTTCACATTGGGTCTGATCTCTTGTGCCTGACCTGCAGTATCTCTGGTATGTTTTTTATTAGGTTGGAGATCTTACTCAATGAGGAGGTGGAAGGCCTTAGGGAAGACTGATTCTTGTTGCAACCCAAAAAGGGCATCCTATTAAAAAACATGACTTATTCTTTGGGCATGTGTTGAGTTGCTTTATAGTAGTTTGAGCCTAGATGATGAAACATATAATTGAACATGTGCCACCATAATAATGGACTGTTTTTCAGAATATGCTTTCTGGCTTGTGGCTTGATGCATCCAATGGAAATCCGCCTTCCTTAAAGTCAAGTTGAATGATCCAAAGTACCGTGTACAAAGTTATGATAAATAATTAGAAACGCTTTTCTGGTTGAGGTGGAAAGGCTGCCTGTACTGGGTATTGTGGGTAGGGTAAGGCCAAGTCTGGTTGCGGCGCATAGGCAGGTGGTGGTTCGTGATATGGCACAAGCCCCTCTGTTGATCCTGGATAGGGCTGATTGGGCACAGGTGGTACTGGGTAAAGTTGGATAACTCCTGGTTGAACTGGGTATTGCTGGACGGCTCCTGGTTAGACTGTGTATGGATTTGCCATGAACTGTGTAGTTTGGCCAGGGACTGGCTCTGGCTGTGCGAGCGTTGCTGGAATTTCCTTCTTAAAAACGTAATAGCCAATTATTCCTGTAGGCAGACACAAGAATTGAGTTAGAAAAAAAAAACTGAGAAAGAGACATAAACAGCTACACGTCAAATATAAAAATAAAAGCATAGAAGAGAAAACAAGACTGGTAACATCATTGCATCTTTACAGCCCCCAAAAGCCACTTTTTAAAACCATTTAATGTATGCTTATGAACAGGTAAATAGGAATAAATAGGAGTTGCACAATAATACAAAGAATGCATTAACAGTAGATGTTCACAGTAAAGGTTTGTGATATTGTGGACATGCTAAACAAAGGAAGGGGGTACATGACATGCAATGCAAATACAAACTAGACTATCCCTCAAGCTCAGAATCAGCCATCCGTGAGTAATTCCAAGAAACAAACCATACTCCTGGGTTCGAGCTTGGGAGTAGTGATGTAAACTTGCTTGTCATCAACGAATGGCGCCCAACCAAATCGAATTTTACTTGCCAATTTAGAATGGAGAATTGAATAAAGTTATTTGTTTGCATTACACACATTCTCGATCTAGTTTATTTGTACCCGGTAATACCTACCAATTACAGCATAGAAGGCACACACAATGGATTTAAAAGATATGTACAATTTGTAATCCCAAAGAATTTAGCTGACGGAGCTATTTTGTAACTCTTCAATCTTACACTCCTCAGTGATATTAGCACACTTATGAAGAGATCAAGGTTGCAGTGACAAGACTGAAACACCCCTCATACCGCCAAATACAATACCCAAAGCATCCTACATACAGCACTCAGCAAACATACACCCTTCAAGCAAGGCACATTTTTCTCTATGATACATGCAATATCAATCCAATCATTCTTGTTGAATCTGTCCTATTTGTTCATTGCTTGCCAATGAAGGTACCCATAAAATGTACCCCAAGGTAAGGTTATCCAGAGAACACCAAATTGAGTGAGATTGGAATGTTCCTCTGGTAGTCAATCACAATGTGTATTAAATTGCAATTTAGAAAGATTCTATGGAGACAGTAAATGCAAAAAACAGAAAGAAGTGTGCAGTCAATACCGGTAGAGGATTGGTAACATTCGGCATGACTATTTGCATATTATTAAAGACACCAGAGCAAATAAAACAGTTCTTCCAACCATGTTTAACTTTTAGTGAGTTAGCCCTGAAGAAGTCGCTTAAATAAGGGAATGAAACGCATTGGCTGATGGTTTTCATGTGGAAAAAGAAAAATACAATTCCATATTCTTTTAAACCCTTCAAAAAATTTACCCAATCCAATTGCAATTTCTAACGTGGGCATATCAGTAAGTAAACAGATCGCCTGGGCATGTGAAGTTATCTTATGTGATAGAAATATCGGACGTAAAAACCATTTCCTTATATCATGTACAAATAAGCAATCAAGTAAAATATGTGGCATATCATGTCTTAGTCCACGCCCACAGTTACAATTACCTTCTGGGCCGATCAGTGCAGATTTTAATTTTCCATCTATCTTCCATGGGTTAACCCTAACCCGAGTCCTAAGAATTTCATATCTCAGCACTCGATTAGGCAGAATGTCCAAATACGGGAACCAGCCATCATTAACCATGACTTTTTTAACCACTGGACCGATTTTTTCTCTGACATATAATCTTGGTCCTGCGCCCTGGAGAGCGACTGGCCTTGTTCCCTAAGGGTTTTCTTAGTAAACTCGGCTATCAAGGCGTCCTGGGAGAATTTCACATTACGGCGTCCAGTTACTTTCTGGAGGGTTTTGCTCGCATCCTTTGCCCAGGCAAGGTTACTTATTTGGATCTCATCCCTACACCACTGTGAGACCTTTAGTGTCACTCCTGGGTCTTGGCGCTTCCAGAATCTTACCAGGGCCATTTGAGATTGTACGGTCCATGAAGTTAGCCCAAGCTCCATTCTTATTGCTTGAACCATAGTACAGTTTGGTAAGGCCAATAATATTTTAAAGATTTTTCCCTCTTCCTGGTCCCACTCATGTTTACCGCTCAGGTATAACACCTCTGCGCCATACAATACTTGGGAGGGGATCATTGCACCAAATGCCTTTATCATTGGTTTATGAGTCATGTCGCCATATTCTTTATTAAACCTTTTCAACCCACATGTGGATGAAAAAGCTTTGGCTCTTTGCGCCTCCAAATGGGTGCGCCAATGTAGCGCACTATCAAACCAGAGGCCTAGATATCTATATTCCTTAACTGTCTCTAATTTGTTATTACCCAAAAACCAATTAAAGTTCTTCTTGCTCTTTCCAAAACATAAGACCTTGGTTTTTTCCATATTTACAGTCACAATTTTCCTATCACAATAACCTTTAAAAGCATTTAGTTTCCTTTGAAGTCCTATTTCTGTTTGATCTAGGATCACTAAGTCATCTGCGTATAATAGGCAAGGCACTTTGTTCCCGCTCATTCTAGGGCTTGCACTTCTTTCTACTTCAAGTGTCGCAGGGAGATCTGCCAGAAAGATTGAAAATAGCAGGTGTGCCAGAACGCACCCCTGTCTAAGGCCATTCCCTATTAATATCTTCTGGGTTAGTGACCCATGCGAATCTCTAATAACCTGGGCCCAGTTACCTCTATTGAGATCTTTCAAGATCATCAATAAGCCATCCGGAATTCCATATCCTATCAAATCCTCCCAGAGTTTGTTCCGGTCCACAGAGTCAAACGCGGCCCGAAAGTCAACAAAACAACAATGCAACTTCCCATTTTGTTCTATTGACTTCTGGGCCAACGCCCATAGGGCAAAGCAGTGGTCTATTGTAGAATGGCCTTCTTTGAAGCCACCCTGTTCCACTGGAATAATTGCTCTCTCTTCTGCCCAAGTCTTTAGCCTACCTAATATTATTTTAGAAAATATTTTTTCTCCTATATCGAGTAGGTTGATTAATCTATAGTTCCTTAGTGCGTTGACGACCCCTTTTTTATGGATCGGTCGAATTATCGCACCCTTCCCACTACTTGGAACTATCCCTGATTCTAGGATTACTAAGAACATTTGGAAGAAGAATTTGGCCCACCAAGATGTCCGTGACCTGATTATCAGGGCAGGCAGGTTATCTGGGCCGAAGGCTCTTGTTAAATATAAAGTTTTGATTGTATTAAGTACATTTCCTTCTTAGAAGTCTGGTTTTAGGTCATCTACCAGGCCTCTCCAGTCCCTTTGTACTTCCTCTTCAGATTCACCCCTCCGCGGGTATAGCTCTTTCAAATAATCCACCCAGGCACCCTCTTCTACCGCGCAGATCATTGACCCAGGTGAGGCTTCTGTTGCTAAGCGGACTAGATTCCAGAATAAACGTATATTCTTGGATTCTATTGCCTCCAGCAATTTCCTCCAGCAATTATCCTTATGGGCTCTTCTTGTGCTATCAAGAAGCATAGTATGCTCTTTCTTTAATTTTACAAGATGTTCAGCTCTAGATTTATCAAATTTATTACGCAGACTGCGCTGTTCTCGCCTTAGTTCTCTTTTCTTCTTTAAACAGGCTATATTATACCAGTTTCCCTTCCTAACTTGAGTGGTTTGTGTACTCTTGGTAATCTTTACGTCTGTTCTAAGTTCGACCTTGATACTTTGTACCACTTGGTTTAATTTTTCAATGTACCAGGCCAGATCTAGACCAACTATGCATCCTAGAACGATTTTATGTTGGAGCCTGGTTAATTTCTCTATATTTTCTTCGGTTAACCGTGTTGTGATGCGCCAGTCCATCTGTGGTATAATTACTTTTTCGGCAACGAATTGATGGGAAAATGCCAGTTCCAATTTCTAGAATATTGTGGTCACTTTCTTCTATATGGTTAACCATAAAGCCCTTTATTATATCAAAGTTCCATGCTGGGATAAAGACATAATCTATGGGGCAATTTGTGAACCTTGTTTAAAGGTTTTTTTTGCCGGGCGATCTTGTAGAAACCTACCGTTCAAACAGAAGAGACATTTATTTGCTAGGTAATTCCCCAAGCTAACATCATTCATTGTACACAGACTTTGCTTGAATTATATCATAAGATTCTAAAAAATCCTGATACATGAGATCGTGCCGCTTAGGATTAAGTTTATGGTTAAAATCTCCTACCAACAAAATCAAATCTGAAACGTACTTTTCACCCAATAAATCTAAATCATTTTTAAAGTGACCCATTTCAACTCCATACTCCTCCTTGCCCCCCATTGCATATATACATTTACAATCAGCACATTTTCTTTCTTATTACTGACTGCAATTAAAGTTATTCTACAGCAGAGCTGCCATTTACATGTTACAGTGAGCCGGGAGAAGTTTTTCACCAAATTTGTAGATAGTAAAGTCAATAAACCCCCTGCCGGGCGTCCTGATCTAGATTTTTTTTGCCGGTCAATAGGCTTGACAGAACCCATCCACTACAGGGGGCTCGCCACATAGCCAGGTCTCCTGGATACAGATGATTGCATTATTTTTTGCTAGATCTTTTAGCCGTTCAAGTTTTATTTGGTTTCCTATCCCATTTATATTCCAGGAGACCATTTTTAAGCCATGTGGCTGCCCCTTTACCTATTCCACATCACTAAGGGGCCCAAACCTATTGGATTCCTCTAAGTACCGGTGTGAAGGACCTGGGAGGCTAGTATTAAGACTCCAATTCTTCCAAGAGTCTTCCGAAACAGAAATATTTATTATAATATTAAAGTTTCCAGGGCCTTGCCCTAAGCCTCTTTCTGTAAATCTTACTTGCCTTTTACCAAGTCCTGCATGGTACTTTAAGAACTCTTTTCCTTGCTGGACACTTTCTTCAGCCCCTACTTCTTCATTAGGTACTAACCGAATCCCTGCTTTTAATATCTCAATACCAGCTCGTTCATTGGCTATTTTTACGAGCTCAGAATAAACTTGTACCTTAGTAAGCTCTTTTCCATCAAAGTTTGTTTGAAAGCCCACCTGTCTGAGATCTTTTGTGCAGATTCCTTTCAAGTTAGGGCAATGGGCGAAAGAATTAAGAAGTTCTCTATTTAAGTGCGAGCGCTTCTTCGTTTTTTTCCCTCCCCTTCCCATTTTTACTTGCTCAAAGTACAGCCATTGATTTCCTTTAGACTCCATACCATTTGTTTTTGACCCACTATGTGGTTGTTGTATTTTAGTTTTATTGGCTTTTTAAAGAATGTTTTGTTGAGAATCCAGGGATACCATGTCCTGTGCAGATGGATGATGGGAAATATAGTGGTGTCACTTCCTGAGTAGATGAATGATGCTTAACCTGACTCCGCCTCTCAATCATGCCCTCATCGGTCAGTGTCTCAGGTTCTGAAGCTTGGGTTACTTGTTCCCATTTATGCATGCACATTATTTTCTCTTTCTTTTAGCACACAAGTTGTTATATAAAGTGTCACATAAGGACTTCTTTGACCAGCTTTTTTAATATTTACATGCACCCATTGGGATAACTCCTTGAGCAACATAATGTGGATAATAAAGTATGCACTCCAATCAAATCCACTTCCAATTTAAATCTAAGTCAATACCACCACATCCTGGAATACACATTGGATGAAAGACAGCTCTGTATGAATGGAGCAGCAAGGCTGATATCCTGGTTCCTGTTTCTGGAAGGCATACATTTCAATTTGCTACACTTCAATTGACATCACACCCTGAAAGACAACCATCCAGTGTGCTGAATGTAAGGATGTTTGTTGCTATCGTCTACTCTAAGCTCCACTTAACTCTCCAAACAACATTGCGGTCCTGGGAATCTTGTAATGGCCTTTCTCCAGTGAACCCTCACCCACTGACATTGCCCATAAGTAGAGCAAAAAAGAGCTGAATTGATATCTAATGTAGTCTACTGCATCATATTTCACACTGAGCTCTTAACACAACTCCTCAACCATCTGCCCAAAACAAATCTGTGCTCATCAATGCCACAACTTGAGTCTAAAACAAACGGAATAACAGCATCTTGCGGTATGCGGGAAAGAGTAGATAGGACCCTAGCCCTGAGGACCCTCGAAGGAGAACGTAATACCCTTGAGGAATCACAAAACAGTTTTTGACCAGTAAAAGAAACACATAAAAGCAGGACTGAGTCTAAGACCAGTGTGAACCCAATCAGAACAGGCTGTGACACACTGCCACCAAACATTTCCAGCACCAAAAAGAATAAGGAACTGGCATAATGTCCTACGTGAAAATCTCGCCCTGATGAAGCCCTTCACATAAGCAATCTTTTGTGGTCTGCCCCAACAAAGGTCGAAACGTGTTGGCATTCTATAATTGAGAGATTCAGAGTAAATATGGACATAAAACATACTCCATAGAGAACTTTTCTGAGAACTCAAACTCTATTCTTTGAGTCTTTCAAACTGAGTATAAAATTGTCTTAGTTGAGGACCCAATAAGGAAATGTTCCAACATTGATAAATCCACTTCCAATTTAAATCTAAGTCAATACCACCACATCCTGGAATACACATTGGATGAAAGTCAGCTCTGTATGAATGGAGCAGCAAGGCTGATATCCTGGTTCCTGTTTCTGGAAGGCATACATTTCAATTTGCTACACTTCAATTGACATCACATCCTGAAAGACAACCATCCAGTGTGCTTAATGTAAGGATGTTTGTTGCTATCGTCTACTCTAAGCTCCACTTAACTCTCCAAACAACATTGCGGTCCTGGGAATCTTGTAATGGCCTTTCTCCAGTGAACCCTCACCCACTGACATTGCCCATAAGTAGAGCAAACAAGAGCTGAATTGATATCTAATGTAGTCTACTGCATCATATTTCACACTGAGCTCTTAACACAACTCCTCAACCATCTGCCCAAAACAAATCTGTGCTCATCAATGCCACAACTTGAGTCTAAAACAAACGGAATAACAGCATCTTGCGGTATGCGGGAAAGAGTAGATAGGACCCTCGCGCTCAGGACCCTCGAAGGAGAACGTAATACCCTTAAGGAATCACAAAACAGTTTTTGACCAGTAAAAGAAACACAAAAAAGCAGAACTGAGACTAAGACCAGTGTGAACCCAATCAGAACAGGCTGTGACACACTGCCACCAAACATTTCCAGCACCAAAAAGAATAAGGAACTGGCATAATGTCCTACGTGAAAATCTCACCCTGATGAAGCCCTTCACATAAGCAATCTGTTGTGGTCGGCCCCAACAAAGGTCGAAACGCGTTGGCATTCTATAATTGAGAGGTTCAGAGTAAATATGGACATAAAACATACTCCATAGAGAACTTTTCTGAGAACTCAAACTCTATTCTTTGAGTCTTTCAAATTGAGTATAAAATTGTCTTAGTTGAGGACCCAATAAGGAAATGTTCCAACAGTGATAAAGAATGTGTAGGACAAAAATGGTTCCTGAAAAAGAGAATATGTAAATATGTATATGTTTCAAATGCTAACAAAATTGTATGTTGTTGTTTATTGCACTGTTTGTACTGTATTTATGTAAGTATTGTAATGATAGCTACATTTGCAACACAATTCTAAGGGTATGTTCAAAATATATTTGGTTTAATGATCCCCAAAACAGATAAAAAATATATGAGAAATTGTTTAAAGCCCTTAGTTAATAAAAAGGACTCATAAAGCTAAAGTAATAGTCTGATTTATGGTTTCAGGGGTATTTTGTTTTATATTCACAACTTGTCACCAGACATAATATTAAACAATGCAAACACAAGGGCCACAGGTGGTAGAATACAATGAGCGGATTTACTAGAAATGTGCACTGGGTTTGCATCACAAAAGGGACGCAAACAACTTCAAACTGTTGATTTGGAATTTGTTCCAGCACTAAACATTATTTGCACTGAAAAGCAGCCCCAAAGTAATACAAAGTAGTGCTTTCAAACAATGGGGCATTCCATGGGTGGCACATAAGTGTTCCCAAGCAACCTCGCATAGGTTTTAACACAAAACCATGTTAAAAAACGATAGGCAGAGAGAGCTTTTCACTAAAAAATAACAACATCCATAGTGCTCTGACCACTTCAGAGATGTGCACAGCTCTTTAAACCTGTTATAAAGACATTCAGCTAACTGTAAGTAAGAGGGGTTGGAAGCGCACTATATCCATCGCAAAATAGTTCAAGCTGGACTAGCACATTTAAAATTGGTGATGTATGACATGATAGTTGATCATGACCCGCCATAGGATTGGTCATCACTTACAGCATTAGTAATTTGTTGTACAGTGTTAGTATTTTTCTGTTTATCCTGAAACAAAGTTTTTTGCATTTACAGATTGCCCCTGAGGAAGGGACACCTCAGTCCCGAAATGCATTTGGCACACCATAAAATGTTTCAAAATGTTTCTTAATGAACCACTTGTATGGACGATTGCACTGCAATGTTTAGCAGTAGGTATTAGTTTACATGATTTCAATGAACCAGTGATATGTGTTTTGTTATTGTTTGAACAAGGAAACCTTAACATACACTTAGTACATGTATTAAATATTTGTATGAATAGCAGAATTACAATGTGTTTGAATAATTGTGTTGAATAATTTATGGCTTTTGAATAATTTTGATGATTTAAAGAGAGAGTCCCTCTGGACTAAATATGCACAGTGCGCAGTGTGCTTTGCCATTCGTGGCGGTTTTTTGTACTACATATAATTCAACACTTGACAGACAGCAGGTGTTACACTGCAGCACCAGTGTTTGAAAATTGTTTTAAATTTGTTCTACCAGATCAAGACTTATAAGAATAGGGAGTGCACTTCCAACCCCTCTTACTTACAGTTGGCTGACTGTCAACTGGGAGCAGCACCCACACATAAAAATGTCTTTTGATACTATAACTAACATCACTGATAACGGAGCCAACACAAAAGCATACACTGCCGATGAGGCTAGTGACATTTACGCTTTGATTCAGGAAGTGAAAACAGCTGACACCCATGGCGGGTCAATCACCCGACAACTCAGGCAATTAGAATTCATTACGCGTCGACAACTCAATCAGAAGCTACATGCTTCTACTCTTGTACAGTACCACAAATCCAAACGAATGCCTCGTGGTCTCCGCTTAGCCATTAAACCTTTGCTATTTAGGTTTCATTTAAACTCTGTATTCATGGACAAGTGGTACTTAATAAATGTTCCCTTGATCTCATTTTACTAATTATAGAGGAATTTTCCAAAACCATAAGTGAACTGGAAGAGGAGATCTTTACCTTGAAAAGTGAGTTGGAAATGCATTAGAATCTAATGCATGGAAGCTTCAACTAGAGGTTCTCAATCAAAAACTTGAGACATATGAAAAGGAACTTCAAGAAGGCAAACTGAGAAAGTACAAACGTGGTACTATTGATTATAAACTGAATGAAGTTTATACGTGGGCAGAGATTTACTCCAAAAGATGATTTGACAACCCTAAGACCAAAGTAGCACCTGGTTCATCTGAAGAGAGTGTCGTATCCGATAAAGATACAACTATTAACCGCATACCAGCTCAGGTCATTATTGAGAAACAACTTGCAGGTCCATCCACTAGAACCATCGAGACAAATCAAAATACCTCATCGGTATCTTTTTTAGCTCAGGTCCCAGATCTAGACAACCCACCGACGGAACATCAAACAATTTCAGCAGTAGCCATAGAAAAACCAGGCGAGGACAAGGACAAGGCAGGCAGAAGTCTACGCAGCAGCAGAACTGTAATCTAGTAATGAATATTTCCTTTAAAAATCTTAATTCTCAACAAATAGCTGTTTTATCTAGAGGCATGTCTTTTGTCCATACAAGCACCACAACTTTACTACAAGTGCCGGCCGAGTTCTACAGGTTCATGAGACTGCTAAAACTACAACATTTATTTACTAACGTGGTCCCAGAAATGCCATTTCAACCAACACGATCTGAGCAAATCTTCAAGCCCAAGAGTACATTTGTACACCCAGTATCTCATTAAAATGCTGGACACATTTGAAGCTCTGGTATACAAGGATATTGAACATTTACCTTTTCTAACCAAGAAACATGATAATCTGACTAAATTTGAGCGCAGGACACTGAAAGCATTAGCTAATGACTCTTCATTGACAATGTAACCGGCTGACAAAGGGGGCGCCCTTGTTGTTATGGACACAGTATATTACAACTTGAAAGTCAATGAACACATCAATGATACCAACACATATATGTTGCTGACCTATGATCCTACCACACAACTCCAACATAGAATCCCCGACAACCCAGCTTGTACATGATACCAAAGATGCACAAGGATGCCAACAATCCACCATTCAGACCAATAGCTTCGGGCTGTGACTCTATATTTGACCCACTAGGCAAATTTCTGGACTTTTACTTGCAGCAGTTTGTCCAACAATGGAGTATGTATCTTAAAGACACGATGCATTTTTTGCAAAAATTATCTACCATCGCACCTGAAGCTGACACTCAAGTACTTCTATGTACAATAGACGTAACAGCTCTTTACAAGTCAATCCCCCATGCTGCAGGTTTGGAAGCAGTAGAGTGGGCATTATTACAATTACCAGACATCACCTTGGAAAAGGTTTTTTTGTTACAGCTATTGAAATTTGCTTGCATAACAGTTATATCGAATGGCAGCAAAATTTTTACACACAACTCACTGGAACCTCCATGGGTTTTTCGGGGGCTCCCGCGTATGCTAAAATCTATATGGCGCAGTATGAGTCAGACCATATTATGTCGAACACTGAGTGGTGGAACAATATACTCATGTACTGTCATTTTATCGATGACATTTTCTTGATTTGGAAGGCATTTGAACAGTCGCTAGTGACTATGATTGGTCAATTGAATAATGCAAATCCTCACATATGAGTGACATTTAACATTCACAAGGACACCATACACTACTTGGAAGTGCAGATTGAGAAGCTCCCAAATAACCTATTTCAAACTTCAGTCTACACAAAACCGACTGATCGGAATAGCACATTGCAGTTTTCGAGTTTCCACCCAAAAGGTCTAATACACAACTTACCTTACTCGCAGTTCATTAGAGTATGTAGGATTTGCTCTGACCCTTGTGAGAGTAGCTTTAACCTAGAGCTTGCGTGCAGAGTGACGGCTGACCCTTGCGTGCAGAGTGACGGCTGACACCTCCCGCTATCTGTGAACTATCGAGATTGATAAAGATTGTTCCTTCCTGATTGACTTCTTGACAAATTTGCAAGTTCCAAAAACCAAGAGGAGATTTCCTCGTTCTCTTCTAGAACATTTTAACAGATCGTTCATTCGCGACGACGTTGTAAACTTTCTAAGATCCATTTAAATATCCGCGAGGTCAGACTAAGCAAAATTTCAACTGCCTATTTCCCCGCTACTACGGAGATTAAATTTCTACCCCGGCTTTTTATATCATTTCTTCTCAACAAATGAAAAGAGTGTTTTTCGTTCTAAGGGAGTTACAATATTAACTTACCTCCGTCCTGATGATGGTCTTAAAGAGTTGCCCATAAAGACCGAAACGTCGACTCCCAGCTTTATCCAAAGGAGAATTGTTTACATCTTTATTTTTTGGATAGGCGCTATACAGGCTTTACAGTGATTTTGATTTATTGTCTGATATTTATCCTGTATCCCTGTTTTACATATTCTTTTTGTATTGTATTTTCCCTTTATGATTGAAGTTTGATAAAATCTATTTTCTGCCTATACACATGTCCATTGGTTATTGTTTCAATTGTATTGTTTTAACGTTAAGTATTGTCATGTACAGTTAGTTTTAGGTATTTATGTGTTCACTCAATCACTTGGAATTAACTTCACTCAGGACGATTAAGTTACCTGTATACCACATTTAAATAATAGACTCAATCAAATCAACGAACTCCTTTGGAGGCTACCTTACCCATTCTTTTAACCTAGAGCAGCATGCACAGAGATTTTATGAGAGGGGTTACCCAACCCAGATCATTGAGCAATGTCGTGTGAAGGCATTAGACAAAACTAGAGAACAGTTGCTACAGAAAAAAGAAGTGGCCACTAAAACACGCCTAGTTTTTGTGTCCAGATACTCAACGGTTTCACATGCTGTCAAAGACATTATCACTAAACGCTGGGATCTACTACAACATGAGCTAGACTTTAAAGGCATATATTCTGAGAGACCCCTTTTCTCTTACACCAAGGGTAAAAATTTGCGGACAATTCTATCAAGAAAAATACAGAGTCATACACAGCAGGAGTACCTAGGTACGAAACGATGCAGTAGTTGTACTCACTGCAACAACATGACAGTTGGTGATGTTTTGACACATCCATTAACAGGTCAAAAGATCAAATTGAGACACACAAGTGATTGCAACTCAGTTAACATTATTTACTGCATAAAATGTCCGTGCGGAAAAGCGTATGTTGGTAAAGCCACTAGGAAGCTCAGAGTGAGAATCACAGAACATAAGAGTAGAATACGCACTAGGAATTCCACATCTAGTTTAGCGGTTCACAGGGAAGAAGCAAAACAATCTATTTCCCAATCACGGGTCCAAGTCGTAGAGCAGATTCAGTGTAAACCAGGTATGAATGTTGATCGAATTCTGTTACAACGAGAACTACATTGAATTCAGACTTTAGGTATCATGCACCCATTCGGTCTTAATGACCGTTATGATATGAGCTGCTTTCTATAAAGGATATGAGATTCATTATTTTTGTAATGTTGATCATGCATATCAAATGTTCACATCTTCATACTGTTTCATTTTACCAATATTTTTCATAGCCTGGTAATTGCAATATTTTTCATTGGACATCCAATGTATTCATCAACTTGACTGTTGTTGTTGAACCAATACCATGGTGGTGGATATGGATTCGTGAACCTGTGACCCTGTTTCATTCTATGTATCAGAACTGTGGCATTTTGTTTTGACACTGATTGCATTGCATAGTGTTTCTTTAGTGTGCACTTGGAATCCTCCAACTAACACCTTTCAATATTTATTTTTTCTTTCAATTCTTTAACTTCCTTTGCGTTTTGAATGTTTTCCTCACAGAACCCCTACTAAAAATTATTTTCATATCACTTATTCTTTTGTTAACCCTCACTTACACCTTTTATTTACATTCTTGGAGTTTGATCCCCTACACATCACATGCCGTTAGAGAACATTTATTAGCATTTTTCCTTGATAGGTTTTCTCTTTCCATTGCACACAGGTCTATTGTTGTTTACCTCCATCGTGTTTGTTTATAGAGGCACTGAGCCGACTGCTTACCTCACTAATCGGGCATTAGGACGGATAGGTTTGTCAACAACCTGTACTAAGATGACGGATCCTTCGGAGTTTTAACGAGCATTCATTGTCCCTCTTTCATTTCTATGTTTATGACAGGAGCTTCATTATCGGCTGACGCAACGAATGATTGCATTTGTATTTCCGCATTAACAGAATAGCAGAGGAAGGGAGTATATTCTATTCTTTCGACTCCGAAATTGGTGAGTTCTCGGAAATAGCAAAGTGAAAAAGTTTGTATCTTATTGGATTGTGAAGGTTGTACAAAAGTACTTTTTTCCCCACAGATTGGACCTACAGACTAGCCAGTACATCGTGTAGACACCATATTGAGGATATCGTAAATACACGCCCGGCGTTTTTGGCGCTGGTAAGTAGATATCGTTTGACACGTTGACGTGTATGTTCAGTCTATTGGTTGTTTTGGAGCATCTTTAGTAAGCACTCGATACTTGTTATTTTCATTTAGCATTCTACGAGTCTCCTGGTTTCTCTCGAATTTCGATACTCAGGTGTTTTGAAAGAGCACTGAACAATATTTCTGTAGTTTAACAATACAAGGTAGGCCTCTTTGTTGGCTTTTCAGTCTTTTTTGTTCGTTTGCACACGCATGCTGTATATACCTCTTGGTATTTACCAGTACCTTGTTTGTTTCAGTCGGCGAGTAGAAACATTCAGCCAGGTACCCTTTCTTTTATTTTCCACTTCTCATTCCCCTTTTATAATTATTGAATACGTTTTTCACTTGGGTGAGGTTAACACTGTGCATACTTGTATTTTTTAAGCCATAACTTTCAATCACCTATCATGAGTTTGCAACGACATTCACTACTAATTCACTACTATATCCATCACAAAATAGTTCAAGCTGGACTAGCACATTTAAAATTGGTGATGTATGACATGATAGTTGATCATGACCCGCCATAGGATTGGTCATCACTTACAGCATTAGTAATTTGTTGTATAGTGTTAGTATTTTTCTGTTTATCCTGAAACGAAGTTTTTTGCATTTACAGATTTCCCCTGAGGAAGGAACACCTCAGTCCCGAAATGCATCGGGCACACCATAAAATGTTTCACAATGTTTCTTAATTAACCACTTGTATGGACGATTGCACTGCAATGTTTAGCAGAATGTATTGGTTTTCATGATTTGAATGAACCAGTGATATGTGTTTTGTTATTGTTTGAACAAGGAAACCTTAACATACACTCAGTACATATATTAAATATTTGCATGAATAGCGGAATTACAATGTGTTTGAATAATTGTGTTGAATAATTAATGGTTTTTTAATAATTTTGATGATTTAAAGAGAGAGTCCCTCTGGACTAAATTTGCACAGTGCGCAGTGTGCTCTGCCATTCGTGGCGGTTTTTTGTACTTCATAAAGACATTCAGAGCATGTCTCTTTTCTGATCAATGTATCCCCTCTGATGATTTTTAGGCAGTATGCAGATCTTCTTTCATGGTTGAACAATTGAGTATTGAGTATAATCTAGTTCTATTTCAGGCCTTTCAGGATCTTGAAGATTATTAGAAAATTGGATTTAGATCTGAATAATCAGAACTTCATTTGAAATTGGTTCGGGAATTCCTCTGAATCTAATACACCTTTAAATTGATTACTTTTCATCATGTTTCTATTTCGCTGTTAGTACAGGTTGTACTGTATTTAAGGTCTGGACATTAAGTCCTAGTTTTGCTTTATCATGTGCATTGTCTGTCACTGTGGTTTGTAGGTCATCAATTCTATTGTTAGCAGCCAGAAAATGCTTGGCTGTTTTCTTGGTAAGCTCTGTTTTTGTATCCCCTCTGGCTTACACTTTGTCTTCTGAAAGGTACACTTGTTTCCCTTTCCTACTTCTCAGGTAACCTTAGTTAATATTTTATGTTGGAGCTGTGCTTCTGTACAAACAGTTATCAAAGTTGTGTAACCTATTGAGAAAAACTATATAGATTCTCGGACCAAGTCCAACCCAATGGCTGTCAGTCTCTAGATGAGCTGTAGATGAAGTGTAGTCTCCTCTAGCGCTGTGCATGTTGTTTTTGGGTGATCATAAGTCATGCTGATCCAGCAAAGCAAAATAAAGAACTCAAGGCTTGTACGGGAGGTATCATGAATAGATCAATTGTAAACACTATTTCCTTTCAAAAGGCAGAGGGAATTAGTATTTGTTCCAGACACTTACATACAAGATCACTCCTCAATGACCTGTAACTATCTCTTTCAGATAGTATGATTTGCAACCATTGTTAGGTGCCAGACGCCACACACTTGGTACCATCTGCGACTCCACAGGAAATAGAGTTGGTGCCTCCTCGAAGGTAGCAGTCATAAATGTTTTACTGTTCTACCTTATTTTTTGTTCCTGCCTGAACTGACTTCCAGCTCATCTCCTTGTGCTGTGATTGCCACCTATGTGCTTCCCTTAAAGTGTCAAAGTTATCCCATTTCTTTACCTGTTTGGGGTCTGTGATGGAGCTCAGGTTATTTCACAAAGTAGCATTATTGGCTGTTTAAGACAAACAACAGTTATTAAAATGACAAAAATGCATGGAACATGGTAGAAAAAGCAATATTTTTCCATTACCAGTCTGAAATAATAACGCCACAACCTGCCCCTGTACCCCTTCCTAGGCTATTGCCTCTGATACCAACTGCCAGGAGATCGAAGCCGCCCACTTTGGCCAGTTCATCTGGACAGGAGAGACCATCTAATGAAACAGCTAACTGCCCAAACCGGTCAGCTAGTTCTTTCAACCGGCGAAAAGCAGTTAACCTGCCCCCTGATGCGGTGGCCTACACTGTGATTCTGATGGGGGTACCAGAGCTTTCCAGCAACGTGGTGGAATCCTATCATTCCCTACGCAATAAAGTTATTAGCTGGTTAAATGCCCAAAGGCCCTTACCCCCTAATATAAGAGGAGAAGTACTTATGGTTAGAAGGGTTCCATGGGTGGAGTACACTGCCAAGAAAAGTGCGGGGGATTGTATAATTGTAAGCTTCAAGAGTCCACAGGTTGCTACCTACATTTGTAATTGGCTTGGGAGCTCAGGTAACACATCCATAGAATTGGTCCCTCTGTCGTATTTCTATCCTAATGTACGTGACTTGACTATGAGGAGGGACGATGGCTGGACAAGGGTGGGTTTTGCTGTTGATGGGTCAAGATACAGGCCAACCCGCAATGACATCCCCGTTCAGATTCAACAGATTCAGTTGCCTTGATCAGGTTGACTGACTCCAGCGGGGTGCATCTTCTGGGCACTTCCAAAGTATCTCTGAGGAAACTGCGGGACAGGGGGCAGGGAAAGGTACAATTGATACCATCACTCGAGAATCTGACGCATCTCCCCGGGAGAGCTTAATTTCTACTAGCTCCCGGGGTCAGGTAAATAACTTACTTCCGAGCCCACCTGGTCCTAATTTAACACCCGCAGTTCCATCTGACCCCAATTTAACACTCGCAGTTCCACCTACCTTGGAAACAACACTGCAAGGGACCGATGTTGCACCGTTGGACACCGTACCCGAGATAACCGGGGGGTTGGGACCAAAACTTCCAGCTGGAACCTTGAAGGTTCTCTCCTGGAATGTGGTGGGTATTGCCAATAAATTAGATACAAATGACTGGGGTTCCTTAGTAGACAGCAGTGACATCTGTCTTTTCCAAGAGACCTGGGCCAGGGAACCCCTGTGTAGAGCAGGATATGCAGTCTTCGAAATTAAAGCCAAGTGGAGTGGAGTGGTAGAGGGAGGCCCTCAGGTGGTTTGGCGGTCTGAGTAGCTAGTCATATTGGGTGTAATGCGGAGAATGTATCTACTTTTCCGCAGGACATACAATGCGTTCTACTTAAATGACCCAATGCCTTCAATTTGGCAATCATTAATGTGTACTCTCGCCCAGTTAGTGCATCCATGGAATCACCTATACTCGATGATCTTTCGTCATTCCTGGGTCAACTCCCCATCGACTGTAAGATAGTGTTGGGCGGAGATTTTAACTGTCACTTCGAACCCTTGGAAGGTCTGAAGGAGGGCGCCCTAACTGCTGAAGACGATTACTGGGGTGTCCCGCCATGCCAATCCCCCCATCCCAAATCTTGGTCCCCTCTTGCAGTGCAAATTATGTCCCTGACATTAAACTTTGCGCTGAGGGCTTGCAATGGGCGTACCCCTTCTGACACCCCTTCATCATGTACCTTCAATAGGAAGGACCATGAATCGCGGCTGGACTACATTTTTGTAGACACAGGCCTGTGGTCCAAGGTTCAGGATTTTAGGGTAATTGAAAGAACAGACATTGATCACAACGCACTTTTACTGGACATGGTTCACCCCACACCTGTTGTTGGGTCACTATCCGTCGATTCCAGTGAAGACCCAGGGAATCTGGTTCTTAGTTCCAACAGACGCAGGGTAAAGTGGGGGAAATTGGTAAACTCAAAAGAGAGTATAAGTAAAATCTATGAACTAGCACTCCCCAAGCTAAATGAAATGGATGCACTAATCAACCAGCCTAGACACCCAGATTTTAACGAGAAACTAGCTCAAATTCATGTAGACTTAGTGGGAACCCTAGGCGAGGTTTTCTACCCGGTGGTAGTGCCAAGGAAGAAAAAGACCCGAACCTCAACTTGGTACAATTCTTCCTGTAAAAAGATCGAGACAGAGCTAATAGCGACAATAAAAGCAGGTACTGATAAGGGTAAGGTAGTAGAGCTTAGGCGGAAATACAGGGAAGCCATGGCCCAAGCAAAGTCTGAATGGGACTGGAACCGATGGCAGGACCTTTCCCTAGCACTAGAAGCGAGGGATTCCAGAACATTTTGGTCCTTGGTAAATACTGGCTCTGGAGAACCTAAAACTGCAGTGGAGCCAAACATAGCAGCATCTGTTTGGGAAGCCCATTTTAGCAAATTGTGCCAAGATACCCCTGAATTTGCTAATGATGTGGCCTCTGATTTCTTACCCAATCCTGTAGTTGGACTGGAATTTACCCTGGGTGAGGTGGTCAGTGCAATAGAGAGACGGGCATTGGGGAAAGCCCTGGACTAGAACAGATTGTCTGGCGATCTTTTTAGACACCATCCAGAGATCTGGGGCCCGTACCTCCTCATCCTCTTTAATTCCATCGCGGGAGGTATGGAGATCCCCTGTACTTGGCTGGGGGCAGAGATAGTACCTATCTTCAAAAAGGGCTCTCCTCTTCTCCCAGCCAACTACAGGCCGATCATCCTTATTGATGTCCCCCAAAAATTATTTTCCCGCCTTCTCCTGGACCACCTTCTAGACTGGATGGAGGAAAATTAAATTCTGAGTCCCCTCCAGGCGGGCTTCAGGAAAAAAACGTCCACCATGGATCAGATTTTCCACCTCGTTCTCCTCTATTGGAAAACTGTGAGGATCGAGGTGGGGAGGCTGTACATGGAGTTCGTGGACCTGAGGTCCGCCTTCAACTTGGTCCCTGCAAGAAAGTATGGGAGGTCCTAAAGGAGCTGGGTGTTCCTACCTATCTACTACATGCCATAATTAGGCTCCATGACAGCAACTTTGCACAGGTTAGGTGTGGGAGGGATGGAACGTTGCCATCTAGTATCCCAGTTCTCAGAGGGGTAAGACAGGGTTGCGTATTGGTGCCAACCCTGTTTTGCCTTTTAGTTAACAGTGTCATATCCCATCTCGACAATGTTAGGGACAATGACGCTTCGCTGTTGGCAGGCAGGAGGGTACCGGCCATTATGTTTGCCGACGATACCCTCCTGCTTTCCAAATCCCCGATGGGGATCCAACGGATATTGGACAGGTTTGGTCTTTTCTGTAGCCAACACGGTCTAGAGATCAACACAGAAAAGACCAAATTCATGATATTCAACCCCTCCCATAAAACCAGACCAAATCCGACACTGGTTTCAGCAAGACTGGAAAGGGTAAAAACGTTCCAGTACCTGGGGGTTACCCTACATGAGAACTTATCTTGGGACCCCCAGATAGCCAGATCCCGGCTAAAGTTGTCCCAATTGTCGGGGGCTATTTTGAAGGTTGCAAACACTTCTACCTACAAACCTATTAGCCCGGCAGTAGAGATGTATAAAACCCAAGCCAAAGCGGCCGCATCCTATGGTAGTGAGTTATGGGGGTATAGAGCTGGGACAGAACTTGTCAGAGTAGAAAACAACTTCCTCAGACGTCTCCTGGCCCTCCCCCGTGGCACACCTTTGCTCCCTTTAAGACTAGATGTGGGCCTCCCCTCGATAGGCGAGGATCTGGAACTAAAACCGCTAAGATTTTGGCACAGGCTCTGGACCACCGGTGAGCTTGCACACTACAGGCAAGACCTTATCCATGTAATGAATCTGAACCAGCGTGACAGAATCCCGTGGTTGGCCTTCATAAAGAGAGAACTGTACCGCCTGAGATTCCCTGAGCTATGGGAGCTTCCTGAACAAGGTTGCCAAAGGGTCCCTCGCAAAAGACTGGTCGAAGTATACAAGGAGAAAAGTCTAGCTTCTCTGATGTGTGCACCCAATAATGGTATTTTAACTGATCAATTTTTGGATTCCCAAAATTCTTATCAATTCGAAGGTTTTATGGACATTATTTTCTCCATTTTAGCTAGAAAATTGTTAATCCAATGGAGGTTAGGCACCCTGCCGATCAAAACCTTTACCTGGAAATGGACAATGAGGAATGATAAGATCTGTCCGGGGTGCAGTAAACATGATGAGGAGGAAATTCATGTTCTGTTTTTCTTCCCAGCTTACAATAGACCAAGGAAATATTGGCTAGCGCCATTGTGTAGGAACTTGGGCATAAGGAGTCTTTCACACTCGTACAGAATACTTAAAACAAGTACCCTGCCTCACATAGTCTTTGCCGTTGCCAAGTTTATAATGGCTATGTGACAAATAAGAAGTAAACTAGTAAAAGACTGAACACTGATATGAACTATAATGTTTACTCCCACTCATGACCAGATTCTCCAAGGAAATGTATTTTTATGAAATGTACATTGGCCTGTTTTAATTGTAAGTGGATCTCTTTTAAATGCTGAACGTTTTTATTGTATCTTTTATGGTCTGAAAGGCCGAAATAAAGAATTTTTGGATTGGATTGGATTCAATTACATTATTATCTATTTATTTTGTGTTGTAGAGACAAGATCTAATATTGTTTATAACGGGAGTATTTCTTTTTTTTTTAAACTGTACATGTGTCCAAGCACCTATCCATTGTATTTAGTTAGACTTTATACGCAACATAGGCATGAAGTGTGCAAAGTAATCCACTGATTCACTGAAATACACCAACAAATTCAGTTGCATGTATTCACTCACCCACCTGCACATAGATAGTGACAGTGAGTTATATTCTCTCAAACAATCCCAACTCATAAAGGTCACAGTACTCATTCTGTTTCTCTACTGGGAATCAGAAGAGCTGCCCTGAATTAAGCAAAGGAGCAAGGACCACTGCTCACAAGCAACTCATGTATCAAAAAGATACAACTTCAGCAAGAAAGTATAACTTGCTTGAATTAATCAAAAGACATAAGCAGTCAAAATGAGACCTTATTTAACTGGGGTCAAGGCAGTTTTCCACATTTTTTAAAAATATATTTATCAAGTTTTATTTACAAAAAATACCACACGACAAACTATCAGAGTAGTGCTCACTTCAGCCGAAGTGAGTAAGGTTTAATTTAGTAGTCCCAGTAATCACCACAAACAGTATTTCCTAAAGTGTGAAGTATTTACAATATAAACAATTCATATGTGATTTGGTGAGCCCCAGTGGAGTGACCATAACCTAACGTGGTGAAAAACTCTTTAAGTGAAAAGGGATGGGGAGAACAGGTTCTTGGTAGTAGTCAAATGGGGGTGCTTTACACAGAACACAATATTTGTTTTTCTCAGGCGCTCTCTTTTGTTAAAGTCTGAATTAAGCAAAGGCCTTCACTGAATATCAGCCCCCTTTATATCCACCCCTGGGCATAGCAGAATTAAGGTTGAAGACTCACCTGCCACGAGGCTTACGGCTGCTGAGACCCACCCCAATGCATAGGACCATGAGTAGTAACCCGTTCGAGGATCGATGCCAGACGTCGCGGTGAACACAGACATGCCGATCACAGTAAACACACCTGGTGGAGAAAAGGGATCTGATCAAAAGTCAATCTTTTCTGCCCATGTGGGTGGTATCAGAAGAGCCCACGAGCACATTATACTCCTGGTTCTTCGACTGACCCACTGCGCCTCTGGCGGACCAGCTGTCCCCCCATCCAGAGCACCTTGAGACCCATACGGGTGAGTAGTCGTGCTATACAAGTAACCTGACTGATTGACCGATTGGTGAATGCAAATGACTTTACAGCGGTCCTTAGTCTAGGACACACTTCATAGACCAAAGAACAGTATGCTAACCTGTACAGGTTCTTGAATTCACAGCAACTACACAGATAAACATCTAAAAAACACAGCCAGGTTAAAAACCATTCAAGGGAAAGAGGTTTCCATTTGAGCCAATAGAAGTAGAGACATCCACCAGTGCTGGGCTCTCCTATAACACAATGTATTTTTACAGCAATATAATAGGTTTAAATATGTTGAAGATAAACATAGATTTACACATAGAGCCTTGGAGATGAGCATAGAAGCCACAAGATGGCCACCATGTTTTCCTCCTCATAGTGAGATGGTTTGGCTATGTTCCTCGTCCATGCTACTGAGGGGTCAGAACATTCTGGGTTCTCTCTGTAACTGATGTGCTTCTTGGGGCCACTTCCAGGTACTACATGCACAGGTTATTTAACGGGAAGAAGTCTGTGGAAGGAACTGAAACAGGTAACTCTAGCTAAGGTGACTTTTGCACATGTAGATGTATGCACATGCCTTGGCTTAAACCTCTGCCTAGACTGAATTCAAAGAGAAGGGAACGTGAATGCATATTAGTAGACCCACATGCCGGACTTTCCATAAAACGTGGTTAGAATAAATAAGTCTGTGGAGTTACGGCTAGCAGGACTACTGGCATTTCTAGGTGTAAATTGGCCAAATATAGTTCTAAGTCACATGGGCAGAGATCTCTTCCAATTACATCTGAGGAAAATAACACACACCTGACAATCACCATAAATCAACACACAAACGTAGAGCTCACACCTGGGCTTGGTTGGCCCACTGCTGCTTTTGCTGTGAGATGTCGTGGACATCTCACAGCAAAACAGTTGTGTTGTGTATTATCGTGACTCAGAGTGTTTGTGTCTGTTTGGGACATACAATGTATTATGATGTCTCTGAGTGTTTAGGCAGCAGTATTTTTTTTTATCTTGTTGAGTTTGTGTGTTTTGTCCTGTGATTGCGTAAGTGGGTGAATGCGAGAATAATTATGTGGGAGGATGAGTAGATACACAGGTGTAAGGATGAATAACAGAATGAGTGTTTGATAACTTACTGCGTGAGTAAACCCACCAATGACTGAAAAGCTTTCATTTATAAGCAAGACATACTGCCTTTGCAATGCTTGTTCTGTTTCTATGACAATGGTTTCACAAATACACACTGCGACATGTATGTGGGAACCTTCTTATCCAGCCCTCCTTCAAATATTGTCAGACAAGCCTTCTGGATCCAGTCTGCCGGGGCACTCTCCCAGAAGGATCTACCATCTTTCTTCACATCAACCTGGGTTCACTCCCCCTGGAGACTCCTTTTTATGTGCACTCTATTATTGTTACTAGCATAACAATGCAGAAAAAGGTGGGGCTCTGGGATTAGGGTCCAGGTTTCAAGTTGCATCATGAGCTGATATACCTGTTCCCATTAGCTCTGTCTTAAACCTTACATCACCTAGACCAACACCTTCTGTGAAGTTAGCATTATTATTACACAAATGTTAATGTGATTTGGGTTCATTCTCCAAAAGAAAGCCTTTGGTTTTTCAATCCCAGGGATTATAATCTCATCACACTATCTATTAGATAAACGTAGAAGAGGTGAGGGAACCCTAATTTGTATTTTGTCTTTTCTTTTCAGGTTACTCTGTACAGCACTTATTGAGGTCGTGCAACAGCTTCACCCCCATAATAACACTGAAAATAAATAAACCACCAAAACTCATATCAGTACACCGCGGTGACTTTAAATAAACTCACAGCCATTTGTTCCACCCCATGGTCCATTATATGCAAATGTTCAGTATTCAACCATAGAAGTTTCAGGGTTTGTGTGAAAGAGGCGTGCCTTCTTTAGTCCTTTCTAAGCACTGTAAAGTGCTCTGCACAAGTGTGTCTGATTCCTGCATTACTGAAAGGGAGTGACACTTGTCAGACTGTGGGTGGGAGTGGTGCCGTGTGCAAAAGCACATTCCTGCAACAGTGGTGCAGCGTGTCAGGGATATTTGCAGCAGGGGAGCCGGGTTTGGGTGCCAGCATTTGAATCAAAAGCGACGGATAAGGTCAATGATATAGCGCCTTGCTGAGAATGCAGCAATATAGCACTGTGGTGTAATGCGCGGATACCAGAGCCTCAGATTAGGGGAGGAACACATTAGTAGGACAGTATGGGGGACTAACAGCACAGGAAAGGCCAGGAGTTGGACAAGGAGGTCCTGGAACAAAATACTAAAAGGCTCTGTTGTTTAGGAGGAGATGAGTGGAGTAGTCAGCAGTCTGCTACAATGCTGCATCTGCAAATATGCTCAAAAACACTAGTCCAGAATTAAACATGCAGCCCTGGAAGGGTAAAGATAAAGGTGTATATTTCATACTCCACCTGCATTGAGGAACCAGGAGCCCGCCTGCTTCTGCATGTTCATTTTCCCTAGTAAGTTGTGACCCTTGATTGCAGAGACCTGCATGCTCACGGCCAGCACCAGGAAGACAATGGAGATGATGAGGAAGGCTCGGGTCACATTCAGATAAACTGCACAGAATAATTAAAAAAAATACAATTATAAAATATGCTCTATCGCCCCATAACATTAGATTTTCAGAACGAAAGCATGTGTAAAAAATAGAAGGAAGGGCCCAAAAGTACCAGCAAATGTTAAATAACATTTTTGTCATGATAACTTCTAGTTAGAAAAAAAACGTATTAACGTTGCTCCATCCCAGAGTGTGTGTGGTACTGGGAAGGTATCATTAGCTGGTGTGTTGCTTATCTTGAGATTTCTCGAAAGGTAAGTACATCAGATGGACTGGTGTGGCACGACTAAGTAAAACATGTGACTGACTCTACCCCAGTCCTCCCGGCCTTTCTGAGGTAGAAGCCAGGTGGAAGAGCTCCTATTTTGCCTCTTGGGTATGTCTTTCTCTCATGCCAACCACACGCCCACTCCTCCAAAGGGCTACTGCAATGTTTTAGCAGCAGACAAACACCTGGGCTTAGATATGAGGGTAATTCACACAAGGAAATCCATTTGTTTAACTCTTCTCAGGAAATGTCTTGTAACTTCAAATAAATCTTTTAGATATACATACATAATGACTAATCATTTTGATGTGAATTAATCTAGTCAATCAAGGAAAGCCAATACGAACCATTCTGAAATCTTAAATCTAACCCAAGAAGGACATTGAAATCCAGCAGTCATTCTCCAGGCACTCCACCCTGGATGATTCATGCAAGTAATACATGTTCAGGGCTACCATAGCCACAGTCACTTGTTGACTAACATCTAGTCCTCATAAATCCAAAACCAGTGACCTAAGCCAGTGTCTTTTCCAATATGTGGCTTTGCTTGAAAGAATAATACGCATTAGGTAGTGTCATTTCCTTGCACTGCCTTGCCCACGTGGAAACAAGCACTGGTAAGGCCAAGAGGCCCTTTTAAAAAAAAAAAAGGCTGTCATATTAGCTTTGCTAACAATTTTTATTTTGTCATTTGCATGCACATACAAGCATCATGACTCTTGCTCACGCATGTCCGGCAATTTTGGGATGTTTTTGGTTTAAGAGAACCCATTACATGATGGCCGCTGGTGCCTACACACGGGTCACAATGCACAGCACTCACTATTGTAACACCTATCTCTTCCATTGGATAACACTGGGTTATCCCATTTACATTTAATAAGTGATAACTTTGGATTGCAAGCAGGTAGAGATATCATGTTTACACTCAAATTGTAATTTAAAATCCTCTTTAACACGTTGGCTGCTTCGAACGTTCAGCTCCAGTGTGGAACGTTCAAAGAACGGGTAGGGCCGCGTCGGCAACGGACGTGAGCAGCACTACCTAGGTAGTGCTCGCGACAACCGTTGGCCGACGGCAGCAGCCATCGGGTTGATTGTAAAGGCAGATTCTAAATCACAATTCAGAATGTTGACATTTTCTTGTCCCAACAGTTTGGTGCCTGCTACCAGTATCCTGGGTCACATGACTATGATTTGCTCTTGAGCTGTATATTACTCCCAGACAGTGAGCTAAAATGGGACTAGGTGTTTGCAGGAGGGACCATCCTGCCAGGATGGCTGGGGGTGGAGCTGTTCCCTGTCCCACTTACACCTCCAAAGGGCTTACCTCCAGCACACACAAAAGAACCAGAAACTAGTCTTTTGTCAACCCAAACATCTTGGAGCCTTGGCAGGGATAGGAGAGAACTTAACATAGCCAGATGTGGGGGTGGTATAGGGATTCCGCCCACTTCAAAGGGTGGCATCATAAAAATACTGGACCCTCAGGACACCTTTAAAGTAAACTACTGGTCCTTTGAAAGAATTCCTGAACCCCCAGAGGATTGTGCTGCTGCTACCAGACTACATCCCTGCTGCTAAAGGCCTGCCTTGCTGCTTGAAGGAGAACTGGATCATCTCCTTGAACCCAGGACCACCAGAAGTGACTCCAAGAGCTACTTGGCTGCCCTCCTGGGTGAGCAAAAGGAACAAAATTAACTACATTGATGTTGAACCCTGCACCTGGCCTCTGATGGAGCGACTCCTAGCCCCCCAAGTGGTGCCTTCAGTTTCTGAACTTTTGGAAGTGATGTTAAGGGTGCTGCTCCTGTCAAACCCTAAAAAACGTAAACTTAGAAAGATTTTCACCAAAAACTGTCCTGAGACACGACGGAAGGCCAGGAGCCTACATGCCAGCTAATCTGCCCCTGGTGCATCACAAGTTAATGTTAATGTTAAGGGAAATTTATTGAGCGGGGATGTGAAAAGAGCAGAGTTTTTAAAGATTTCCTAAAAGACAGGAGGGAGCAAGAGGTCTTGAGTGAGAGTGGAAGAGAATTCCATAGCTTGGGAGCCAGGTGAGAGAAGCTGCGGCCGCCAGATTTAGTGAGTTTAAACCGGGGGATAACTAGAAGCTGAAGGTGGGTGGACCTCAAGGTGCGGGGAGGACGGTAAGGGGTGATCAGGGACTTCAGGAAAGCAGGGAAGGGACCAGTTAAGGCTTTGAAGACCAGGCAACAGACCTTGAAGGCTATTCTTTCACTGACTGGTAGCCAGTGTAGTTGATGTAATAGAGGTTTGGCCGACTGCCATCTAGGGATTTTAAATGCCAGTCTGGCAGCCTGGTTCTGGATGATCTGTAGCCTAGCCAGCTGGGATTTGGGGAGGCCATGGTATAGGGCGTTAGAGAAGTCCAAACGGGACATCACCAAAGCTATTAAAACTTGTAGCAGGGCTTCGGAAGTCAGAAGATGGGCAACTTTCCGTATCCTGTATAGCAGGAACATACAGGAGGATGTTACAGCACTCACCTGGGCCTTGAGAGTGAGCTCAGAGTCAATAATGACCCCGAGACTCTTTACACAGCCAGCGGGAGAGGAAGGTGACCCAAGCTCAGTTGGCCAGTACTGAGGGCCCCAATGGGGGGCACTTCTCCCAGGGAGGAGAAGATCAGTTTTGCCAGGATTGAGCTTTAATTGATTTTGGTTCATCCAGTGTTGGATGTGTGTCATGACCGCCTGGAAGTTGGTGACAGCGTCAGGGGAGGTGAGGGGGAAAATAATTTGTAAAGTCAACCTGTCTTTGCAGCAGCTCCTGCTACGTTCTTCTTTAAGTGGGAAATCACAGTCAGTGGGATCGCTCAACAATGCTATCCGTCCTCGTGGAGTCCTCTTCAGCTACAGCCTGAAGCTTCATCCCACTAGAGGTTTTCAACTGTCGAAAGCCTGTTTACGTCCAAAAGTAAAAACCTTCACCCGGCTTGACAGCGACCAGTTCCCAATCGACCACAACAACCATTTTGGCGTGGAAATCCGGCTCCTCCTTCTCTGCTCTTTTTCCTGCTATTGTCAACAGCTTTACCAAGACCTCGCCATGTGAGTCCAGCCTGCTGCTTTGATCTACTGAAATCTACCTTCTCCTCAACAGGCTAGCTTGACTCCAGTCGCATGAAGATCATGGGACCCACATCTGGGCATAACCGTCCCACTCAGGGTGACAAATACAAAAAGAACAATTGATGGACAGAATCCTGAACAATGTCAAACATTCACCCCAGTACAGAGATCTGGGCCTAAATCCATATTTTCTCATTTTATTTGCTCCCCATGATATTCCAGTTTAAACCCAGCCATATGCAAGTCAGTCTCGAGCCTGCTCCCCATAGGAATAGTTCAACCCGAACTGCCAGGTCAGGCAGTTCGGGCTGGACTGTTCACATAAGGAACAGGGTCAAGACTGATTTGCATATGGCCGGTTCCAAACTGCGGTAGCCTAGTGAGCAAAAGAATGATGGATTAAACCCAGATCTCTTGATTAGGAGTGAGTGGTTGAAAAGTTTCAGTACTCTGTCCACCATCTTGTTGTGTTTACGATGTCTGCCCTAAGTAGCCATGGGTATGCCCAGACGTGGGCCCCTTGCTTGCTGTGCCACTGGATTGAAGCTGGTCCTGCTGATGGGGGGGTGATACTGCAATGCAGGCACCCTTGCACCATGGCGCAAGGATGTCTGCGTTGGCGCAAGGCAACTTTTTCAGCACAGATGAAAGTAAAAACACAGAGGTGTGCCGTTTTCTTTTGTTTTTTAAATGACGCAGTGCTACACAGCTACATTGCTTGCAGCGCTGCACCATTTTGTTGTAAATATACACCTTGGAATTTTTAGTGAATTTCTAAGGTTTTTAAATTCAATTGCCTAACAATAATGTCCCTGTAACCATTGGCTTTTTCAACACCTGGGTGTAAAATTCTGGTCCGCTAATGAAGTTTGCGGGATTCTCCAACTCTGCGTTTCATGGAGAACATGTCATTTCATGTGCACGGGCAGTGCGATGAGACTTGATGGGTGCTTGCAAGCAGCTGAGCAACCCTCAGCAGCTACGGAGAGTTCATCCCAGTAATGCACCAACAGGCCCCTTTACAGAGTGGCTGAGAAAGGGGGCGGGACCTCCAATGACCTACCAGCAATCCCGTTGTGGAGGACTTACTTGTCACAACAATAGGGGTTCTTGACCCCTAATGACTCTCAGCAGCCAAAGGGAATGTATCCCCCAATCCGTAATGCACCAGGAGGACCCTATGTAGAGTGGTTGAAAAAGGGGGTGGGACCTCCGATGACGTTTCAGCAGTCCTGCTGTGGAGGACTTACTTATATCAACAATTGGGGTTCTTGGCCCCCAATGACCCTCATCAGCGAAGGATATTTCCTCCCCCAACCAGTAGTATGCCAGTAGGCTTTGGTGCAGAGTGATTGAGAAAGGGGGTGGGGCCTCTGATGAAGGCTCAGCAATCCGGTTGTAGGGGACTTACTTATCACAACAATATGGGGTTCATGGCCCCCAACGTCCCTCAGCAGCCAAGGGGAGTTCATCCCTCAACCTGTAGGACACCAGAAGGACCCTGAGCAGGGTGGTTGAGATAGGGGGTAATGCCTCTGATGCCGTCTCAGCAATCCCGCTGTGGGGGACTTACATATCCCACCAATAGGGATTCTTGGCCCCTAACGACCCTCAGCAGTCAAGAGGACTTTATCCCCCAAACTGTAGTGTGCCAGGAGGCCCTTGTGCAGAGTGGTTGAGAAAGGGTCGGGCCTCTGACTACATCTCAGAAACCCGGCTGTGGGGGCGTACTTACTTGTCTTAACGAAAGGGGTTCTAGGTTCCCAATGATCCTCAGCAGCCAGGAGGAGTTCATCCCCCAACCAGAAGTATGTCAGGAGGCCCATGTGCAGAATGGTTGAGAAAGGGGCCTCCGACGACGTCTCAGCAGCCCAGCAATAGGAGACTTACATGTCGCAAACATAGGGGTTCTTGGCCCCCTGAAACCCTCATCAGACAAGGAGAATGTATCCCTCAACCAGTAGTACACCAAGAGGCCCCTGTGCAGAGTGGTTAAGAAAGAGGGAGGGGCCTGTAACAATCTCAGCAATATGGCTGTGGAGTACTTACATATCGCAACACTAGGAGTTCTTGGTCCCATTGACCCTCAGCAGCCAAGGGGACTTCATCCCCCAACTAGTAGTATGGCAGGAGGCCCTTTAGCAGAGTGGTTAACAAAAGGGTGCAGTCCCCCTACGACATCTCAGGAATCCATTCCCCGGGCCTGGCCATTACCAAATGGAGGAAGAGGACTACCTGGGCCAATTTCAACCCTGTGAACCCCATTCCCCAGGACCTGATCTTTTATTTTTTTGTTTATTAATACAGGAGGGGGCCATGTGGCTTTCCGGGGCCGTTTTGGCCTAGGGAACCCCAACCCCCCCATTCTCTGGGTGCCCTATGGGATTCTATAGACTGCCTTGCAAAAATACGGGATATTAAATAGTAAGATATCTATATTATGGCATTGAGAGATGTCTTTTCACTTTACACCTCAATCAGACATGAGGATGGTTTAACAGCATGCTAATATTTTCTCAGAGCGTGAACAATGACTTATATTGAGCACTCAAAAATGTTGATTGAAATGCTTAGTTTCTGCTTTACCCATAATGGATTTATCTTTGATGGAACCCACTAACTACGAAAGTGAGGAACAGCTATGGAGACATCTTTTGCCCATACTTATCCAAATCTGCTTCTGGGCTACTGGAAAGCAGGAACAATATGGACTGATAAAAATCAGAACATGTTAGATCGTGTAGGATTATGGACAAGGTTTATCGAGGACCTCTTCCTAATCTTGGAAGGACACAGGAATAATTTGGAGCAATTAATTTTTATCTTTGAATCAGAATGCTTATAATCTGAACTCCATTCATGCTGTCAGTTCACAACAGGTAACCTTTTTTAATGTTGAGATATTTTATCAAAGACGTGAAACAAAGCCCATCGAAAAGCGACATAATGCAATAGTATCCTTCACAGTGCACACCTAAAGATGTTTTAATGGAGTATCCCTTTTGGAGAAATGTTAAGATCCAGAAGTGACTGCTCGGAGAGAACGGTAATTTTGAGGAACAGATACAAGAAATGCAAATGATGTTTCTGACTTGAGGAGACCCACCTGAAGTGCTTATGAATGCAGAACATAGAGCAATAGTCAGAAAAGAGAAGAACTTCAAATTGCTCACAGAAAGGAAACATTGGTGGACAATAACATCTTCATAATCATAGATTACAACTGTAAACAATGAGAATTAAATCAAATACTAGAAATAAAATGGAAAATTGTGCAACTTGATAAAACCCTGAGGGATATGCTCAGAGACCACCCTAGTGTACCACATAGGAAGGTGAATCTTTGGAAATCTCTTAACAAAAAGTCATCTATCAATCAATCAATCAATCAGCATTTGTTAATTGTGACTATTCACCTGTGAGGGTCTGAAGGGGCTGGCAGGGGGTGGAGGTTGAGGTGGGGGCTGCAGGTCCCACTGAATGCTGACGTTCAGTCGAATAGCCGGGTCTTGAGATCCTTCCTGAATTGGGTCAGCGACGGTGACAGCCTCAGGTGGAGAGGCAGGGTGTTCCAGGTTTTGGCGGTGATGTAGAAAAAGGATCTTCTTCTGGTCCTGGTCTCACGGATCCGAGGGACGGTGGCAAGGGCCAGTTGGGCAGAACGGACGTGTCTGGTAGGAACTTGGAATGAGAATAGGTGGTTCAGGTACGCTGGTCTGGCATTGTGGAGGGCTTTGCAGTTGTGTGTGAGGAGCTTGAAGGTCACTCTTGGTTGACTGGGAGCCAGTTGAGTTCTCGTAGGTATTCAGCGATGTGGCTGTGGCAGGGGTTGTTGAGGACCAGTTTGGTGAGGCGTTTTGAACATTCAGTAGTTTCCTGAGGAGTTTCTGGATGAGGCCTGCATAATGTGCATTGCCATAGAGATGGCGTTGATCTGGGGGTTCATAGTAAGGGAGGAGTCCAGTATGATGCAGAGTTTGTACTGTGGTCTGTGGATGTATGAAGGGTTCCTAACGTGGTGGGCCACCAAGCAATGAGGACAAGGACTTCGGTCTTGTCGGAGTACAGCTTGAGGCAGCTGTCTCTTATCCAGGTGGCGACGACCTTCATCCCATTGTGGAAGTGGTTTCTAGCCATTGTGGGCTCCTTTGTGAGGGAGAGGATCAGCTGGGTGATGTCATCATAGGAGACAATGTTGAGTCCATGGTGCCTAACTATGGCCGCGAGTGGGGCCATGTAGACGTTGATGAGGGTGTGGCTCAGGGAAGAGCCATGGAGGACTGACCATTCGATCTCCGGTGGTAGTCTGACTCTCTGTGTTCTACCAGAGAGGAAGAAACAGATCCAGTCCTGGGTTTTGTTATGGATGCCGGCATCGTGGAGTCTCGTGCGTACGGTGTGGTGGGAGATGTGTCAAAGGCCGACATGAGATCCAGGAGGATGAGGGCTGCTGTTTCTCCCTGGTCGAGGAGGGCTCAGATGTCATCGGTGGTGGCGAGGAGGGCTATCTTAGCAATGTGGTTGCTTCGGAAGCTGGATTGAGAGGAGTCCAGGACGTGGTCGGCTTCTATGAACTCGGAGAGTTTTGCAATCTTGAGGTCTGTCCGTTCAGTGGATGGATTCTCAGCATGGGGCTGATATTGCCGTGTTTCCAATTGTCAGGGAAGGTGGTGGTCTCGATGGAGCAGTTGATGATGCAGCGTAGTTCAGGGGTGATGGTGGCTCTGTGGAAGATGTAGTGCAGGCGGGAGTCTAAGGGTGCTCCAGAGTGAATGCTCATGATGGTTTTGAGGGAGTCGTCTGTGGTGAGCGGGGCCAGTTGAGCAGGATCTGTTGGGGCCATCGTCGTCACGCGTGGTGCTGGCAGGAGTGATGGGTGGGTTTTGGGTGTCAAAGCTGTTGCAGATCTGCTAGATCTTGTGATGAAAGATAGTGCTGAGTTTGTTGCCAAGGTCTTGGGAGGGTGTGACATCTGTGGTCTCGCAGCTGGGTTTGGCGAACTCCTTTATGATGGCGAAGAGTTCTTTGCTGTTGTGTGCATTGGCATTGATTCTTTCTTGCATGGTCATTTTCTTTGTGGTATTGATGAGGATCTGGTGTGCGGTGATGGTGGTTTTGAAGGCTCCGTGGGCTTCTGGGGTTTTGTTGTTCCTCCAACTCTTCTTGAGCCATCTACAGTTGCGTCTGGATGCGGTAAGGGTGGCAGTGAACCAACTGGCTTTCTTGGAGTGTTGCTTGCCAGTCACTTTCTTGAGAGGCATCAGAACAATTGGGGATCCATTGGTGGAGGTGGTATGCTGATGTATTGGTGCCTTTGGATGTCAGCGGTGTGGTTGGTTGTGTCCACTAGGTTTGGTGAAGGAGAAGTGAACGCAGTCGTGGTCAGTCCAGAGGAGTCAGGAGGTACGGCTGTAGCCTGTAGGTGATGTTTTCGCTGACAGGGAAGATGGGGCCAAGCATATATCCTGCTGTGTGGATCAGAGAAGTGACTAGCTGCTTGAGTCTGATATTGGTGAGGTTCTCCAGAAGGGCTGCAGCGTTCTGGTTATTGGGGTTGTCCAGGTGGAAGTTGAGTGTTGCGGAGTAAAATGTAATTAGTAGATGCAAGAGACTGGAGTGCGAAGAAGTCGATGAAGCTGTCACTGAAAGGCGGGCTGGGGCCAGGAGGTCTGCAGATGAGGGTGCTGCGGAGGGTGGTGTTGGGGTTGATCTAGACCAAGTGGAAATGTTCCATGGTTGTTGTTGGGTCATCCGAGTGGGTGGTCAGGCTGAATGCCCAGTAAAATATCTTAGCTCTAGTATAAATGGCTCCTCAAAATGTACTAAATTCAAGGCATGCAAGCATTTAAACTCATATGATGGGTAAAAAAAAGAAAATAAGGGAACACATCACGTGTGAAACAATATGTAGTTTATATTTTGAAATGCACATGAACTATGTTTGGAGTGCCAATAATAAAGTGAAACTTAGGGTCCTACAACATTTACAGGCCATACAAAATTGTGACTATACCTACCCCATAGCAATACATTTTTTGGACAAACACAATGGTGACATTGAAGAGCTACATTATTACACATCAAAGCATAAAAAAGAGGGGGGGTAACCAAGAACTGACCTTAAAAGAATGGAATTATCTTATCATTATGATGGGAAAAGAACCTCCCCTGGGACATAATTTAGATGTAGAAGGTTATATTTATTTATGGAGTGTATTTCATAATTTCCAACCTTAATAGAATAACTTCCCTCTTTTATATTCTACGTCTTTTATCATGAAATTTTAATTCCTGTAATTATGTGTTGTTTTTATCCAAAATAAAGAAAGAAAGAGAGCGAGAACTCTGCAATCTGTCAAGTCACGCTGCACTCTAGGTATTACTAGAGGTCCCTTTCAAGTAAGATGCAAAAGCATTAGAATTGTTTCAGAAACCTGCAGTTCCACAAGTCATTACTAGAGGTTCCTCACTAGTCTGAGGCAACTGTTACAATGACCTTCACCAAACTGAGGGGCTGTGACTTTAACACAAACACAGGGGAATAGGAAGGGGGGTGCGGTGGGTGAGGGCTGCACTGGGTTTCATCACTGAGCGGTGACAAAATAGCACAAATATGTGTTTTTAAAATAAAAATAAATTTTTGGGGCTCACAACACTATATAATAAAATTAAAATATGCAAAATTCAATGTGCGGGGGCGGGGGTGGTGACAAGAAATGTTCCGCACTTGGTACCACCTGATCGTGCTATGCCACTGTATATACCTACACACCTTTTTAATTCAAATGATTTGCACTTCTTTTCCCTAGGATAATTTAATTTGCCAAAGAGTGTTTAAAATAATGAGTCAAAATTACAGATTTCAATAAACTTCTTTATTTGTTGACAAAGTAAGTGATACTACCCACCTATATTTAGGAACTAACAGTCTCTGTTAACTACAAGTGCCATTAAATGTCTAATTTCAGCTCTATATATTTAGGTGGGTGTGGAAGTATGTGCAATCAAGTCTTTTAAAGTGAGCATTACATAGTTTTGGGTTAAATACTAGGAATTCTTTTTTCTTGGGAAATTACATGAGATGTAAATTAGGAGAAAGTAAAAAATAAAATTACAAACATTGGCTTTAAGGAGCACTATGCAGTAATAGTTTGAAGGCAAAGTTTTAAAACCAGTAGTTGCCCTTATTTTATTGTGTATCTCTATGACTTTTCCACAATTCTGACAAATGTCTATAATATGAGAAAGTTGAGAAATTGTATTTAAAACTTATTAAAAAGGTGGAAAGTCTCCCAAAAATTGCCCAATTTCCAAATGTCTCATTATTACAAAATCTTCTTTCAAATCAGAACAAAGGCAGCATTCTATCTGCTGGTACAAGATTTGTGACACGTTTTATGTTAAAATAAATTGACATGTTTAACTCAGGCAACTCCAGTGTTTTGTTTCTCGAACCTCTCAAAATGTACAAGATATTGCTACCTTTCCTACAAAAACTAAAAGTGAAACAAATCTCTGTACCCAGGATCCCGCCCAAAAGCTCAATATGTAAAGAAACATGTTTCAATAATAAACAATCATTCTGAAGAACAGTCAAAGAGTATGAGTGATAGATGGCAGGCCTCAGAGACAAAACAACAGAAGGATGTGGCAAGGATGATCGTCACCTGATGCCTATACAGTTCCAAAATGAAAGAAAACTCTCAAAATCAGCAGGATGCCCAAGAACAGTCTGTGCAGCAGAGGACTTGTTGAAAAATGGCCCTCTCTGAATTTTCCTACTATTTTTCTGGACTTCTTTTCGTTGGCCTTAGGATTCTAGGCCATCACCTCGGCTGACCAGTGCTGAAGTGTATGTGCTTTTCTCCTAACCATGGTGACATTGGTGTCTACGCCCGTCCGCGCCTGGACCGCGCCCAGTGCCAGACCCCCTGCCCCTCGCGCTGCCCAGCCCTCCCGCATTACCTACGATGCCGCCACCCTCCTAGCCCTTAACCCCGGTCGCGCCCCCAACTGCGTCCAAGCCGCCCCTGGACAAACCCATGGACCTTTCTCCTGCTACTCCTGCAAATTCAGCGGCACCGACAACATCTCCGCTACGACCACACCACTGACTCCCGACCCCAACCACCTACAATGCATCCTTCTCAACACCCGTTCAGTCCACAGGCACGCCATTGACCTATGGAATCTACTAGACACCATTTCTCCAGACATCGCCTTCCTAACGGAAACATGGATGAATGCTTCCTCCGCACCAGACATCACCATTGCCATCCCTGAAGACTATAAGATCACTCGCAAAGACCGTACCAGCCACATAGGAGGAGGAATCGCTATCGTCCATAAGAAATCAATCCGCATCTCAACCAGCTCTGACGCAAACCTCGCCAACTCCGAACACCTTCACTTCCAGATCCACATCGACCCCAAAACCACACTCAGAGGCACCCTCCTCTACAGACCACCAGGACCCCGCGCAAAATTCAGTGAAGACATCACGGACTTCATCACTCCACACGCACTCCCCTCCAAAGAATACATCCTTCTGGGAGACCTCAACTTTCACCTTGAAAAGATCAACGACCGCAACACCACCACCCTCCTGGACAACCTCGCCAACCTCGGACTTAAACAACTGGTCACTTCCCCCACCCACATCGCAGGTCACACACTCGACCCCATCTTCACCTCCAGCAATCATGTCTCCTTCAGCCACACTACGGATCTCCTCTGGACTGACCACAGCTGCGTTCACTTCACCTACAACAAGCCCAAACCCACCAACCACCTCCAACCAACTCTGCAAAGAAACTGGAACAAAATCACCACCGACCATATCTCCTCATCGCTCCTTCTAAACACCCCAGCCCACTCCTCGGACCCAAACCTAGCCGCCGCCAACTTCACCCTATGGTTATCCAACACCGCCGACACCTTAGCACCACTGAAAAAACGTCAAAGCAAACCTGGCAACAAGAAGGCCTCATGGTTCAACGATGATCTTAAGAAGTCCAAGAAACTCTGCCGCACCCTTGAAAAAGCGTGGAAAAAAGACCCAACCACCAGCACCAAGGACGCCTTCAAAAACGCCACCCGCACTCACCACCAACTAATCCGAAAGGCCAAGAAAACAGCATTCAAGGATCGACTTGACAACAACGCCCACAACAGCAAGGAACTTTTCAACATCGTCAAGGAGTTTTCCAATCCCTCGGCCAACTCCAACGACATCACCCCCTCTCAAGCCCTCTGCGACTCCCTAGCCTCATTCTTCCACAACAAGATTGCAGACATCCACAACAGCTTCGACAACCAACCCGGTGCCCAACCCACCCAACCACATGCTGAACACTCTCCCCCCGCGAACACCCTTAACGACTGGAACCCAATCTCCACTGAGGACACCATCCGCCTAATGAACTCCATCCACTCAGGATCCCCCACAGACCCATGCCCTCACCACATCTTCAACAAAGCAGACTCCGTCATAGCACCGCACCTCCGAGACGTCATCAACTGCTCCTTCAACTCCGCCACCTTTCCGGAAAACTGGAAACACGCTGAACTCACCGCCCTTCTGAAAAAACCCACAGCGGACCCCACCGAACTCAAAAATTACCGCCCCATCTCGCTCCTTCCATTCCCGGCCAAAGTAATCGAGAAAGCTGTCAACAACCAGCTCGCCACTTTCCTCGAAGCCAACAAATCCCTCGACTCCGAGCAATCTGGCTTCCGAGCAAAACACAGCACTGAGACCGCCCTCATCGCAGCAACAGACGACATTCGAACTCTACTGGACAATGGAGACACAGTCGCCCTCATCCTCCTCGACCTCTCTGCAGCATTCGACACAGTCTGCCACAGCACCCTTTTACAACGCCTCACCAACATCGGAATACATGGAAAAGCACTTGAATGGATCACCTCGTTCCTCACCGGAAGAACCCAGAGAGTCCGCCTTCCACCATTCAAGTCCGAGGCCACCGAAGTCATCTGTGGCGTACCACAAGGATCCTCTCTCAGCCCCACCCTCTTCAACGTATACATGAGCCCCCTCGCGACCATCGCCCGCCAACACAACCTCAACATCATCTCTTACGCGGATGACACTCAACTGATCCTTTCTCTCACCAAGGACCCCAGCACCGCCAAAACTAACCTACACGAAGGAATGAAAGAAGTTGCTGAATGGATGAAACACAGCCGTCTGAAACTGAACTCAGATAAAACAGAAGTCCTCATCCTAGGTACATCCCCCTCTGCATGGGACGACTCTTGGTGGCCGGAAGCCCTTGGAAAAGCACCCATCCCGACAGACCACGCACGGAACCTAGGCGTTATCCTGGATTCTTCACTTTCAATGAACAGACAAGTCAGCGCCGTATCCTCATCTTGCTTCAACATTCTTCGCATGCTCAAAAAAACATTTTGATGGATCCCCACCGAAACCAGGAAAACAGTCACCCATGCTCTGGTCACGAGCCAACTGGACTACGGAAACACCCTCTACGCAGGCACTACCGCTAAACTCCAAAAGAAACTCCAACGAATCCAAAACGCCTCAGCCAGAATCATATTAGACATCCCACGCAACAAACACATCTCTGGTCACCTGAAAGACCTCCACTGGCTACCCGTCAATAAGAGAATCACTTTCCGACTGCTAACCCACACACACAAATCACTCTACGACATCGGACCAGAATGCCTCAACTCAAGACTGTCCTTCTACACCCCCTCCCGCCAACTACGTTCCTCCAGCCAAGCCCTCGCCACTGTACCCCGCATCAACAAGACCACCATGGGAGGCAGATCCTTCTCTTACCTGGCTGCTAAAACATGGAACTCACTCCCCACTCACCTTCGCCTTACCCAGAACCACCTAGCTTTCAGAAAGCAACTTAAAACGTGGATATTTGACAAGTAATCCTCCTCCCCCTCCTTAGCGCCTTGAGACCCTCTGGGTATGTAGTGCGCTATATAAATTCTCTGACTTGACTTGACTTGTATACTCAATAGACATATTTAGTTTACTTGTCAGTCCCTTGTAAAGTGGTATACAATATACCCAAGGCCTGTTATCTAAATGTTAATAGTGGGCCTGCAGCACTGGTTGTGCCACCCATACAAGTAGCCTTTCAAACCTGTTTCAGGTCTGCCATTGAAGGGCCTGTGTGTGCAGTTTACTGCTACTTTGACTTGCCATTTAAGAACACTTGCCAAGTCTTAAACTCCCTGTTTATTACACCTACAGCACCACTACGGCAAGCCCTAAGTAGCCCCAAGTGCAGGTGCTGTGTAACTAAAAGGTAGGACATGTACTTTAGGATTTACATATCCTAGTAGTGACAATCAGGTAACTTTACTTTCAATACTTTATTTTCACTACTGTGAGGCCTACTACTCTATATGTCTAGCATTGGGAATTCCTTAAACCACTTTAAAGCTGTAATTCCTGATTATAAAGGAGTAGCTGATTTATGTTTTATATATTTGGAATTGTAATAATAAATCCTCTTTAATGGTAATGTTGGCTTTACCATTACTATTTTAAACATGGAACTTTTAGAAAGTGGGATTTCTCTGCTGTTACTGTTCTGTGTGCATGGCAGCATGTCTCTACGTGTCTTGGGAGGGTGACAGGTACACTTTGTGCATTCCCTCTAGACAGCCACACACATACACAGGAAGGGTCAGTGTGACAGAATTTATCTGCATTCTGATAGCGCTTCCTGGGCAGGAAGAGAGAGGGGGAGCTGACACTTACACCTGAATATGTACAGTCCTGTTTCCCACATAAAGGGCTGATTACCCCTTACTGATAGTATGGAGCCACGGCTGGGGTGAAAGGGAAACCTGTGCACTTCAAAACCAGCTTAAAAGTCACCCCCACTTCAAAGTCGAATTTGGGTATAAGTACTGGGTCTCTATCCCTACCAAGATAAGACACCTTTGCATTTTGTCAGAAGGACTGCCGTGCTGCATAAAGGACTCATTGCTGGACAGCTGACCTGTGTTGCTCTGCTGCTCTCTGATTCTGCTGAAGGAGAGTTGGACTATGCCTTTTTCTGCAAGTGTGCTCCAAGTGCTTGTTGGCTTGCCTCCTGTTTCTAGAGATTCAGTGATATCAAAGTCTCTATCCCTGCTCATGTGCCTGGTTCACTGGGAGATACTTGAAACGGACATTGACACATCTCCTGTCTGTGTGTAGCAGAACCGGCGCATCACCCCGATTGCAGGAGTAAAATTGATGCTTTGCTTTTGCAACCAACGCAGTGCCTTGAGAGGCCAGTGCATCTGAACGATGCATCACCACTGCAGCAGCTCAGAGAGATTGCGGCATCCCTCAACTCTGTGAAGAAACACAGGACATCACTCTACGGAACCGACACATCTCAGCCTGGTATCTCGCCAGCAGGATTGATGCATTGCCATCACTGTGTAGAGAAGAATCAATACATCTTCGACCTGTGGGGTTGAAACTGATGAATCTCACAAGTCCCCTGGCTGATGCAATGTTGCAACCAGGAAAGGTACCTTGTTCAATGGGGCTTCAGTGGGTCCTGTAGTCAGCTGGTGCACCATTGCAGTCGCCCGGGTTTTGACTTTGCTCCAGTCCAGCACGACCTCAAGTAACCCCAAAAACGCTATTTGCTTCTAAGTGCTATTGTTCACTTATTCTTTTAAAATTCATATCTTGACTTTTAATTATTGGATTTTTTTCGTTTTGGTCTTCTTTTTTTACAGAATATAATAGCAGGGGCGGCTCTAGGCTCATGGCGGCCCGGGTCAGGGAACGTAGGTAGGAGGCCCCGGAAGAGGTGGTCCAGGCGGGGCAGAGCGCAGAGGCCAGTGAAGTGGGGGGGGGGGGTTAGGGTGTTTGGAAGTTCGGTAGGGAGGACGGTGGCAGTGTCTCCCCGACCCGCTGACGCCTCAGGTGATGAACAACTGACTGTGCTTGCAAAGGAACGATTTTAAACTGATTTTAAAAGTGAATTGCTGATTTAATAGCGCCGATTTAGTTGGAGCCCTTGTAGTCTATTTTGTATTATAATAGCGCTACACGCCCCAGGGCAACATTTGCAGGCCAAAATAACTAAACTTACCATCTAAGCCAGCCTGTGCTCGATCAATCGTCCTGCCCGCCCCGGTCCGACTCGGCAACCAGTGCCGTTGAGCGGAGGGCGGGTCAGGCAGAGCCAGGTCACTTCCGCCTACAGCGAGCGGTTAGCGCTCTAGTTGCTGCATGCTGAGGGGTATTTAGGCAGCGAGGAGCAGGCGGCGTATCACAGTAGGGTGGACGGTGGCAGTGTCTCCCCGACCCGCTGACGCCTCTGGTGATCAACAACTGACTGTGCTTGCAAAGGAACGATTTTAAACTGATTTTAAAAGTGAATTGCTGATTTAATAGCGCCGATTTAGTTGCAGCCCTTGTAGTCTATTTTGTATTATAATAGCGCTACACGCCCCAGGGCAACATTTGCAGGCCAAAATAACTAAACTTACCATCTAAGCCAGCCTGTGCTCGATCAATCGTCCTGCCCGCCCCGGTCCGACTCGGCAACCAGGGCCGTTGAGCGGAGGGCGGGTCAGGCAGAGCCAGGTCACTTCCGCCTACAGCGAGCGGTTAGCGCTCTAGTTGCTGCATGCTGAGGGGTATTTAGCCCCCTCGTCACAGTGAACGCGCAGCGGTCGCGCGCAGCGAAGCGCCTGAGACGCGCCAGAGAGAAGCCCGTCTGCGCCCGTCCGCGACAGGAGGGGGCCAGGGGCTATTCACTCTACCCTATTTTCCATTACCAACTATGGCCTCTACAAAGGACACACGCCTCAAGTACACCCCACAATCCCTACTAGCTCTCCGACCTCAGGGACAACCGAGGTGTGCTTGCGATAACTGGCCATTTCCCGAAGGCCCGTTTTCTTGTCCTCAATGCAGATTCCAAGCTACTTCTGACTCCATTATTACTGGTTTCACAAGGGCCACTGATACTAGCACTAAAACGAAAGGCTGGAAAAGCTTTCTTTTAAATGTTCGATCACTTCCCCGACACCATGTCGAGATCTGGGATACTATCCAGAGTCTCAAACCAGAAGTATGTTTCCTTACGGAAACTTGGTTGAAGCCCCATACTGTCCCATCCATAACTCTGGGTATCCCTCAAGGATATAAAAGTTTAAGACAGGACCGCCCAGTAAAAACTGGCGGAGGAACCGCCATTATTTACAAAGAAAAACTCCATATTACAGTGCTGGAACAAACCATTTTGCCTACTATGGAAATAATGATTTTCAAAATTAATACCAGAACTAAGGACCACTGGAGAGGTGCCCTAGTATACCGACCTCCGGGCCCAAATGCTGGCTTTTCACTAGCCTTAACCGAAATACTAGCCCCACACTTGAGAGCAAAAGAAAACTTTATCGTACTCGGAGATTTTAATTTTCATGCGGACGTAGCTGAAGACCCTGACACCAAACTCCTCCTAGCCGACCTTGCTCTTTTAGGTCTTCATTTAAGAAACTGTGGCCCCACTCATAGAAAAGGCCATACTCTGGATTTAATATTTACCAACCATCCCTCAATACACTGCCACCCCCCCAAATCTATCAACTGGTCCGATCATAGCATGCTGGAATTTTCCTTTTTACAACTTGCTAAACCTTCTGATCCCCCTACTACTTTGAGCATTAAAAGGAGATCATGGCATACAATCACCCCGGACTCTTTTGAGCAAGTCTGGAGAGAGCCAATTATTTCTGACTCTGATAACACTGAATCGGCTCTATCCAAACTAAACAACACCCTTCTGGATACCATAAACTCTTTAGCTCCACAAAAGATTGTCAAAAAACCCTCGACCACCAAAAAAGAAACATGGTACTCCGAATCACTAAAAATAGAGAAACAAAAATGCAGAAAGCTGGAAAAACAATGGAGAAAGAATCATTCTCTCGCCAGCAAGGAACTTTATCAGCAGGCAATATCTACCTACTACAAAAACATTAAAAAGGCAAGAAAAACCTGCTTGCTGTCTCAGCTTGATGAAGCCGGCAACTCTACTAGAGAATTATATAAAATCCTCAAGACTTTTACCAACCCTTTGGCTTGCGAAAGTCCTGACACTTTCTCTCAAGAGTTGTGTAATAATATCTCTCAATTTTTTGAGGATAAAATCGACACCATCTACAATAAAATCCTGGCCAAACACCCCAATAACTCGGAAGACCTTAGTACCTTATGTAAAGAAATTCCCACAGAGATCTTCAAAGTCATTCCAGAAGTCGCAGAGAGTGATATTCTATCAATATTGAGCAACATAAAATCTGGCTCCCCTCATGATCTTCTCCCTGCTAGACTAACTAACAACCTGAGCAGATCATTATGCCCAATCATCACAAAAATCCTCAATCTCTCCTTTAAAGAAGGTAAACTCCCGCAACAGTGGAAAGAGGCAGTTGTGAATCCGATACGTAAAAATACCACCTCTCCCTGGACGGAACTCTCCAACCTCCGCCCAATCTCTCTTTTGCCCCTCCTGAGCAAGTTGGCTGAGAAATTTGTTAACACCCAGATTTCCAGTTTCATAGAAGCGACAGGGGGCCTGGACCAATCTCAATCCGGGTTCAGGCCCAACTACAGCACCGAATCAGCACTCCTCTCCGTGACCGATAACATCAAGATGTCACAGGATAGAGGAGGCTCGATGATTCTGGTGCTGTTAGACCTGTCAGCCGCTTTTGATACTGTGTCGCATAAAATCCTGCTGAGCCGACTGCAAGGAGTGGGCATTAGAGGTCAGGCGCTTGCATGGTTGGAAAGCTTCCTCTCTGGCCGCTCATAATCTGTCAGCCTGGGCCCCTACCATTCCATCTCTAGGGCGCTCACAAAGGGGGTGCCACAGGGCTCATGCCTAAGCCCCACATTATTTAATGTGTATGTGGCCCCCCTTGCTGAGATTGTGAGGAAGTACGGATTCACACCAGTGTCTTACGCCGACGACACTCAACTCCTCTACCCTTTCCATGCCCTCAACTCTAATGTTAGGGAAAATTTTGCTCAAGGTATGAGGGCTGTCTCAAACTGGATGGCCTCCAATTACCTCCAGTGTAATGTCGGGAAGACAGAAGTGATGCTCTTTGGGAAAGCTAGCATACTCTGGTCTCCCGACTGGTGGCCCCAGGACTTGGGACCTGTACCCTCCCCAAAACCAACCGTCAAAAATCTGGGTGTGAAACTGGACCAAAACTTAACCCTAAAAGAAAACGCAAATGTGATTGCAGGAGCCTGTTTTCACACCATTGGCCTACTTAGGCGAGTTTTCCCTCTTTTACCGGACACCTACAGAAAGACCCTTGTACAGGCCCTTGTAATAAGTCGATTAGACTATTGCAATGGGCTTCTGATACAAGCTAATGAGGACGCCATCAATCGACTACAGGTAGTTCCGAATACGGCGGCCAGACTGATTCTGAATGCTCCCTCAAGAACATCTTCTAGACCCCTGTTGAGAGAACTACACTGGCTCCCAATACGCCAACGTGTTAAATTTAAGATCTGCTGTACTGTCCACAAATGCCTGTTCGGAAACGGCCCCAACTACTTAACCCAAAAACTACAGCCTTACAAACCGGACCGAGATCTGCTGTCAAGCAACCAATTCCTGCTTAAACCACCTTTTATTAAAAAGACCAGACAAGGTGGCCGAGCCCTCTCTTCAGGGGGGCCGACTTTGTGGAACAATGTGCCCCTTAGCCTCAGACAGATCTCCAATCACTTATCATTTAGAAAAATGCTAAAAACTAATCTGTTCATGGAGGTATAACTAACTGCTGTCCCTCGTCTGTAATCTCAGTTCATCTGCAATGATCCTGTTTTTCACCACCTTTTGCGGTCAAAGCGCGGAGATACCCTGACCGGGGTCGATTCTGGCGCTATAAAAGAAATTAAATAAACAGAGCCGGAGCCCGCCAAATCCCTGCAAGGGATCGCCATGCAAATATGTATCCATCCTCAGAGGATTATTATATTAAGGATATATATTGGCGTGGCGGCCCCTGAGGTTTAGTGGCCCTGTGCAGGTGAGAAAAATCCTAATTTTAAGACTTTTGGTATTCATAGAAGGCATTTAGGAGTCCTAAAGTTAGGACTCCTAACTTCTGTGAATACCGAAATGAGTAAGTGTCTTCTGTGAATACCAAAATGAGTAAGTGCCTTTTGTGAATACCAAAATGATAGTAAGTTTAGGATTTTGTCTTAAGTTAGTTCTGTGAATCGGGCCCTATGTTTTCACACTGCTGTCTAAAAGTAATTCTCAATGAAAAATTCTTGAAATAAAAACATTGCATACAAACTGGAAAACTGATTAAGCCTAATATTTGATGTGAATATAATTACAAGAACACACTTGCTCTGAAAAAGTAATGATTTGGTTAGATTTCAATTCTAATCTCTTCTGGTGAATAATCCCTCAGTATCTCTGCCCACCCTTGAGACAGGGTTGAGATCTCTGATTATACTCGGTACAAGTTGTGACTCACCTGAAACACTAGGAATGGATGTACAAAATGAACCACTACAAACGACCCAAAGACCAAAATAAACATCTGGAGTGACGGTCCATTGATTCGTCGCTATGGAGACGATGAGAACAATGGTGCTGAAGAGGCTGAGGAGTAACCCGCACACTTTCAGAGCAATCATCGTCAAGGAATGACGTTCACCGTGTTCCCTTCACTGGCCACCTGTAAAAAACATATGGATTATTAAAGACATGTAGGGAGCGCTCCTGGTGCTGCAAAGGATTAAACTGGGAATGTTCTTTGGCAGGATTATCTGTGAGGAACTACTTCCAGAGCCCAGGTCGCCTAACTTAGAGTTAGACCCGAATTTGTTTCGGTTTAAGTAGTTATATTCCACAATTTAGTAGACTGTAAAATACTATGAAGAGTTCATGGTGCCCAACTTAACTTATTATTATGAGAAAGTCTACCTTTTACCAAAATAATGTATTAATGGTGTTGATCTGATTTGAAATCAGTAATCATAGTGAATAAATAGTATCTTTCCATGACAACTCATATCTCTTTGGTGCTCTCACAATGGTATAGTGAGAAGCGTATAGTAACAAGCATTGACAAAGCATCTGGTTTGACTTTTGTGCAGCACATGCGCACATTTATACGGCCACACAACATGTTCAGATTGACGTAGATGACACATGAGAATAAGTGACCTACATACCTACTTTTATTCATGTACACACAGACCAGCAGTGGCATAGACAAACCCTCTATACAGACCTACAAGAGCCCATACAAACTACCTGCCATGCACTCACCCATGCACACATACCACAAGACATATATTATGCTACGTTATTCCGGGTGTTGTGTGTAACATGCTGATCTAATGTCTTCTCAAATGACTGACTATTACAAGAGCTCGGAAAGGAGGGAACAAGAGAGGGAGAGAACAAGGGCCCTTAAGAGTGAAATAGCTTGGAACTATAGTCATAAACCAGACCATTTTTTTTTTCTTTAAACACATTTTTATTGGGGTTTTTGCAGATTATTTAGTACATTTGCAGTTGTGCAGCTCTTGTGCAACAGTTTTTTAGGTTCAACAACAATTTATGTTTAAACTATTTTGTTGCAGTGAAGATATAGCAAATTTCTCTTATCCAACTCAGCGTCAACATTCGGCCTCGTCAGTTTTGATGCAACTTTTTATCATATAACAGAAAGGAGAAATTAACGCAAAAGGAATCCCCAACTACCGCCTCCCTCTCCCTCCCCCTCTCGGCTGCTGCCTGTCCTATTGCCTGATCTATTTACGAACCTTTCTTGCTTCCTGGGTCTTCGGATGTGTCTGCCAGGAAGGAATGAAGGACGTCACGTGATCGATGAAAGATAGCTGCTTGAAGCTCAACTCGGAGAAGACCGAAGTCCTCATCCTAGGACCCTCCAACTCAGCCTGGGCCAACACCTGGTGGTCCCCCACCCTCGGGAGCCCACCCATCCCTACAGACTACGCAAAGAACCTCAACATCATCCTAGACTCCTCCCTCACCATGACCTGCCAGATCAACTCCGTGCCTCCACCAGCTTCAACTGCCTTCACATTTGCATACTCTGGAAGACCTTCAAATGGATAACCCCCAAATGCAGAAAGACCTTCACCCACGCACTCATAACCAGCAGACTGGACTACAGCAACGGCCTCTGCGCTGGAATTAATAGAACCCTGCTGCAAAAGCCTCAAACCATCCAGAACGCCACTGCAAGACTCATCCTACAGACACCTTGACAGGAACACATGGCCCAACACCAACAAGACCTCCACTGGGTCCCCGTCAAGAAGAGAGTGACGTTCAAACTTCTCACCCATGCTTACAAAGCCCTTCACAACATCGGACCCAAATACCTCCATGAGAGAGTCTCCTTCCACGTACCCAAAAGAAACCTAAATTCCGCCGACCTCGCCCTGGCAGAGACCCTGTGCTGGCAGAGACCCCGCGCATCTGCAGAAACCGAGCCGACGGGCAAGCCTTCTCCTACATCACAGCCAAGACCTGGAGCGGTCTCCCAGCAAACATCAGACGCTCCCCGAACCTGCACACCTTCAGGAAGAACCTCACGACCTGGCTCTTCAACTGAACCGGAGGTGCCCATCCCCTCTCCAGCGCCTTGGGACCCTCACGGGTGAGTAGCGCGCTTTATAAGCCCTTAAATGATTGGTTGACGGTTGGGTGGGGGGGCTTCTGTTAATCGTGATAATCTGAGGTATCAAGGGCAGGTGAGTTCAGTGAATTCTTGCTAGGGAAATGTAAGGAATGGAGGCCAAATTTCCCGGAAAGTGTCTCCCTCCGACCTAGCAGCTGATGAAAGGCGTTCCATACCCAATAGACCCCAGATCCGGTGTAGCCAGTTAAGTCTAGTCAGAATTTTATCAGAGCCCCAGAACGCTAGTATAGCTTCGTGTGCTGCTCGAAGTGCTAGGGTTATCTGCCTGCGTCTTTGTGACTTGAGTGGGTAGGTGAGTGGATTGGGGAGGCCTAGGATAATATAAGGGAATCTCAGAAGCGGGGTAGAGAAGTGTGTGTCTATTTCTGTCAGAATTCCCTCCCAGAAGTGTGCCAATTTTGGGCAGTCCCAAAGTATGTGTGCCCTCCTCTATGAAACATCTCCAACACTTTCTATCCTGTGCGGGGTCTATTTTATGTAAATGAGTTGGGGTTAGATACAAACAAGAAACTATTTTCACTGCTGTTTCGATGCTTGAAGTGTTGAAGGCTGATCGTCGAGCTCTGTAATTCATTCCTCTCAACTCCTTCTGGGTCAATTCTCAACCCAGCTCCCGCTCCCAGCATTGTTCAGCTTCTGATTTTGTCTCCACCTCTGGGCCCATTAAAATTTTGTACAAATCCGTGACTAAGGTATACAACGGTGTTATGGCTGTCTTTTTGCCAGCTCTCTGGAGAAGGAGAATGATGGAGAGTGACTCCAGCCTATCACCCCCATAGCATAGGGATTAGGCCGATAGACAGGGACCCTGTCATATATATATAAAGGCATTTGCGTGTTACTTCCCTTAGAGTAAGGCTTATGAATTTAAGTGAGGGGTTAGATATATAAGTATTAGTCATGATTTATTCATTTGCTAACATGCCGATCTGTTTTTCATGGAGCTATGCATATTATGGGCTCCGTAGGCCTTAAACGAGACAGACTCCATTTTGCTTTCTGCCTGGTAGCTCGAGAAGGCTTTCTAGGTCAAGTGTGATGTTTTAGTTTCAAGCTGTTGTTTGCTTGGAGAGAACCGGTTCAGGCTGACCCTTATCGAAGGAATGTATTTTTCTCCACTCCGAAGACACAACTTCAGGCCGGCCGGCTGGGAAAGTGTCCTTGGTACGGGGAGGTACAAGAATTTGGTGGGCGGCAGGTTACTGGCCGTGAATTTCCATGAAGGAACGGGCTTTGATATTAGCGAAGGTGTTAGTCTTTTAGTCAGTCAGTCCGTAGGCGGCATCTAGCCGTTAGCATCTCTGCCATTATTCATTTTCATGGTGGACAAGTCGCCATCTTTGAAGTCGGAGAAAGATTTAAGACCGAAACTCTCTGAGATAGACTGAACGAGAAGTGGCGCGGAGCGCACTGATACAGAGAGAGAGAGACGGTAGTTAATAAACAGCAAGGTTCCGAGGTCCTGAGGGAGAGCAGACGAGGTTGAGCCTAGCGGTGCAGACGTGTACTTGTGACGGCTGAGGGTGACTGCAAGGCGAGCCAGGACCCAGAGACGAGACAGGAGCCTAGATGACTGCCGAGTCCCGATTTCCCATTAACCAGGTGATGTCCGACCGATTCTTATAGTATGTGCACTCTAACCTTTATCTTTTATTCCCTTTGCAAATGTACTGTTGCATAGTAATGTGATTTATGTCTATTGTTAATAAATATCCTAATTCATATAGAATTATCGTGTACCTGGTGCTTATGTTCAATCTTGGTAAATGATACTCCTAGTCAAGCACTATTTAGGTGAACGGATGAGAAATCCCGATCAGACAAATGGTAAATGAATAAAGAGGGAGTGAGTGGACCTTTGATGTCACAAGCAAGAAGTACACTATACAATTTGGACCCATATTCAAAGTTATTATTTTAGTTTTGTCCCAAGTAGATTGCTGAGATATCGTCCCAATAATGGTTCATAGGAATGTGGTCGTCGTTGATATGCGGCGTTAATGAGAGCGTCGGGAAGGACACCGACGTGTAAATCCACCAGATTGTGGCTTAACTAAGTGAGAGCGTTAGGAAGGACACTGACGTGTAGTTTCGCAGGATCGCGAACAATTTGGAAAAGGGAGCATTGGGTTCTGCAGGCCCGTGTGTAGACACACCGGATTGTGTGTCAGATCTGCCCTAGGGTAGAACGGTCTGGGTCGGGGTGACCGCGAGGCCAACTGATGTGAATAAGATATTGTAGAAAATCCATATATGTATATTGTCATTCCCCATTCTTAGGTGCAACCTGTATATTTACCTGCATATCTACTCATTGTGAATACGATCTAAGAAGGGAAGGTGAGTACGTTTTGGCTGGGTCACAGGGGCCCCTGGGGGCTGATCCCATCTAAACAGAAAATCCAGCCATTACATCTGGCGTCACGAACTGTTTACGAAGCCTGTGTGCATTGTGTTGTTTTAATATCGTTGGTTTGCGCTCGGCTTGTACGTATAAAATTTTGTTTATTATTGTGTATATAATTTTTTGCGTGTCATTATGTTTGCGAAAAAATCATCGTCGGTTTTTAAATTACCGATCCAGATTCCCGGCTGGGAGTCTACGCCTTACGAGGCCTTGGCCCGTGAGTGGGCTGATTCTACTGGTTTGAGTGAAAATTGGTCTTCATGCTTGGAGCAGGCGGAGCCTGCCGATGTGGTGTCATGCCTACAGAAAGCGCCAGTAGTGAAGGGTGATGAGCTTCCTATTTTAGGACGCAGAGGGTGGATTGTTCTTAATGCATACAGAATATTGCATGAGAGGTTTGTTCAACTACAGAAACAGTTTAAAGATTCGGAAGGACAGTGTGTTGAGTTGCAGAATGCGCACACTTTGTTGCGTTGTCAAAATAAATTGCTTGCCGATAAACTTGAAACATATCAGACCATTGCCGAAAGAGCTGCGGTCCGTATTGCACGATATAAATATAAACATCGTCGTGGACGTGTATCTTCACGCAAAGTGCGTATGGTTGTAGCGAAAGCTGGAATGGATTGGAACCCCGATGAGTGGGACGGTAATATCTGGGATTCCCATACTTCTGACTCCTCGGCAGAGGAGGGTGACAAGCGCGAGTCTTCTCGCTCCGGACGTGATTGTAAATCTGCTTCATGTATTGATTTGACTCCTGATTCTGACCGTGCTCGTTCTTCCCGTGCGGATGACGTAGCTTGCCCTGATTGTTCTGTTAAATCTAAGATGCGGGCTTCCTCGGAAGCTCTTCCCGCAGTTTCTGCTCACCCGATCTTTCGACGGAAATTACAACAAGCCCCTGGTAATCCGGGTGGTATCGCTCTTGACTGTATTGAAGATTTTACTCAGCAGGAGATCAGTGACATCCTGCAACGATTTAAACAACGGCCTGGTGAGACCTTGCTTACCTGGATGGTGCGCCTTTATGAGCTTGGCGCTTCCGGTATTATGCTCGATGCTGTTGATTGCTTACGATTTTGCTCTTTGAGTTCTGATTCTACTATTCAGGACCATTTTCGGAATTATAATGGTAATGCCCAAACTTCTTTGCTCCAGCTTGCGTCTGATGGCTGTAATCATAAATATCCAACAGAGTCTGATTGGCCCTCTGATGAAAAGCCGTGGTACACTCTGCGCGATGCGTCGCAACGTTTAAAAGAAGAAGTCATGAAAACGTGTATCTTCCTTAGTACTGCTGACAGGTTATTGGATGGTCTTTTAACATCTTCTGTGCGTAACCGCATTATACGTACTTCTCCTGTTGCCTACAAGCAGGTCATGATGACATTATTGATTAACCAAACTGGCAATCCTTTGTCTGCTGTGCTTGAGTCTGTTCGTCAGCTTGGTGAGCTGGGTGAATGGTTTAAACCTGAAAGACAATCCCGACCTGAGGGTCGTACTGGTGGGGACTATAAGTTCTCTAGACGTGACATGTTTCTTGCTCTCATTGCTGATGGTGTCAAAAGGGAAGAGATCGATGGTGAACCTAATAATATCCTTTGGGATATGTTTCGTAAGCGTGGTTTGGATCGAAAGGAAGGTGCCCGTCGTGTGCGAAAGAATGAGTATGATCGTGGTTCGGATGACAGTGGTGATGAGAGACGTCGTGTGAATTCTGATCGCCGTGATGATCGGCGCCAGGAACGTGGTGGTTCCCCCCGTCGTAGTGATGGGAGGGGGAGAGAGGATGATCGTGAGAGGGGAAGAGATGATCGTGGTTCTAGCAGACGTAGAGATGCAAGGAGTTATTCCCCTGATGTACGAAGGAGGGAGGATCGTAACAGACTTTCTGACCGTAACTCACAACTTTTTGAACCTGATACTAACCCGTTTCGTACTGGAGACGGATATGAACAAGAAATTTTGATACCAAAGAAAACTGAAAACATTTACCCTGATCTGTCTTGGTTGACGGAACGCAGGAAAAATGACTAGGAAATAGGTCAAGCTCCGGTACGCAGGTGGGCCCACAGAGATTACAGACCTTATGTAGATATTGAGATTTTTTGGAAACATCGTAATATCCAAAGGGCCCGAGCGTTGGTTGATACTGGGGCGGAGGCCACTTTAATTCATGGTAAGTCAAGAAAATTTCATGGACAGTCTTTCACAATTACCGGTCTGGGTGGTAAAGAAACACCCGCAGTTCAAACTGCACTTGAAATTAAAATTGGTAGGATTCCTCGTAGAGAATACTCTGTGTTGGTTGTGCCACTTTTGGAATACATTATTGGAATTGACATTTTGAAAGGTATGACTTTGCATTTGGATGATGGTTACTATCAATTTGGTACTAGACAGTACATTTCGACCAGACCCGTACGGGTTGGCCGTTTACGCATGCCACCTATTAAAATCCCTTTGGCTACGAAAGTGATTTCTCAGAAACAATATCGCATCCCAGGTGGTCATGAAGAAATTACAGCTACGATTCAGGATTTGGTTGACGCGGGAGTCATTACTCCGGTCACATCTGCTTGGAATAATCCTGTTTGGCCCGTGCGCAAAAGTGACAACTCTTGGCGCATGACTGTTGATTATCGAGAATTGAACAAACATACACCTAAATTGACTGTTGCAGTGCCTGACATTGTTACATTGATTGAGAGAATTCAAAAGCATCCAGGTACGTGGTATGCTTCTATTGATATTGCTAATGCATTCTTTTCGATTCCTATTGCCCCCGAATGCCAGGAACAATTCAGTTTTACATGGAATGGACGTCAAATGACGTTCCGGAGTCTTCCTCAAGGCTATGTACATAGCCCTACGATCTGTCACCGGCTGGTGGCGGAACATTTGTCTGAAGTGCCCTCGATTCCACAAGTTCAGATTTGTCATTATATTGACGACATTTTGATTCAAGGTGAAACGCAAGACCAGGTACAGTCTCATTTAGATCAGATTATTGACTGTTTGCGAGCAAACGGTTGGGAAATTAATCCTGACAAATTACAAACTCCATCCCAAGCTGTAAAATTCCTAGGAATTAATTGGCATGAGGGTCACAGAGAGGTGATTCCACAGGTTAAACGAAAAATACTTGATTTTGCCGTTCCCAGAAATAGGAAAGAGGCGCAATCCTTTATCGGATTGTTTGGATTTTGGCGTCAGCATATTCCCCATTTGAGTCAGATATTGGCTCCACTGTATCGAGTCACTCGTAAAAAGAATGCGTTTGAATGGGGTGAACCTCAACAGACTGCTTTTAATTTGGCTAAAGAAGCTATTCAGTATGCTTTGGATTTGTGGCCTGTGAGTGACAGTGATGTTGATTTGAATGTGTCCGTGGAAGGTCTGTATGCCAATTGGAGTTTATGGCAAAAGCAGGGCAGACAAAAAGTGCCATTAGGTTTTTGGACCAAAAAGTTGCCAGAGGCTGGTGAGCGTTACTCACCTTTTGAAAAACAGTTGCTTGCTTGTTATTGGGCTCTGGTGGATACCGAGCAATTGACTTTAGGCCATGCTGTGATTTTGAGGCCTGAAATTCCCATCATGCAGTGGGTTTTGAGTTCACCGAAGTCCCATCGAATTGGACATGCTCAGGAGGCTAGTGTGATTAAATGGAAATGGTACATTCAGGACAGGGCACGTGTGGGTCCGAAAGGTGTGGCGGTTTTACATGAGCGAGTGGCGCAGGCGCCCTCCAATGAGGCTGAAAGTGAGTGTTCGGTTCCCGTAGTGCAGGAGTCTCCCGTGAAGTGGGGTAAATCATTTGATGATCTGTCCGCGGAGGATAGAAAACATGTGTGGTTTACGGATGGTTCTGCGAAGTTCATTGGTGACAAGAGACATTGGAAGGTTGTCTCCTATAACCCAATTACACAGAAATTATTAAGCACAACTGGAGACGGTAAGAGTAGTCAATATGCTGAACTCTATGCAGTTTACCAAGTTTTGAAACAGGAGTTACCAGGTACATGTCATATTTTCACTGATTCTTGGTCCACTGCAAATGGACTAGCGGTGTGGCTGCCTACATGGCACTCGCATAATTGGGAATTGCATTCTAAAGAGCTGTGGGGTAAAGAATTGTGGCAAGATATTTGGGAACTGCTTCCGCAGAGTACTGTAACAATCTTTCACGTGGATGCTCATACTCCAATCGACTCCCTTGACAAATTTTTCCATAATATTGCAGATGAACAGTCTAAAATTTCTGAGGCAGTGGTTGACATGCAAGATTCTGATTTGGCGGGATTGGCGAAATGGGCCCATCAAAAAGCAGGACATTTTGGAGAGAAAGCCACTAACAGGTGGGCTGCTGATAGAGGAATTCATATTCCCTTTTCTTTAATTAAAGATGCCATTCTACATTGTCCCATTTGCCAGCATTCTAGAAAGAAAGAGGTGCCTCAAATTGTTCGAGGCCACTTACATCGAGGTAAATTGCCCGCCCAAATTTGGCAGATTGATTATATTGGTCCGCTCCCCATGAGCAGAAATTGTCAATACATTTGTACAGTGGTTGATACTTATAGTGGCCTTTTGGTCGCTTTCCCTTGCAAGAATGCTACCCAAGTGAATACAATTAAAACCCTGGAGTTAATTATTCTGTACTATGGTGTCCCATTCCAAATTCAATCAGACAATGCATCCCACTTTCGTGGAAGATTGGTGCAGGAATTCTGTATAGAGAATAATATAGATTGGGTGTTTCATATTCCATATTATCCACAAGCTTCAGGACTGATTGAGAGAATGAATGGCTTGTTGAAAGAACAGTTGCGCAAGTTGACTGATGATCGTTACAGCCAGTGGAGAGATGTCCTACTTCAAGCTTTACTAATATTAAACAATCGTCCTTTGTTACATGCTGAATCTCCTTTGATGCGTTTGTTTCCTCCACATGTTGATGCGAAACCCAATTCTGTTGCGACTACTGTCACATATTGGGAGATTACCCCCGGTGCTTTGGCTCCATGTAGAGCGACCCCAGGTTCCGCAGGTCTCGACCTGCATGCATTAAATGATGCACACTTCCCAGGAAAAGATCGAATCATTGTTGAAACTGGCATGGGTGTCTCTATACCTGCCGGTAGTTTTGGATTAATTGCCCCTAGATCTGGCCTGGCCCTGAAAGGTGTACAAGTACTCGGAGGAGTGATTGACAGTGATTATCAGGGAGAGATTAAGGTTCTCTTGCTTAATAGCAGTGAGACTGATTTACTGATCAAAAAGTCTGACCGTGTTGCTCAGTTACTGATTATGCCTGTCTTCAGTGGTGAGATCAAGAAAGGCTCTGCCCCAACGTTGCTAACTGTGCGAGGACAAAAAGGCTTCGGATCGTCTGATCTTCCTGGAGCTAAAATATGGGTGCAATCGCCTAAAAATCCTCCTGAACAGGCTGATATTATTGCGACCGGTCATGACAACACCGTTTTGGTGATGAAGCCAGGGAAAGATGGCTGGGAAGCTGTCCCAGCTGATAAATGTTATTTACGAGAATGATTAAGGCCTGTGTTTGTATTCTTTCAGATCATTCTTTGGACTGCTGCTGCAGGATGTGTCGGCGTTGGACTCCTTTTGGCTTGCTACGCCGGGAGAGGAGAGGATCCACCGATGCCGAGTGATGGGATAATAAGAGCCGCGCGATCTGCGTGGCAGAGATCTTCCAATTTTTGGATTACACTCGCGAAGCGAGTGACGAACTCTCCGCATTTTTGCCTTACCCCCATGAAGTCTGTCACTGACATTTTATCGACCTGTTTGGTTGCTGTCCCTGCATCTACTGAAACTTTGCATCATGTATTCAATGTATCCAATGCCCGACCTAATGTTATTCTGGGCGACTTCTTGGCCCATGAATTTTGTCCCTCATGTACTCTTCTTCCAGACCTGGATGTCCCTATTAATTCCAGAATTACTACTTTTAATATTACCCCTGGTGATCTTTGTTTCATGATGACCTGTAATCCTAAGGCCATCTCTGAATGTCTGCGGTTGAAACTCCAAGCCGCTACTACTTTTTCATTTCATCAACGTTTGCTGTGCTCAAAGAGACTTCCTAATTCATGCCTTTCAGTGAAGAACAATATGACTTGTAAAAGTTTGGTTGTAGCCACTAGCCATTATCGTTCAATGTTGTTACCAGCTGGATGGCTCTTTTCTTGCGGGAATTCCTCTTGGCCCTATATTCCTGCGAATATTTCTGGTGGCCCATGTGCCATCACTAGATTAAGTTTGCTAATGTTTTCTTCACATCCTCCTTCACATTCCCGTATTGTTCGAGACTCTATGTCATTACATGAAGACTGTGATTCCTCTGTTCATCTTTTTTCTAGATCAGAATATCTTGGTTTAGCTTTTTCTATTATTGGTGTTCCGGCATTGGCCGTTTATAATGCCAAAACAATCGGCAAAATGGCCTGCTGGATGGTCAAATCGATCAACCAAACATCTACTGTTTTATCAGATTTATTATTAGATTCCCAAGGTGAACGTAGAGCTATTTTCCAAATCGTGCTGCAATTGATTATTTGTTGTTAAAACACGGGCATGAATGCTCTGAATTTGAAGGTCTGTGCTGTTTTAATTTGTCTGACCATTCTAAAGATATCCAATCCCATATTAATAAACTCCACGACTTGACTGCAGAAATTAGAGAACATATAGATCAGGGTTTCTTTGACTGGCTTTTTAACTGGCTCCCTGACATGCATTTTTTACGACAAATTTTGGGAGGGGTTATTGTTGCTGTCTGCATCCTTATAGCAATTTGTTGCTTTATTCAGTGTATCCCTTCCCTGCTACAATTTTTTAGAATTACTAAGGCTCGTAGATCAGTTAGTTTTGTTTCATATTATTTGTCTACTGACGTTAGTTCCATTTAGTTTGTGGTTAATAGACTGGAGTCAAGGGGTGTAATGTTATGGCTGTCTTTTTGCCAGCTCTCTGGAGAAGGAGAATGATGGAGAGTGACTCCAGCCTATCACCCCCATAGCATAGGGATTAGGCCGATAGACAGGGACCCTGTCATATATATATAAAGGCATTTGCGTGTTACTTCCCTTAGAGTAAGGCTTATGAATTTAAGTGAGGGGTTAGATATATAAGTATTAGTCATGATTTATTCATTTGCTAACATGCCGATCTGTTTTTCATGGAGCTATGCATATTATGGGCTCCGTAGGCCTTAAACGAGACAGACTCCATTTTGCTTTCTGCCTGGTAGCTCGAGAAGGCTTTCTAGGTCAAGTGTGATGTTTTAGTTTCAAGCTGTTGTTCGCTTGGAGAGAACCGGTTCAGGCTGACCCTTATCGAAGGAATGTATTTTTCTCCACTCCGAAGACACAACTTCAGGCCGGCCGGCTGGGAAAGTGTCCTTGGTACGGGGAGGTACAAGAATTTGGTGGGCGGCAGGTTACTGGCCGTGAATTTCCATGAAGGAACGGGCTTTGATATTAGCGAAGGTGTTAGTCTTTTAGTCACTCAGTCCGTAGGCGGCATCTAGCCGTTAGCATCTCTGCCATTATTCATTTTCATGGTGGACAAGTCGCCATCTTTGAAGTCGGAGAAAGATTTAAGACCGAAACTCTCTGAGATAGACTGAACGAGAAGTGGCGCGGAGCGCACTGATACAGAGAGAGAGAGACGGTAGTTAATAAACAGCAAGGTTCCGAGGTCCTGAGGGAGAGCAGACGAGGTTGAGCCTAGCGGTGCAGACGTGTACTTGTGACGGCTGAGGGTGACTGCAAGGCGAGCCAGGACCCAGAGACGAGACAGGAGCCTAGATGACTGCCGAGTCCCGATTTCCCATTAACCAGGTGATGTCCGACCGATTCTTATAGTATGTGCACTCTAACCTTTATCTTTTATTCCCTTTGCAAATGTACTGTTGCATAGTAATGTGATTTATGTCTATTGTTAATAAATATCCTAATTCATATAGAATTATCGTGTACCTGGTGCTTATGTTCAATCTTGGTAAATGATACTCCTAGTCAAGCACTATTTAGGTGAACGGATGAGAAATCCCGATCAGACAAATGGTAAATGAATAAAGAGGGAGTGAGTGGACCTTTGATGTCACAAGCAAGAAGTACACTATACAATTTGGACCCATATTCAAAGTTATTATTTTAGTTTTGTCCCAAGTAGATTGCTGAGATATCGTCCCAATAATGGTTCATAGGAATGTGGTCGTCGTTGATATGCGGCGTTAATGAGAGCGTCGGGAAGGACACCGACGTGTAAATCCACCAGATTGTGGCTTAACTAAGTGAGAGCGTTAGGAAGGACACTGACGTGTAGTTTCGCAGGATCGCGAACAATTTGGAAAAGGGAGCATTGGGTTCTGCAGGCCCGTGTGTAGACACACCGGATTGTGTGTCAGATCTGCCCTAGGGTAGAACGGTCTGGGTCGGGGTGACCGCGAGGCCAACTGATGTGAATAAGATATTGTAGAAAATCCATATATGTATATTGTCATTCCCCATTCTTAGGTGCAACCTGTATATTTACCTGCATATCTACTCATTGTGAATACTATCTAAGAAGGGAAGGTGAGTACGTTTTGGCTGGGTCACAGGGGCCCCTGGGGGCTGATCCCATCTAAACAGAAAATCCAGCCATTACAAACGGTTACCACGCATTTTTTACAACGCGGTACCGTTACCACGCTACTTTTACCACGCAGGTCGTTACAACGAAATGCGCTGGGGGGCGCTCCAGGATAGTAAATACTTTAATTTACTATCCAACTCCTTTCCCTATAGTCCACGGGGACTGGAGTTGGAATAGTAAATTAAATAATTTACTATCCAGCGCCCCTACACGCAAGTCGTTGTAACGACTTGCGTGGTAAAAGTAGCGTGGTAACGGTACGCGTTGTAAAAGTACGCGTGGTATCGTCATACATCCGCGACTAATCGCTTATCTGAGGTTCTACTAAAAACCCATTTCTCAAACATGGTTAGATGTCTTTGTGCTGCTTCTCTAATTCCTTGATTCATAACCCAATGTCTAATTTGTGTGTAGTGAAATCTTTCTTCCTCTGGGAGTCTGCTGTCTGCTCTCAAGGAACTGAATGAAACCATCCATATCAAATAGATGGCCTTCGATCTGCACTCAGGTTTCTGCCCGGCCTCAAATTCCCTGTGCTTCAATCCAGCGGGGGTGAGAGGAGACGGATTCGATGTATGGCCCTTTATCGTCCCTACTGAGTCCCAAACCTTGAGAGTAGAGGCAGTGATAGCTGAGAGATAGAGGCTGGGGGAACGACTAGTCTTGTATAAGAAGGGGATCCTCCATATCGAGGAGCCCCCTAATGCTCTATCTATAAACAGGAAAAGTGAGAGTATGGTTTATACACTCCTGTTTTTTAATTTGAATATGTACACTAACCGATAGAATGTTTCAAACTGTATTGCGTGCTACGTGTGACCAATATCTGCCTTCCATGTATGATATAGGTAAAAGTGGCTAGGGCGCCCAAGGGCGACCGGGCTCAAACGTGCACAGCCAGGAGGGGATAAATACAAAATAGATTTGCGTTTTTTACATTAAGTTTTCACAATCAATTAGATGTTTTAACTACTTATGCATTCCCATTTAATGCTCATTGATTAATCTTTAAATAAATCGTACATTCCAACAACTCAACTGATCAATCTTCAGAAGATCATAATTAAATATTCATTTCAATTTTGCAACAAGGAATCATCCACCCCCATACTGGGCTGTGGATCATAGCTTTGACTCTACATTTTCCCCTGAGGAAGAGACAAGGCGCCCCGAAATGCATTGGGCCTCATTTTCTTTGGATTTTTCTCTGTTTTTCTTTTTTTTGCAACATCTGATTGATTGTGAAAACTTAAGGTAAAAAACGCAAACCTATTTTGTATTTATAACCTCCTGGCTGTGCACGTTTGAGCCCAGGTCGCCCTTCAGGGACCTGGCCACTTTTAACTATCCATAAACAGCCACGTTTTCTCTGATTACAGCCGGGACTACTAGGCCTACTATCTAAGCTGGGCTGCCTGGAAGTGGGTGACTATGGATGGGATTCCCAGGCCTCCCTCTCCGGGATCGCTAACACTGATCTCCCTTCGCATTCGGGGCCTTTAGTTTCCCCATGCAAAAGAGTGGAAAGCTTGCTTCAGTTCTTGGGGCACTCCCGGCAGAGGCCAACGAAGAAGGGTCAAGAATATATACAATATTCTCGGCAAAGCTGTCCTTTTCAGGGCTGCGACCTGCCCCAGCCATAACGGTGTGGCCAGTCTGGCCAGGTATGCGTTTGTTTTACTCACTAGGGGGCATATTATCAAGAATGGCGTTAAAAATTACCGCCGGTTTAGCGGCAGAAAACTGCCACTAAAGCGGCGATAATGGGCATCATAATATGCCCTTGAGAATTCCAATAGAAGTCCATGTTCTGGTGTGAACATCGGCTTCTATTGGAATTATCCAGGGCATATTATCAAGATCATTATCGCCGCCTTAGCTGCGGTTTTCTACCGCTAAACAGGCGATAATTTAAACACTGTCCTTGATAATATGCCCCCAGGTCTTTATAGTTGATCTTTGTAGTTTCTCGTATGGTTGGCGCTAAAATAATCCCCAGGTACGTGACGGTTGGTTTCCACGTGATCGAGTGTGTCTGGGTCAGGTAAATTTGCGTCTTTGGAGCCACCAACAAACTCAATGCCTGTGATTTAGATAATGTTGAACAAAGACAGGTTGCTATATCTGTTCTTTTAACAGAGAATATACTAATAGGTCCACTATATCTGGAAAAAATGTAGCCCTTAGAAACTACAATCACTGGCTCAGAAAAAGTGTCAACCCTTTTTCTGTGCCAGTCAGTTCCGCAGGAGCTCGCTGTTTTCTGTATATTAATTTACAGTAAATTTTCACTGTATTGTTCATGTACTACATAATAAATGATCTGTATTAATGAAATAATAGATTTGATATGTTTAGCGTTATTACTATGCAATAATATTGTTTTACTATGCTTAGAATTGTAATCATATAATTGTGAGTTGGGGGGAAGATGGCGGCCGTCTGAAACGCTCGGTCGCGAGCTCCGACACGACTCCAGGACATCATAAGCTAAAATGCTTCTCAAGCTGAATTCGTGACAGAATGATGAAAAAACTGCAGTACTAATGGAGCAACAATCCCAAAGACTTAACCAGACGCAAAATAGCATTATCAGAAAGGTAACCCCCCTCTCGACAGACAGAGCCGATTACCCGTTACCTGACCGGAGCTGCTGACCGGAGCTGCACAGCCGGTGAACGGCGCTCGTGGCGCTGTCAGCGAGCGTCCTAATACTTTTTCACTAGCTGATAGCCTACTTTCCGGGCCAGCTGGAAAAGAGACGTGCATGACGGGGGTAAAGCACGGTGGTGGCGAGGCAAGCCTGGAACCCACAGTAAACTCTCCAAGCGGTGACGGGCTGTGGGAGAGAGCGAGAGACGCAGCCCGGAACTGCAGAAAGAAACTCGGCGAGATCAGTTTCTCCTTCCGGGGTAAGAGCAGCAGAGGCTGCAGAGACTGCAATACTGTGTGTGCTGTGTGTGCTCGTGTAGATGGGGCGAGTGCAGGGGTGAATGCAGGCACGATATTTCCAGTAAGAGCTCCACAGGGCAGAAGCAACGTGGCCTCCAGTACAGAGGGTTGGAAAAGCGAGGGGAGCACCAATCTGCCTAACCTGCCTAACCTGCCAAATTTGCCTAAAAGTCGATTAATTCACTTAAGTATACCAGGAAAAAAGTGTAAAGAGAGAAATTGTGGGAATTTTATAAAGAAAAACTCGCCAGAATTTCCTTGCTGGATGAATGAAAGGAGAAGTGAAAGTCTCTCCTCTAAGGAAGCATCGGGGGAAGAAAGACACACATATGTTACGCATCAGAGTGGAAATGAGGCAGAGACTGTGACAGATAAATTAAAAATCCAAAACAAAAAAGATCCGATTTCACAAAATTCAGGGGAAGCTGATAAAAAACACATTTCTTCAACGCCGGGGAAAGAAAAAAGTTTTAAAATCAAAAAGGAAAAAGGTCCCCCATATTTCAATTATTCCACTAGATCTAGATCAAAGAAGACACAAGCAACAGGAGCCGCGAGTTCTGCGCCAGAGAGATCAGAAGAGGGAGGTGGAAAGTCAGCTTACTGCCTCAGGAATCAAAATTTAGGCAAGCAGAGCCTTCTGCAGTATACAAAAAGGTGCATGACCCCGAGAAGCACAAAGAAAACTGCGAAACGCCCTCCACGTTCAGAGGAATTAACAGAGAATATAAAAAGCAGAGGTTCTAAGAAAAGCAAAGATCAAAAAATTAAGATTACACCATCCCTAAGATCATACTTTAAGGTACAACAAGTGGTGCAAGTAAGAGGAGGGGATCATAGTCTAACATCCCTGCCAGCACTAATGCCAATTTCAGTACCTGTATTAGACAACCAGTGTGTCAGCCCAATTTCCGAAGAAGAAGCGGTGGAGTCTGCTGACAAGGAGGCAACGGTGAGAGCAGATATGCAGTCATCCCCAACTCAAAACATAAGTGAGACTCTCCCACCGATTCAATCAATATTACCAAATCAGTCACTAGAACAAGTACATCGGCCACATCGACCACAAGTAAGTGCAATGATGTCATCGCGAGTTGGAATGGAAAATGATCAAGAAATCAGCCAAGAGACTCAAGAGACTCAAGAGACTCAAGAGGTTCAAGAGGATGAACCAGAACAAGATGAACAAGAGGATGAGGATAAGGATGAACCAGAACAGGAACCAGAACAGGAACATACGGAGTATATGGCTAAAAATAAGACGGAAAAAATCCTGGAGGTATGCATGGATAAAATGATGGATAAAATACTGGGAGAAATGAGAGAAAAATTCTCAATCTCAGAAGGTAATCAGAACAAAATACAAGAAGCTGTTGAATGTCTAGACCAGAAACTAAATGATTTAGGGGTCAGAGTTACAGCGGTCGAAAATGAACTTGGTTCTCTAAACAAGAAAATAGGCACAAATCAAAGAGAAATAAGACTTTTAAAAGACAGCGAGAAAGTCATTAAGGAGAAACTAGAATCCTTGGAAAATCAAGGAAGAAGGAATAACATCAGAGTGCTGAATGTCCCTGAAAATTTAGAGGGATCTGATATTAAGGCTTACGTTCTAACTCTCCTAGAAGAATTTTTTCCTTGGATGAAGGATTGTGATTTGGCCGCAGATATTCAGCGAGTCCACAGAGACCCATTCAGGAAAAGTAAAGAGAGGAAAACCCCGAGAAAAATCTTGGTAAATTTCAGAACATACTCCCTGAAGGAAAAAATTCTGAATGAGGGTCTAAAAACTGGGAATTTTAATAAAGACAACTGGTCATTTCGTATACGATCAGATATCTGTAAAGCCACTCAAGACAGACAATGGGAGCTAGGGCAATATATGCAGGAACTGAAAACTCTGGGAGCAAGTGTACAACTGAAATTCCCTGCTTCATTAAGAATAATGTGGCGAAATAAAATGCACAACCTGAGGGAGCCAAAAGAGGTAGAAAATCTTATTCAGTTAATAAAAGACCAAATTGAGATCGATAAACTAAACAAGGAATAATGCTTATACTAAAAAGTCTGAGCCAAAAACAAGAAACTGGATACTGGAAAACACAAAATACATATTCATATGTACTCATATATGTATAATCATATAATGGGACAGATTACCAGCAGTTGGAAGATACATTGAGAAGCGTTGATTGCAAAGTAGAACAAAAGATAAATACCTGGAGATTCGGAGCACGAACTCGGGTGTAATAACACCTGAAAGAAGAAAAAAGGGAGGCTTCCCCAGGGAGGGAATCCCAGTAACACTCAAACACAAAAATGCATTTCTGTAAATACACACGGGTGGGGAGCAAGGTAGGGAAAAAAAAAGAAAAAAATCCTCAAAATTGGAATACAAAAGGAATAGTAAGGGAGTTATTATCTGCCTCAATCGAAACAACAACTTAAGATGATAAAAGAAAAATCAATAAAAATTCTAACATGGAATGTTAATGGGCTTAGAACCCCCTCAAGAAGAAGAAGGATTGTGGAATATTTGAAAGAAAACGATAGTGAAATTATTATCCTTCAAGAAACACATCTAATAAACTCAGAGTGGACTAAAATGGTAAAAAATCATCACTGGATTGGAGCAAGTGTACATACAACACAAGAGTGCAATATAAAGGGGGTGGCAATCATCATAAAGAAATCCCTGAACGCCAAAATAGAATCTACAGAAGTAGATAGTAATGGTAGATGGGCAATTGCTAAAGTTAGAATTGAGGACCGCATCCTCACAATTGTGGGATATTATGGACCAAACAGGGATGATCCGACGCCCCTTAAAAAACTGTATTCTGAACTTTTAACATTTCCAACTCCGATCGTCATGGGAGGAGATTTCAATATTATTGAGGATCCTAAAACTGACAGAATGCCTCCAACAAAACAATGGAATTTACCAAAAATGAGGGAATGGCTAGGAATCTACAAGAAAGACCTAATATTGGAAGACATGTGGAAGCTAAAAGGGGTAAAAAATTACCCGTTCACCTACCACAATAAGAAATTAGGACACAAATCTAGAATAGACTTCTTCCTGATGAATAAAGTTTTGAGAGCGAATGTTAAAAGTATTGAACATCTACCTGCGCACTTATCAGACCATTCTGCGGTACAGTTAATCATAACACTTCCACAACCTCATATGCCCAACAGGTGGACAGTTGACCGATCAATTCTCAGAGATGAACAATGTGTAGAGCAACTTATAACAACCTCCATTCATCACTTTGAAGATAATGCTGTCGGAACTTCTAAAAGAGTAATGTGGGATGCCTACAAAGCGGTAATAAGAGGTAAACTGCTCAGTTTGGGAGCATACAAACATAAAACAAAAAAACTGGATATCAAGAAGTTGGAACTGGAAATTAAAGAAGTAGAATTACAATTAGAGTGTGATATAACTCAAGAATCAAGAACAAATTTAGAAGAGAAGCATCGCAAGTTAAAAGAGAACTTGACGGACTACCTGGAGAACATAGTCAAAGAAAAGTGGGAGAACAGCAAATTAGCAAATTATGAATACGGAGAAGGTTGCGGGAAGATGCTAGCCTGGAAAATGAAATCTGATCAGACTAGAAATAACATACTAAGCATTTATACCCAAGACCAATCATCCACATGCTCAGATGACATTTCAATAAGGCAAGAATTCTCTAACTTTTTCACCACAATATATAAAGAAGATATAATCCCAGCAGATGAAGACATCAAGAACTATCTTGAGAATGTCCCCCTTCCAAGCCTGACAGAGGAAGATGCGAATCTCTTGAATGCTGAAATAACACCAGAAGAAATAAGAATTGCCATAGGTAACCTAAAGAGAGGAAAAGCTGCGGGTCCAGATGCGCTGCCTAATGAATTTTATATTGCATTAAAAGAAACCTTAATTGAACACCTAACAGAAATAATGAATAAGACCTATCTGGGGCATGAAACGATACCTGAATCATGGAATGATGCGACGATTACCATCTTACTAAAACCAGGAAAAAATCCGATGAATTGCGCATCGTACAGACCAATATCACTTCTCAACTGTGACTACAAGCTGTATATGAATGTAATAGCTAAAAGACTATCAAAGGTTATGGCTAAATTAATTAACCCAGATCAAAAGGGCTTCATAAAAGGCAGACAAATCCAGGAAACTACGCATGAACTAGTGGCGGCAATTGATGCAGCTGTCTGCGAAAAACTACCTCTAACGATTGTCACATACGATGCTGCCAAAGCTTTTGACCGTGTCAACTGGGCCTTTCTAAATAAAATCATAGAAAAAAACAAATTAGGGAGCAACTTTAGGCACATGGTAAAAGAAATCTATACAAACCCAAGAGCAAGGATAGTAGTTAACGGAAACCTCACGAACAACATTAAGATTCAGAGAGGCACAAGGCAAGGTTGCCCCTTGTCTCCGTTACTTTTTAATCTATATATCGAGCCCTTGGCCTGTACTATCAGAAATCATCCACTCATTACACCTTTCAAATATCAAAACTGGTCCAAGAAAGTAGCCCTCTACGCTGATGATCTTATGTTGTTTACTGATAATTATAATTTATCTAAACCAGCGATAGTGGAGGTAATGAACAATTTCAGCAAGGTTTCAGGTTACCTGATAAATACTGACAAAACAGAGGCAATGAGCTGGAATACTAACTTAAACTTACCTCTTTTAAAGGATAAAATAAAATATTTAGGCATCATTATAACAAAAGACCTTGGAAAAATTTCAGAAACAAACCAAACATAACGGTGAAAGAAATGAGAAAACTTCTCAAAAGTTGGTCAGGTCTGCCTCTAAGTTTTTTAGGCAAATCTAATGCAATAAAGATGTCAATTATTCCCAAATTCACATATCTCTTTAATAACATTCCGTTAGAATTTAAAAAAGAATCTCTAAAAAAGATACAAGGAGAAATATCTAGTTTCATTTGGTCAGCAAAAAGTGTAAGAATCTCATGGAATAAACTCAGGAGGAAGAAGGAACAAGGAGGAACAGCAAGCCCAGACATATACGAATACTACAGATCCTTCCAATTTAAGAATTTCAGAGCCCTGTTAAAGATACACCATGCCTATCCAATTTACTTACAACATTTAACAAACGGTGAAGATTACTTCCTCTTTAAATATGGTCACCCAAAATTCTTCAAAAAAGTAAAACTGAAGGTTTTGAATAGCGCTGTTAAGCTTTGGAATCAGATAAGAATTGCCACAAAGATCCCTTACTATAGTAGCATGGCTCCAATATGGGACTCGCCAGGCACCCCAGAATGCTTAAGGGACTTACTATCAACCCCACTCAGACAATATGGGATTGAAAAATGGGGTCAACTCCTGGTTGGAAATGCTTTAATATCATGGGAACATCTACAAACAATAACAGAACGGAAAGTATCAAAGTTTAAATATTATCAGTTATGCAGTTGGGCAAATACCCTCCCGAAAGGAGCAACTGATCCGAATAATGTGGAACCAGAAATGACGAAAGAGATGGTATTAAAGAAAGAAGTTTCAAAATGGTATTGGACTCTTATCGAATCTGGCGAAGAAAATTTTACTATACCTGAAAAGATATGGAGGAAAGATCTACCAAACGAAGCCCTAGATCTAAATCAAATTTGGGAAAAATCAGTAGAGAAATGTTGGCAGTGTGTAAAGCCCGCAGCCCTGAAAAGAAACCATCTTTTCTCTATACATAGAGCCTATTGGACACCCAAAAGATTGTCAAAATTTAAAGGCTCGACAGTAAAATCATGCGGCAAATGTGGCGAAGAAAAAGTGGATGATATCCATATGTTTGGCAACTGTCCAGCTCTCACACAATACTGGCAAGAGATTGGTAAGACACTAACTGCAGTACTGGCATCACCTATAACCGTGAGTACTCTCTTAATTATTTTTGGGATCTATTGCACATCTCAATCAAACCCGATTAGGTTAAGTAAACAGCAAGAAAATTTATTGTTCATCATGATCTTGTTAGCACGCAGAGAGATTTGTATTAACTGGATAAAATCGGTTCCACCAACCCATGAAAATTGGTTAAATGCTGTAATAAGAACCAACAGATTGGATAGAAGAGGGAAACAATCGAAAAGAATGAAGTATTGGGAGATCTGGGAAAATTATATCACCTCCAGATGAGATTTTAGAATCCTCCTTGTCCTGAAGCTTCTTAAGCCCCTTGTTCTTTTGCTTTTTCTTTTTTCTTTTTTCTTTTTTGGATTCCAATGATTAAGCGGAGTAATAATTCCAGGCATGACGTGATGTCTGCCAAACAGCCCAAGGGCCAGAAAGTCTCAGCAACAAAGGAATTATCGAGCAAGAAAAAGGTGTACGGAAGGAAAAAGACTGAAAAGAGCTAAGACAACAGAAACTCCCCTTGTATCCTTCGATAGACGATTAGGGGCAGTATGTTGGAACAGCCGCTCAAATACGGTCAAACTCCTAAACACCTCCTTTTCTGCATAAACCGCAATATGAGGGAAAAAAAAAAAAAAAAAAAAAAAAAATCATATAATTGTATTAACCGTTTTTTATACTGTGGACGGATAAATTGAATTGTAATTTTTGTCTTACAATTTCGTGACATGATTTGTTTTCAGACTAGTCATATAAGTAATAAACGACACAAAGATATTCTCTTTTGAAACAAAATGACTGCCTTTATTTGTCTTCTTTGTTGAGATTTGAAAGGAATTGCCTTATGCCACCTATTAATGCATTTTATATGTAGCTTCTAAGGGCTATATAGTTTCCAGATATAGCAGACCTATTAGTATATTCTCTGTTGAGGGGACAGATATAACAACCTGTCTTTGTTCAACATTACAGGTGCATATTTGGGTTTTTTTGTGCATTTTTAAATAAAATTTCTTTGTCTTCTAAAGAAAAGGAAGTACTCCTTGTTCTTGCTTTATATACCCTGTCCCTTTTCTGTGTAAAAGGGTAACTCTCTTGAGATTGTACTATATCTATTGTATGCACTGCCTGCTGCACCTGCCCAAAAAGTGGTCCAACAGTGCATATGCTTTGTGTGCATGTGAATAAACTGTATAGTCTCTCGTCTCAGGGTGGGACTCTCTCATTCCTACTTTCTGTAACCACCGTGCACCTTCTTCAATGATCGCCCTCGTCCCTCCCTGCCTCTGTGTCGAGCGATCTAGATCATTATTAAATACTAAATTCAGGTCCCCTCCTAGCAATATCCAGTTATGCTGAGTCTCCAACACATCCCTCATTGCGTCCTGGATGAATAGCTCTTGCCTTTCGTTAGGAGCGTACTTACAGCCTGATTCATCAAGCTGATTTGCGCTCGCAAAGGGCCAGATTCTGAGAATCTGGCCCTTTGCGAATGCGATTTTTGCATTTGGGATTCATCATCCCAAATGCAAAAATCGCTATTACCGAAATCGCATATTTGCGAGGAATTGGATTTAAGGAATCTCTAATAGAGATTCCTTAAATCCAATTCATCAACCAATTAGACAATGCGAAATCGCAATATTTGGTCGCAATTTACCACCAAGTCTGACTTGGTGGTAAATTGCGAAAAAAGAGTAAAAAGCACTTTAGTGCATTTTTTTCTTTTGCATGTTACACACACACATGTCCTTTGGACATGTGTGTGCGCAACACCTGTTCAAATGTGCATTTAAGGGGTGCTACAGAGTGTCCTTTGGACACTAGTGGCACCCTTCAAATCGCTATCTTATTTGCGATTAGCAAATTGCTAATCGCAAATAAGGAATTTGTAGGAATCACATTTTATTTTGCGAATCCTACATGAATACCGTTTTGCGAGTCTCTAATAGCGATTCCTTATGATTCTCTATTAGAGACTCGCAAAACGGTACCTTGATGAATCAGGCTGTTAGATCCCACCAATAGCGTGTTTGTGCCGATGTGAATGTGGAATGCCCTGAGGCGGCCCGTGATCTCTGCTACTTTTGCTCCTACTTTCCCTTGAAAAGACTGAGAGAACAGTATGGCTACCCCTGCAGCCTTCTGAGTTAGGGAGGAGAAAAATTGTTTTGGTAAAGCTCTTCTCTTGAGCCTATGCCAGTCCCGTGCAGTAAATGTGTTTCCTGTAGGAGGCATATGTCTGTTTTTGTGTGTTCGAGGTAAGAAAGCATCGCCTTCCTCTTTATCGGGTTATTCAGCCCTTTAACATTGAGTGTAATGACCCGTAGAGTTTATGAATCTGTCATCATATATGTATATACTTGGAGAGAGTCTTGTACCCCACATTACAAGCCCCCATCCTGTGTCTTTTGCCCAAGAAGGTATATTACGACTGAAATGCAGGAGTGTAAACAAACTATTTAGCAGGCCCCCGAAAACAACCCCCAAAACGAAACCTATTGTAAACCAAAGTCTCTGAGTTGGGAAGAGCAGTTGGTTTGCCGTCCCCTTACCAGCAAGAAAGTCTATGACTTGGGGGTGGTGGAGTACATCCTATTGTCCTCTGCGCCGTCCCAGCCCCCACCACCCACCTGTTCTGTCTGCTGTGTCACCTCAGGCCAGATGCTTGCTACACGTGTCCTCTGTCAGCTTAGCCAGGAGCGCCTTCCTTTCAGTCACCATTGTTTCGGGGTCTGGACCAGATCCTTTGCTTTCCACTGGTATTTTCTTCCATCACTCTCTGTTGTCTTGCCTTCAGAAGTTGAGTGAGACATTCAGCCAGGGATTGTCTTGAAGTTATATTTGTTGGATTGGGTCCTGTCACTTGAAGATCAGACGGGTGGATTGGCCCCAATAATAAGGCACTTTCTGGTCACGGAGAAAGCTAGTGATTGGCTGGAACTTCTGTCATTTCGAGAGTGTTGAGACTGCAAGATCTTGATACAAATGGATTTAATGTCCTTGGAATTGAATATCAGATTGCTCACGGGTCTTTTTCAAGATTGCTTCTTTGAGTTGAAAGTTGTGTACACATGTGGGAATGTCTAGAGTCCTTGCTCTCCCTGAGCTCCAGCTCCCCACTATGTGGGTTCTGTCTAATCGAATGGGCATTGCTGTAGTGCCTCAGAGGATATGTGTAAATAGCTCAACAACATATGTCTCAATATCGTCCCCTTCTGTGACCATTGGGGCTCTAATGATGTGAATGTTGTTTCTCCGAGAGCGGTGTTCTAAATCCTCAGCATGAGCTTGGAGGTCCACTTGTTGTTCTGATAGCCTGATTATTTCCTGTTGCAGTTGTTGGATCTCTTTGTCCCGTCAAGTGCCCTGCTCCTCTAAGGTGTCCACTCTCTGACCAATGTCCGTCACCTCGTTGCATGCCGTCTGTAGTTTGCTTACTAAGTCCCGCTTTACCGCTAGTAGATCTTCTTGAGCCCTAAAGATAGAGCTTCAAGGTATGGGTGGGTAATGGGGCCTCCAGATCTTCCTACGTTGGGGAGGAGGCTCTGCTTTGTCCTCACTTGGTCCAGCTTTCCTGCGGCCCCCCGGACTTTGCAAACATGTCCTTTCCGGAGCCCCCCTTTTTCGTTCTTCCAGTTACCATCTTGTCGTATGCCGAGCTCTATCCTGTGATATTCTTTACTAGCTTTCAACTCTGACCCTTGAGTTAGGATTGTATTAGTTTTCATTGGGAGGCTCCACTTTTCCATTCAACTTCTGGTACATTGCTAGGGGCTCACAATATGGTTCTCATCCCAAGCTTTACATCTCTCTCAGTGCGCTTCGTAGTTGGTGTCTTGACTCAGCTTTCTTCAGACAGTATTCCTGTTGCCGTCCAGTCTTTGTCTCTCACTTGTAAGCCTCAGTAGGCCTCCCTTCTTCCAAGGTCTAATCTAGCGATTGGGGCCTGTTCTCCAATATATTGATACCGGCCCTTCCGTCCTATTTGACAAGGGTGCAACCTATTACCCCCGGTGTGGTTTCTCTCCCTCCTCTTTTATCTGTTCCAGCTCTGTAGCTATCCGTGGGCCTCTCTTTGTGTATGGCCTGTCCCCGCTCCCTTGTGTCCTAGCGGTGTGTTGGGCCGTCAATAGGGATTTCTTTTGGGAGGGGATGGGTGTGCTCTGCGTGGACTCCCACTACAGCAGCCCTGGACAAGCACTTATGGATGTGCGGTGTGGTGAGGGTGTTTGGCTCTCCCAGTCCACCTCTGTTGCTGCCCTCTGTTGGGCCTCCTCTCGCTTCTATCAGGGCCCAAAGTACAGTGAGGGTGAAGGCTGTGCCAATCCGTAGCTTCGTTGCTGCTCCTGGTGTGTCCCTTGTCCTGCCCTGGTACTGTCGCTGCTAGAAGTCCTTCCTACTATCTTCCTGGCTTGTGATGGGGTGGGTGTGATAGCTCCGCTGTTGCCCCTGATCACACCTTCCACACCGCGCTGGGGCCCGGACTGCGATGGGAGCAAGGCCTTCATCTCACCTTGTAGCTGCTGCAGTATCTGGCCTATCTCTCCCTACTCCGCCTGCTCTCCCAGGTGGTGGCTCATCCACGCTCCTCTCGGGCAATCCTCGCAGGGTCCCATTGCATGCCACTCTCTCCTCTCCCTGTATTGCGACGGTGTACCTGTGTGTTCGCAGCGACGCGGTCTCCGGAAGCCAGCCTCATCCATCTTCAGTCGGGTATCGTTATCTCCCCCAGTGTTGCTCGAGGCTCCAGAGTCTGCGTCTCCTGCCGGGGTCCGCCTTTCTTTGACTCCTTATGGGGCCCAACTCCTCGCCTGCAGACTCGGTTGGCTCGCCCGGCTTCTGCCTTCACTTCCACCCTGGGTCTTCTGTGTTAAGGATCAGGCATTCCCACTATCCTCTGTCCCTGGCTCTAGCTTGAGAGTTACAGCCGGTTAGGTTGGGCCAAATTGAATTTCTTTGTGGCTGATTGCTTTAACTCCGCTTCCCGACTATCGGCCTCGGTTGAGGCAAATCTATACCCAGGGCAGGAGGAGGTTCAGGTCCGGTGAAGATTGAGCGGAGGAGAGATGTATCTCACTTCATCGCCATCTTGGCCATGCCCCTCAACAAAAATTTAGATTCATTTGCAGTCCCCTCTTAACAAAACAATCCCCACCCCTCCCTCTTTGAGTCAGTACTTAGTCCTATATACATCATATCTTGCACCCTGCTCTGATGCTCTGTTGTGGTTTGTGAGGAGACAGGTGTGCCACCGAGCGCTATGAGAGGGACCGTATTCCTCTAGTTCTCTGTAGGATCTCGGGATAGCCTTATCTGTGCAAGGGATCTCCCTGGCAGGCAGTTGCTGGTGATCCCTTGGGTGATGCAGTGGGAGTGCTAGAGTCAGGATAGTGAAACTATCTACCAGTGAGTCCCATGCTCAGGCTGCGTCAATAGATGCTGAAGGTGAATCTTTGTGTCCATGAGACTCTTACCACGAAGCAAGATCTACTTTAAGCCTTTGGAGAATCTTCTCAAGAAGGATACAGCAAAGTAAAAGCCCAGTCCATTCCACTGCCAACAGAAAGAAGAAGCAGCTGCAGGCCTACTCAGCAAAGCAATCACTGCAAATCGACAGTACTCCTCCATACAGCTCTTCTTATTGCCAGGGTCCTACGTGTTCTGAAAGCCTGGGGGCAGATTTATGAAGGGCTTGCGCCACGTTTACGCCGCCGTTGCGTGACGCAGCGGCACGGAAACGTGGCACATCCCTGCGCCCTATTTACAACGTGACTCATCTAGGAGATGCGTCACGTTGTACAGCACTGCGCCATGAGGAGGCGTTCCTGCGCAGGGGGGACGTTCCTGCGCAGGAACGCCTCCTGGAAGTGGCTGAGTGAAATCTATGAGATTTCACTCAGTCACTTTCAGGGCAATGCTGCGTCAAAACCCTGCGCCTGCTTGAAGCAGGCGTAAGGCTTGAGGCAGCATTGAAAGAATAGGCCCCCCCAGAGCATTGCTGGAGCTGCGTCGCGCTTGCGAAGCAACTCCAGCAAAGCGCCACATTTCCGGCACAGATGCGTCACGCATGGGTGGCGTAGCTGTGGCGCATGTTAACTGGCGCATCCCTCGGGATGCGCCAGTTAACATAAATCTGCCCCACGGGGTTTTAGATCCAATACTTATACCCTTTTGGACTTTGAAGTTGTCAAACTTCAAAGAAAGTCTTTGTTGTTCACATGTTCTTGCGGTGCTCATCCTTGGCTCCAGACCCACTCCAGGTGGGGTGGAGAAGACAGTCTTGTGAGAGGACAGGTGCAGCCCTATTGAGGTGTCGGTGAAAACTCCTCCCACTGCTCAAACCCAAGAAGACCCATCAGCCTGGTGATGGCTCATCATGATATGCAGGGTATACACTCAGCTCCTTTCTCTAACTGTCTAGAATGAATGCGCAAACAGCCCCTTTCAATCTAAACCAGAAGTGGATTCCACAGACAGGCAGAGACATAGGATGGTTAAACAAGAAAAATGCTTGCTTTCTAAGAGTTCCATTTTCAAACAAACAATTTAAAAACCACCTTCACTAAAAGATGTATTTTTTAAATTCTGAGCTCAGGGAGCCCAAACTCCAAATTGATATCTCTTCCCAATCGAAAGTCACAGTTGTAAATGTTACAAGGCAGCTCCAATGATAACTTATCAGATAGACAGGCCTTGGAATAATGAAAAACGAAATTGGCAGTATTTCACTCTCAGGACATGTAAAACACACCAGCACATATACTACCTTTTACATACACTGCACCTTGCCCATGGGGGTACCTTGGGCCTACCTTGTGGGTGCCTTACATGCATAAAAAGGGAAGGTGGGGCCTGGCAAGTGGATGCACTTGCCAGGTCGGCAGGGGATTTTAAAACTGAACTCAAAGACACTGAAATTATCACGTGGTTGCTAGAGTCCTTGTCGACACCTTTAAGTTAGCATGAGCTCAGTAGCCATGATGCTGCTTTTGCCCAAGACACTGCGGGGCAGATTTACAATAACTGGCACATCCCCAGGGATTCGCCAGTTATTGTGCGCCGCAGCTCCGCCACCCATCATGCGCCGCATTTACATCACCATCACCACCCCCTTTTGTATCGCTTTTGGCCGCCATAAGTGTGGCAGGGTATGCTCAGACGTGAGTCCCTTGCTCACTTTGCCACTGGATTCAAGCAAGCCGGGCTGAAGATGGCTGGAATGCCAGAAACTGGTGCTCGGAAGCTTGTTTCCGGTCCAGGGAAGACATGGCTTGGCGGTTCGGGCTGGACTGTTCCCATGAGGATTAAAATTTGAGAAACGATGTGATCTTGTGCATTTAACTTTTGGATGAACTTTATTTAGAACTTTAGACTTGATAGTCTTCTTTGTGCTGTGCACCGGGGAGTCTTCCTCCAAGTGGGGGAAGCCTTGCAGTAGTCTGTTCCCATGAGGCACAGGGTCAGACTGATTTGCATATAGCCATGTCTGAACTGGGGTGGCAGAGTGGGCTAAAGAACAGTGGTGGATTAAACCCAGATCTCTTGACTGGGTGTGAGTGTTTGATTGATTCAGATGCTCCGTCTATCACCACCCCCTTTTGTAACGCTTTTGGCCACCATAAGTGTGGCAGGGTATGCTCAGACGTGAGTCCCTTGCTCACTTTGCCACTGGATTCAAGCAAGCCGGGCTAAAGACGGCTGGAATGCCAGAAACCGGTCCTCGGAAGCTTGTTTCCGGTCCAGGGAAGACATGGCTTGGCGGTTCGGGCTGGACTGTTCCCATGAGGCACAGGATCAGACTGATTTGCATATACCCATGTCTGAACTGGGGTGGCAGAGTGGGCTAAAGAATGGTGATGGATTAAATCCAGATCTTTTGACTGGGTGTGAGAGTTTGATTGATTCAGATGCTCCGTCCATCACCACCCCCTTTTGTACCGCATTTACAATGCGGCGCACCATGGGGCAAAAATGGCACAGATGCGTGACGCAAGCTCGACGCAGCTCCAGCAATGCTCTGGGGGGCACTATCTGTCCAATGCTGCATCAAGCCTTACCCCTGCTTCAAGCAGGCGCAGGGTTTTGACGCAGCATTGGCCTAAAAGTGACTAAGCCACTTTTAGAAGGCGTTCCTGTGCAGGAACGCCCCCCCTGCGCCGGAACGCCTCCTTAAGGCGCAGGGCTTTACAACGTGACGCATCTCCCAGATGCGTCACGTTGTAAATCTCCCGCAACATGGCGCATCTTTTGTGCCGCCTCTGCGTCAACAAAGTGACGCAACGTCAGCTTAAAAGAGGCGCAAGGGGCTTGTAAATCTGCCCCTGCATGTCTTTATTTTTGTAAGACTCTGTTTATGCCTTTCACATGAGAACTCTCTGCTGTGTTCATTCTCTGCCTGTTCCTGTAGTTTGGGCTAACCATTGTGAGCAAAGTCGATAAAAACTGACTCTTCTTATTATGTTCTGGCCAGGCCCTAGCACTTAGACAAAACATACCAATGCAGCTGTTTTTGCTGGAGACTGGTACTTTGATATTATGGGGATGCATGTTTAGGTAACACACACTTGGAGAGGTACCTTTCCATTGAGAAGAGCAACACACACCCGAGATGTAGAAATACAATCTCTGTCCTGAGGTATGGGGTCTGCTGACAAAGCCCAGAGATCTTCTATTATGTAATAATACTTCTGCTTACCAAGGGGGGAGTGATTAGGCCTTTCCTTTATCAAGGTCTTTATAAAATGACATCTCCCTTCATGATATACAGCCTTGCTGCAATGCTAAATGTATTGATATTATGTATTTTGCTGCTGGTGGTGGCTCGTATACTGCATTTTAGAGCCCGTTAGTTAAATAAATATTTTTAACTATTTCCGTGTCTCCGTCAGATCTTATTGTGGACAAGACCGAGAGTGTGAGCAAAAGGGTGTGTCTTGTTACCGTGATTCATGAGAGATTTAGGAGTGTTGTGTTCTGGGGTGTCTAATCTTTGGTTTCTCCGTTAGTGAGTAGGAGAGCTAGTGAGACTATAGCTAGCTGGTCCTGGGCTCATGGGCACTAAGGCTGTAAGAAGGCTAAGCCCCTATACACCGAGGTCCCATAATCCTGCGCATAGTTCTGTGTATGTACAGAATCCCTGCACCACAATGGCAGGCATGAGACACGTTTACAGAGCTACTCGTGGGTGGCACAATCAGTGCTGCAGAACCAATAGTAGCATTTGATTTACAGGCCCTGGGCACACACAGTGCACTGTACTAGGGGCGCACTAGTAAATCAAATATGCCAATCATTGATAACCAATCAGAATTCACACAGGGAGCACTTGCACTTGAGCACTGATCAGCAGTGGTAAAGTGCCCAAAAGCATCTAGACCAGCAAAAATGAAGTCTAGTACATAATCAAAAATACAGGAGATAGAGGCAAAAAGATTGCGGAAACCACACCAAGGATGCCAGGTCTAACACACCCAAGGTGCATCCCTGATCCACCTGACATCACAGTAGTTCCTGCTACATTATACTACTCATCAGCAAATCCAGTCCAGCGGCTCCTCTTCCTAAGGGTATTCAGCTTCATGGAGCCCTCAACAGCTACAGCCTGAAGCTTTGACACACTAGAAATGTTTTACTTCCAAAAAAGGGACGAAGTCTAAATGTAGAAATCTTCACTTTGACTTCATCCAGTGGCTCCCCAGCAATGCCTCCTCCTCGGACACCACTTGCTGCCTTGTCTCACTGAACTTTACCTTCTCATACATTTTTGTTACAAAATCCTTCTAAGTCTGAAGGTAAGCTGAGACTGAACATATCCGCTTCTTGTATCTGAATGGAACTTCATCGCTGTTGGCCATAACTTTTAACTTTGCCCCGGGCTCATATGACCAGATGGCTAGGGTTGGCTCTTTGATCTTTTATGCACTGTTTTTCACTAAAAACTTTAGAAATTCCTAACTCCGATTTTACTGATTGCATTTAATATGCTTTAATGTCACCTTATTTATTGCTAAATTGGTGGTGGATTTTTCTCGCGTTGTGTTTGCTCTTATTACTGTTTGTGTGCTGCATAACTTCCTTACACATTGCTTCTAGATTAAGCATGACTGATTTTGCGCCAAGCTACCATAGGGTTAAGCACAGGTTAATTTAGTAACTTTTTGTGGTTCACCCTCACAGGTATTCTGGTTGTTGCTCGGGAAGGGTTCACACCCCCTCAATCTAAACCCCAATGTCCTACATATCATCTAACAGAAATGGGAGCATGTCTATGAATCATAAGTTGCATACCCATGCACCTCACACCCAACCACAAGCTGACACACTCATGCAGCGACACCTAGCATCATAACGCAACATGAAGTGTCCTCCATGCAGAATGTGGTGTGGACACTGATGCTTCCAGATCTCCCAAATATTCACAGGCCTAAGGCTGAGAATGGCCCCAGAAAGGTGCCCCCCTCCTGTGCCGCGGGGGCTTTAGGGACCAGTGTTAACCCCCTGTGTGCGCCCTTCATGCGTGTCGCAGGCATGGCACTTACAACAGGAGAGGTTAAAAGGAATCCCTCCCAGGAGCACAGATATGACTCGCTGCCCCTTCACCGTACCTGCACTGCCAGCACGTTCACCCTCCCACTTACTCTGGGTAACCCTCATTCTCAGAACGCAGGTCTGGGGGTTCATAAACAAACTGGGAGAAGCCTCCCAGGGTTCACTGAGGGAAAAGCAGCAGAGTCAATCTGCTAAGAGACACCCAGCATGAAGGCACAGCTCCCTGGAGCCCTGCAGGGGGCAGTGCATCAAAGTAACCAGGAACACCCGCAGAGTTCGTCTTGAAACCCCATTCCAGGACCAGGAGAGAGGATAGTCATTTAAGAAAACACAACTAAAGTTTCTTCTTGTCTGCAAGAGTTCGTTTTTGACCCCCAACTCCAAGAAGTGGGGGAGAAAAGACAAGAAAATACTATTAAAATGTTGATGGCTGTCAGTTTGGGGTTGCCTTGAGGAAGGGGTGTGTCCCCGAAACACCTGCTGGCTGTGGGTATAGATGTATCAATTCGGAGAGATGCTCTTATGAGAGAACAAGATGAAGAACGTAATCAGCGGGAGTGGCTCGTAATGTGAACTGGGACTTCTTTGCTGTTCTTTACTATCACTGCCTCTCGGAGGATTCAATGCAGGGGGCTTAGACCCGGGACCTTTCACAGCCTCCAGGACAGCTTTTAAGGTCTCATACAAGACGCACGCAAGCCTGGGCTGCACTAGAACTCTTAGGGAGGAGAGGGTGGGAGTGCAGCCTCCGTGACACACGGGAGCAGAGGAATAAACACTGCTCACCTCATCCGTAGGCAGGGGGACTTCACCCACCAGAGGCACAAGGAAGGCCCATACCTCTCAGAGCTGTGAGCGCCGCCTCAAGCCACCAGACACTCAAAATTAACAATATACGCTTCTGTGAGCGAGAAGAGACACCAGGTCATGCAGGAGAGTAAGATCTGGAGCCGCACCCATCAGGGTAATGGCTCATGGGACAAACAGCCGCACAAGGGAAGCACAGCGTTGTTGAAGCCACGTGGGCGGAAGAGCCCACGAGGAGCCGCAGAAAGGATGGGTGACTATCAACCATGGGCACAGGCCCGCGGTGGGAGCTGGGGAGGGGAAGTAGGGTTCAGGAACGGGGTATTTAAAACCACGCCATATTAAATAAATAGATTAAATAATTTAATACATAACAATACATTTAAATGGTATTAAACATAATACTGTTGTATTATTTATTTAACCATGTAAAACGTGCACTACACTACACATCCATGAAATTTAAGACACCCTTACTATCCTTTAACGCTACCATTCCCTGAAGCCTAAAACCTCATTCCCAACCCTCAATGCTACCCTTTCCTGCCCCTAAAAACCCCTTCCTACCCCTCAACGCTACCCTTCTCTGTACCCTAAAAAACCATTTCTTATCGCTCAATGCTACCCTTTCCTGAACCCTAAAAACCATGTAAAGGTGCTCCTGACTGACATACCTTGATGTAATGACACCCAATACAAAGGTTAGATAGGTAAGAATAAATAGGACCGCGGGCACAACTACAGAAAGGAATAAGCAAAGGTGAGCCAAGGAGCTTGACACTCTCCAGCCCATGAATCTTTAAAATATGAGTTAGAAATACAAAATACCATTCTCTGAGCGATGCCAGGCTAAGCTGTACTAAGGCGAGCCAACATCTGGGTGGGTCCACAGTCCCTCCCTGTAGAACTCCGTATTTGGAAAACGACGACCGGGAACCATAGGAGGAGGGATAATACGTTCACGACTTTCCGGCATTAGGCGGCAAACACTAGATCCGGAACCTGACCCAGCATCCCCTCCCGGGTCTACAGCTTGATGCACACTAACATCAAGCACCATTGACGATATCAGTCCTAAATTAGACTGCATTTTAGAGATGGGACACTCACGTGATTAAGAACTTGAATAACCTATCCTCTGGACTACTCACAACTACGGAGTGAACCACCACACCTGGGACCTCGTAGACTACAGAAGCTTTCTTTCCTCCAATTTTGCTACATCAGTATTTTCAAAACTCGAACGAAATCGCCGATATTATTACGTTTCCTCATTGCAGTAATCAGACTGTATAGACACATCGACCGAGACAGACGGGCCTCTAGGTCGTGTCTTAAGCCCTGAGGAGTCGCAGTAATCTGTTCCCACGCGACGCAACACGTGTCGGCTGGCTTTCGGAACAAATAAACCTACATCTGATTCCTTAATATACAGTTTTGGATTGCAATTGTCTTAGTTAAGCTCTACACTTTGAATGTTGTTGTAATTTAACTACTATTTGGTCATACTGTACTTTGTGTGTGCGCGAGGGCATTGTAGTTATTTAAGGTGACTCTGAAGTTTATGATAGAAAGGGAAGGGGTGGCTGGGATTAGAGCACAGCAACACATTCCTCCTGACTTCCCTCCTCCCATCTGTGCTGCTGTAGACAAGGGGTGTGTGTCTGTGATTGAACAGACTTTAGGCCAAGTCCCTGTTACGGCCCTGTAGCTTGACTTGATAACCAGCCCTGGTTCACTGCAGCTTGATAAACAGATGATGGCATGTGCTTGAAAGGAAGGCACTCTTTCTGTGGAAGCACACACGTTTGGCAAATCAAAAGCTGTACTAAGGCGAGCCAACATCTGGGTGGGTCCACAGTCCCTCCCTGTAGAACTCCAAAAGGCTCTTTTTTTGATTACATCAGGTAAAGCTACAGCTAAGGCAGGCCTAAAAAAGGTCGACATGTTCTTTTTCCCTAGTGTGCCCCTTCTCCGTAGAACTCCCAAAAGCTCTTTTTTATTACATCAGGTATGGCTACAGAGTACAGATGCACTGCGAAAGCAGACCTATAAAAGTTGAAATGTACCTTTTCCCTAGTGTGCCCCTTCTCCCGTTTTGTCCCTTATCTATGTTCACCCTCTTGGCCCCGTGACCTTGTATGCTCGCTAAACTGCTGTTGTGTTGTGTATGTTCAATGTATAAGGGACGCTTGCATTGTTAGTGATGCACGAAAAAAACCCTCTCATTAAAAAAAAAAAACAAATACTATTGATTGGCTTTGTCACTGCTTGTTTGTTAAGCAGCTGACTGCAACTCTGAGGTGCGATCAATGGAAGTTCACACCTCAGCAGCCCCCACCCGGTGCACTCAGTTTTCCCTGACACGGGGTTTGCACCACTCGTCACACACAAGGGCACAGCCTGGGGGTTTGCAGATCAGAAAATACTGTGCAGATTTCCAGACTGGTTACCGTGCTCTTCGACCCATCGAAAATACTTCAGCTGCGCAGGGGCGGAAGGCCGGGTACAATAATCCCCACAACTCAGCAATGCGGCTGCAACAGGCTCCGCAGCGATTGAAGGAAGAACGTGTGAAGTGGACTCGGGCTAATTGCATCGGAGGCCTTTCAAAACAGCCTCGCGGAGGCCAACAACAGTAAAACACCGATGATGATGATAAAATGAATTGAGAGGCAATACAACAAAAGCAACAATAATAATGCTACTTTAAATATTGGGCTTCACAGGAGTTCACACAGTGAGTTTTTTTCACCATGTTCCATCTAAGTGATGCTACGGAAGGAGTTACTATCACCCAGGTCCATAGAGGTCTTTATATCAACTCTACAATAATAAACGTCTGTGTTTGCCACACTGCAGGCATAACAACAACTTGTGTTTCATGTCAAACGTTCTGAGAACTTTAAACAGCAGGGTTGCCCATGCCTCATCCAATGCTCTTTAGCGTACCGACCACGGAAGGATGGAAGGCTGAACTGACCGATGCATGGGTTCAAATTCGTGAAGGGTAGGGCAGACGTCAGCAGCAGGCTCTCAACCGGCTGAGCTGTACTGAGGGTATCGTAAGGTGACAGGATCCGTACACATGCTTGCAGCAGGCGCACTCACCCCCTGGGCTGTTCTAATGCAGGTGGATGCAATACTGGTTATAGTTACCTTTCTTCAAAGGATGTCCCGCTCGCTGAGGGCTTCCAGCCGATGAAAGGATGTCCCGCTCGAGGAGGGCTTCCAGCTGATGAAAGGATGTCCCGCTCGCTGAGGGCTTCCAGCCGATGAAAGGATGTCCGCTCGCGGAGGGCTTCCAGCCGATGAAAGGATGCCCGATCGCGGAGGGCTTCCAGCCGATGCTGCCGAGGGCTACCGAGTCCAAGTGACGACTAGCCGCAACACAGGGAGGCTTTTTAGGTAACTGGGCAGGGTGAAGAAATGTCACAAAAAGGAAATGGCGCGTGTCGTGACTGTGGTTGGACAGAGGACGCCAGTGCTTGGGAAACAGGACCCCCCACACCCAAGGGGGTTACGCGCTGCGGTCTGTCCTACCAGGATGTGGTGCTTTGGGGCGCATTTCTACAGTGCATGGGATCCTACAGGGCGCACACCTGGATCCGTGAATCATCATTTCAACCAAAGGGTGTCAGGGCAAGCCCACCTGGATCCGTGCCTCATCATTTCAACCAAATGGTGTCAGGGCACGACCGTCCCTCAGTGGTGCCTCCAGCAAACACAGCCTACTGGGCAGGGTTTCATTTCCTCAAGTCTGTCTGGAAGGGCACTCCCCCTTTGGAGTGTCTTTACCATAGCCATAGAAACTAAGAGGCATGTTTATGAGCTTATCGCATAGTGAATGTGTAAATGTAAATGTATTGGCATTTATATAGCGCACTACTTACCCGTAGGGTCCCAAGGCGCTTCGACCGCTGCGAAACCCTTCCTGGCTTCCCTGAGAGATGGTCCCTTAATGGGTATCTCCAGGGTGAGACCAGGCATCCCCGGCGGTCTGGTGGGGCCGTTAGTGAAGATGAGGCAAGCTAATGCCCAGAGTTGCAGAGTGTGATCGCTGATCAGAGTGGGCACCGAGGCGAGAGAATTATCGAGTCCGCTGACCCTGGTCCAGAAACCTGCTGCGCCGGGAATCGAACCCTAGTCCCGGGCCGTCCTCTGCTCTTGGGTCTGCTCTTGGGTCTGCCGCCTCTAACCAGTGAGCCACACTACACACATAGTGCAGCGCAGCAAGTCACATAACTGTACTAGATGACAAGGGAAGGGCGGGAAGGTGCAGAATTTAAATGAATATGGCTCATTCCTGCCTTTTCCCTGCGCTGGCGCCGTTTTGCAGCCAAGCGCCTGGCACGTTGCTCCCTGGTGCAAGGGTGCCTACAGTGGCGTAACGAAACTTGAGGGGGCCCCCCTGCAAAGCACATGGAGGGGGGCCCTCCCCCCATCTGCCCGGCCCACCACCTACCACGTTGCCCTATACACATAATAAACATGAACACATAGGACAGCACAATGTGTCATAGAGTGGTAAGATGCCCTACACATTCATTCTCTCGAGCACGTGGGTACTGTATTTTATGACAAACTTCTACCCCACGTTTCAGATTTGCTGAGCACTCCTAATCCCACATACAAGGAATATCAAAGATTATTCTGCTCAATATGTAGAATGCTGTGCAGTTTTTGACTCTGAATAAACTTTTTCAGACTTTTTAAGAGCAGTATTCTATTTTCTTTAAAATTCACAACACTGTTCAAATAAGGAGGGGGTGGCATTCTTGCCCTGTTAATTTCAGGTGCTCCATATATGTGTGAGAACAAACAATGCCTTTATCTTCGCTCAAACAGCAAAAATCAAGCATTCATATGTTTTTTTAATGTATTTATTCTACACACACGTCTACCATTACGGCTGAAACACGCCAAGTGAAACGTGACTTGAATTACTGGATGTTACAAGATAATGGAGTTTTATGGTGTACACAATACACGCTGTAAACAACAGCCCTGCTATATGCATTATGGCATTCTATATAAATAGACGATATTAGGCAGTGTCACGGGCGGCACGGACTTAACATATACTCTTGACCTTTACAGTGAACAGTCGGGGTTGATTGCCTTCTTTTAAGGGAGCAAAATTGGACCTCCGGTCACTGCAAATTGCTCAGACTGTCTGCCCTCAAGCTCCCACCAGGAGACGAGATGCTGTGAAATCTCTCTTGGTGCTGTTGTGCCCGTCCAAAACCCACTCCCCTCCACACACACACTTCCTGCATACAGTCTGCAGTTTAAACACGCCACCAAACTGCGGTACTAGTCTGCACCAGGGAGGCTGTGGGCCTGACAGGATAAATTTACAGGAGTGCTATGCAGGTTGGGAGGTTTACCCACTAAAGAAAATGCCCAATGCATATTGCCTTGGAGAGCACGGATCGTGGACTTAAATGCTGACTTATGGTCATAAGTGCACACTAATTCGAAACCTACGCCGCATTTCCCACAGATAACCACAAAACAAAATGCACGCATATTTGGCGGAAGTTTCCGTTACGAAACAAATTATTTCTTCTCATTAGGTCCTGATGTGCCTGACCCAAATACGCACACGTACACTGGGCTGGACATTTCCCATTCAGAAAATCTTCGCCCAGCACAGTATATCACATCACACACCGAGGCAACTTTTGCGCATTTTTTTCATTTTTGAAATCCAGCCTGCAACAAAGCATCTAACGGGGGACTGAGGCAGATCACTTTCTTACTAATACCGCCCGCCCCCTATTCGGTTTCCTTCATGGCGGTAGGAGGGAGGTTCGGTTGCATAGTCTACAATGGTCACGGCGTCCAAACAATGGAGATTGGATGTGGGCATGGCTGAAAAATGTACATGCAATTATGGTAATGTACGTGCACCCCAGGGAAACAGTGCCCAGGGGGGTGGAATTCCTGGCTTGGGGTTTATGGACTCAGCAATGCCCACTCACAAAACAAATGAAGATGTCAGTGTGGGAATGAGAGAGGGCTGTCTGGATTATAAAAAGCCATGCATTTGAAGAACTAGGCCTACGTTTCTTCGCTAAAAAATAAGACTGCAGGAATCAAATCTGCTAGTCGGTCTCCTAGTAATGAGTCACCTGGCCACAGTGGCCAGGCTGTGAATGGGGGGCCCACACAGGGCAGTCAGACAGCGGGACACCCCCTTTTCTTGGAAGCTTCAAGAGGGGCTCCAGCACATCCTCCAATGAAGATTTTATGAGGGAATGTCCTGGTAAAAATCTTATTCCTGTGCACGTGCTTTCCACCGGGCCCAGTGGTGGCAGACAGTATTTAGGTAGGTAGCTGTGAAAGCTGGAATCCAGTCCCCCGGTGACCATAATATTGAGGAACTGCTACTGGTTGTTTAAAACCACCAACCTGAATTATGAAGGTCACCTGCGGGACGCGCATGCTAAATGCGATGCTGTTATTTTATTTGTCCTTAGATAAACAGCATGCATGTTTACAAGGATGTAATGCATCAACTTAACACTGCATTTATGTAAAGGAGCACAACATCATTTAGTTGAAAGCGAGTTCCAAGACGCAGCTGCCATCCCCACAACAAAGTCCGAACAGTATCTTGCTATTAATTGGCAGTGGCACTCCAGACCTCCGTTTGGCTAAAGTACCCAAAAAACCACCCGCCAGCGAATATTGAAAGCCCCCCACACGGCGCACCCAACGGATCTTCCAAACAGGCATCACCACATTACTATCTTTTTTAAATACATAAAAATACAACCCGCAATATCTATTACACCTTCTTAAACATTCGTCAAATTGTGGAGGGGGGAGGGTGTTAAACAGCCCTCACCCAATGCGAAATACAAATAAATCTATTTACTGCCCTATTTCTTAGATCAACAAAATGAAATCGAAACAAAGTTCCAGGCACTACAGAATGTCTGAACCCTTCGCGGCTGTTAGTCATTAAGCAAACACTTACGATATTAATAGGACGAGGGAACTGTAGTGGGTTGGGCAGGCAGCAGAAGGCAGGACAAGGCTAGTCAGGCAGGGGCGAATAATACATTAATTAATTTGGCCCGTGACGGATGTGGGACAGTCTCTGGCGTAGGAGCGTGGCTGGGTCCTGGAATGCCACACCTCAAACTCATGCGCACTTTTAATTGTGTGCGCTCAATGCACATGACCAACAATTCAATCAGGGTATTAGTAACCAGCAGCGCCCCTCCCCCCGCCCCCACCCGGCGCAGAGACAAATGTGCGCCGCGCGCATGCACCCTGACTCACTATTTAATATGAAGAGCCTCGAGGCCCGGCCAGGGCCCCGCGGGTGCGCAGCAGTTGCACCATTTAATAATAAAGAGGGAAGCGAGCCTCTGAGGCCCGGCCGGGGCACAGGCGTGCGTCCCATTTATTTATTAAGAGTCACTGCGCACCATATAATTCATGATGAAGTGAGGGGGCCCCTGGAGCGCGGGGGCCCCCCCCCCCCGCAATGCGTGGGCTGCGGGGGCCTGTGTTACGCCCCTGGGTGCCTATATTGTATGCAGGATTGTTTTTGAGCAGAGAGGGACACCATCCTGAAAAAAAGCAATCCATAGAGGCATTATTCTATTTCTGTGTGTTCTGCATGCAGCCCACATCAAAAATGGAAGAAATGAGGCGAAATAAACATATTTCTCCTCATTACGCCTCACCTAGGAAGGTGTAGGCTTTTGGCGCATTACCAGGTCCGCCCCTTCTGGTAAATCTAGAAATACGTCAAAATCCATGAATGTTGCGTGGGAACACCTGCACATCACTCAAGGAACGCCTACTGAGGTACTATATTTTTCAGAACCGGTACTGATCCGGTAACCCAGCAGTGCCAGGGGAACACCCGGAGACCTCTTTGAGTTCTTCCTGTTTTGGACCACAGAAACACAGAGTCTTCTAGGTGATGTCAGGGATCGTGTTTATTGGCTGCAACCAGTAACATGTATCCTAGAAGTACAACAGCATGAAGCGCATGCATGTTCTCAGGAGACTGCTCAACATTACAGAGCCAGGCTTCTCTTTTTATACAGAATATTAAGCTTCAGGCAAACATTCTTAGATCTACAGTGCAAACATTCTTAGATTTACAGTGGGCTATTCACATATTTTCACTACAAAGGAAAAGCAGAGTCATGATGACAAGTCCACATTTCAGTGTGTCCAGTTCGTAATAAATTACCCAGCAAGGTCCAGAACTTCCATTAGATATCGATGAACTCCCAATAAAATCGGGCACCTCCTCCTTGTAAAACAGGTCATAAAGAAGAAACAGGGACAGGTGTGTGTGAGATTAAACATAGCTTGTATGCGATGAATGGTTTATGACATGTTGTGCCTTGATACTAAACTCGTTCGGCCACTGGGAGAAGGAACTGCCCGAACAGACTTGGCTGGAGGCAATGGAGTCAGTTCGCCCGGGTCACAGAGGAGTCAGCAATGGTGTACGTGTCCTTCCAGGTCGAATTCGGCCTTGGTCATTTTGACTATGTAAGGGCAATCACAAAATGGATGCCGCTCACAAAATGGAACCCGAGGGTTCAAGACGAAAACGATGATTTCAGGGTATTTGCGTCACTCGATCATGACGCAAATGCTTGGGTATAGTGTCTCGATCATTACCGGTCTGCCGATACCAAAATCGTCATAATACGATGATATTTTTGACACGAGTGTAGAGCTTCGGTACCACATAATAGCAGGGTCCAGAATTCTCAGGACCACAGACCCTCCTTTTGCCCTTATATAGGCAATAACTTATACTCATGCTAATCTGAGTCCAGGTCTGTGTACATAAAGTCATTGAGATGCTGTTGTAGCATCATCCTATTAATTAGTTCATCTCTTGATACAGGCCTCCTTACACATGATGTAGCGCAGAGGCCACATATTGCAGGAGTGCACTGTACACACAGACAAAACATGAACAGAATGGCTAAGACCATCCCAATGACTATCAGAATCTTCCATCCCAGGCAGATATCAGTTCCCAGAATCACCCCATTAAGGACCAGTCTCCTTCATCCATGTGAATGGACTCAGAAATTTTATGCAGTTTGGAGATGGCCTGGTATACTGTCGGAGCGTTATCTGGGATGAAAGTACAGCAACTGGATTGGATCACCTTACATACCCCACCACGGTCTGCAAGGATGACATCTAGGGCAACCCTGTTCTGAAGAGTCATAAGGCGGTCTGACTGGAGCTCCGCAGTCAAGTTACTAAGGGCACCAGCCGTTTCAATCACGGTGGATTCAACTACCCTTGTCAATTGGCGAATGTTCCTGCTGTTCACCATAGGCCCCCAAAACGGCAGAAAACCTTTTGCGAAATCCCCAAACTCCTGTTCCGCAGTGTCGTCTTCACTCACAACACCCCTAACTGTCCTTGTCCTGTGGTAATCTGCTTCGGCCGTGTAGGTGGGTGGCAGCAAGAATGAGACAAAACATGTGCCCGAAAAATCGGGGGGCAGCCATGTATACGCTCTATCGTGGCAGACGAAGTAGGTACCTTTAGCTGCTAAGAACGAAGGGGAGGTCTGGGTCGAGAAAACATATGTTTCAGTACAGACACTCTTCCCTAACTGAGCTGTGGGGTTTTTGCCATTTCCCTGCAGACACAGGTGACCCTGATTTGGTACTATCCAGATTGGGGAGGATTTCTCTGCTCGCTGGTTCTCACTCAAGGAAATTCCAGATTTTGTTATATTCCATCTACTGTAAGCCTTCAATTCATCTCTGGGAACCGTTCTATACCTGTCGACATCTCTACTCATATTTCTGATTCCCGCCACTAGTGCCTTGTTGCTCGAGTTTCTTTGTGGGGAGTATGGTTCGAGGGCAAATAGGAACATGGTTTGAAATGCCCACAAAGAACCATAGTAGCTAAATGGCAGGACAAAATACGGGATGCCTTTATCTGTCGTGTGTAGCACAATTCCACATACCCAACAATTTGTCGTGTTCATTACAGACTGGTGCTGGTGTAGGAGCTGAACGAATGAGTTATTTATAAATTCTAATCTTCTAGCAGACTCGTGTTCAGGTAGAGGGTGAAAAGAATGCGGGGAAACAATAGGAGAAGGTGTGGGCTGTGTGGTGTGTGCAAATGATACTCGAAAGGTGTATAAAGCATAGCCTATTAAAAACATCATTATGCTGCACAACATGAGAATGCATATTATTAAAAATCGTGTTTTTGCCATCAGAGTGCATATTCCCGTTTCAAAGTTCGTTGATCTGGCAGGTCTCTCCATCTTGGGAAACTCCACCCTCTAAGTTGCTGCCCGCGGTGGGAGATTGTTTCTGCTAAGGAGTGCTTCTGTCAATCCAGGGTAACTCCCTTGGACCAACAGAACTGTCGACCTAACCGTCTCCAGCTGCACTCCAAAGACTGTGGCAACCGTGGCCCTAGCAGCAGAACCGGATGGCGGTTCAAAAAACAAAAAATGAGCAAGTTTCTTGGATGAGAGAGCTGCACAATCAAAAAGAAAAAATGTATTTGTCCATAGTCATAGGTCTTGGCCTCAAGTTGTAACGGTTTCTGCCAGGTGCTGTCTGGTCCAGAAACAAGAGTTCAGGCTCGGTAGTGTTCAATCAAATTGACGGATGCACAGCCTCTTGCAAAATGTTGTCGCTCTCCTTTTCAGAATTTGTCCCTTTTAAACGTGCATCACTCAAGGGTAGGAACTCAGGCACAGTCTCAGCCTCAGAGTCAGCAATTCCCTCCTGGACCCACCGGTCATACGGAAGAGGCAGAAGGACCCTCTTGCAATTGTGTCTGTGCACCCAATGTTTCTTTCCCTCCACTCGGACGGCGGATCTCGTGGAGAGGAGTACTAGGTGTGGACCAGTCCAGCAGGGCTCATCATTCTTCATCCGCTGGAAGTTTCTCACGAGGACATACGTTCCAGGATCGATAGGGTGTCCTGGAGCTTCAGAGGCCTGAGGCAGAATGTCGCGGACCTGTTGGTGTAAAACACACAATTTAGCCGTCAACTCATACAGATAGTCAAGCAGTACAGGGTGCTCTATTTCACTAAACCTGGTGGGCCTTGGCACTCCCCATATGTTGGCCGGGCGGCCGAACACAATCTCATGGGGACTAAGTCCCACTCTAGAGTAAACAGTCGTTCTGGTTGATAGGAGGGCCAAGGGCAGGGCGTCAGGCCATTTAAGACCTGTGCTTGCCTGGATTTTGGCAAGTTTCAACTTTAGCTTGCCATTATAGCGTTCTACTAGTCCAGCTGATTGGGGGTGATTTGCAGCGGGGAACTTCTGTTGTATGCCCAGTCCCTCACACACTTTCTTCATCACTCGTCCCACAAATTCACTCCCATTATCACTCCAGATCATTCTAGGCATTCCAAACCTAGGGAAGAACTCTTTGACAAGGGCTTTGGCTGGGGATAAGGCAGTGTTGTCCTTCAGGGGGTATGCTTCGACCCATTTTGAAAAGGCACAAACAACAACGAGTACGTATTTCAAATTGTTGCACCTTTCCATGTGGATGAAATCTAGCTACAAAACCTCAAACGGATACGTTGGAGGCGCAATATGACCAGCTGGAGTTGGGGTTCCCTTACCAGGATTGTACTTCAGACACACCATACAATCCTTGACCACATTCTCTGCACACTTAGGAATTCCAGCATTTTGCCATACTGGAGCCAACAACTTACAGATCCCTTTCACACTGATGTGAGCCATTCCATAAACCATTGTAACCACTGCAAGCACGTACGCATTGAGTAGCAACCATCTCTGATGCTCTGACAATTCAACTCAACAACCATTTGCATCCATTCTACCCGTACTTTCTCTCCACATGTTCAACTCTCTTTCTGTAGCCTCAGATTGGATCGATTTCACACTCTCTATCGTGTCCTCACACATTCCAACATCACCAACCCATCTTGCAGGGCCTGCAACATACATTTGACTCATTACATTCTTTGCAGTTTCTTTTGCAACTTCATCCGTGCGGGGAACGGGATTTTGATATCAATTTATGATTATGATAAATTTAATAAAGAATCCCATTCATCTGTTTTTGGATCGTTGCTATCTGTCATTGAGGAAAGGACCACCCCCGCATTGGTTAGACAAACCCCATTAACTGACGCCACTCTGAAGAACCACTTACAACTGATGAAGTTTCAAAAGTTTATATAAAGATTAATTCGAATACGATACAATCCACTCCGGATAATCTCAAAAGAATACAAAATACAAATCAATTAATATATCAGTCGCTTTAAGCTTCGGTGTGAAGTGGTTCCTTCTGCGTCATCTGCAGTAAGATAAAACAATAATCAAGTTAAAACTGTCCCTACTCTATGCTATGTGACAATCCTACTTCGCAAGTTTCTTCCCTAAAAAGGTGTCAGCAGTTTGACTTCCGAAGAAGTTCAAACTCTCTTAGCCTCTAAAGGAAATCTTAAGTTTCAGAAGCAGTACCCTATCTGCCTACCCATCCGCTCTCTAAGGGTCCTCGGCCTACTGCTCCCTTGCGCTCTGATGTCTCAGCGCATCTGCTCAAGGCATCTACCCTTGCCTTTTCTCTGAGCAATTCGCCCTTCTCTGATTGCCCTCTCCTGCTTGCCAATTGCTACCTCCTCCCCGGGGTGCTGTCCCTAAAATACACAATCACCGTGTGGGTGGAACGCCCCTTGACGCCCACCACGGACTTTCCCCGATGATGTCAACTTCCTGCTTCTTCCATTGATCCACTCCTCGCGTCGTCCGTTAAGTTGACCTTCTTCTTTAGATGTCATCTTCATCATTTCATCGTCGACATTTATTGACTCTTTCAGATCATGTAACATGTGAATTTTAGACAAGGCCTTAACTCTATGTCTCTTAACTTGACCCTGCTAGGTCCTGTGAATGGTCTTGTCAAAACATAGTTCACCTCAAAAGTGTCTCTCCTCACGTTCGAGCAATAAGCTCCGTCCGGCATTGTCACCTTAAATCTAACAAGTGCTAGACTTCTCGGCTCTCATGTCCACATCAAGCTATTTACGACCTTCACAAGACCACTAAATTACATTCATGTGACTATGCTCTCTCGAACTCTTGACCAGTTAGGTTATAAACACAAATGACCTAAACTCTTCCAGCATTTCTACAAAAGCCCTCTACACAGTATAACCTTTGGCATACATTTATATATTCGTATTTTAGCAAAAGCCCTAGTTATACTTAAACATTCTACATTAAATACATGAAATACATAGAATACGACTACATAGAATATAACCTATACATTTTCCTTGGTTACATCTTTATGTAAGTTCTCTTATACATTTATCCACGTTTCTCCACGTTTACGCCTTTCCACGTTATTTTCTCGCCGCTTCTCCCAAAGTAAAGTTACACATTTAAAGTTACACACGTACACGAAGTCTGCTGTGCACGTTTCTACATTTCCTAAGCATTTCTACACATTTCTATACATTTACCCTTCATGCATACGGGTCTTCTAAATCTAATGCAGTTTAACGTATAAATACATTTACATTTCCTATATCATGTTATCACATCCATTGGCCTTTATGCTATAGTCGCCAACTTTACATTACGATATGCGTTTCATTCCTATGGTTATAACATATACGTCTAGATATGGCTACTATATACTTTCTATTCAAATTGCGCTCTCTCAGTTCCCCCCTTTGATGACTTTTAGGAGTCATCACTAAAACAATTTGAATATATCTTTTATACCGAACTAGTTACATCAGTTCCTCTTTTTATCGACTCAAGTGTTCTCAGACTTTTATACTGTTGATCTTGTAGAACAGCTAGTCTCCTTTCTTGGTCTCTCATCGATCTTTGTAACTGGTTCGACCTATACCATTTATACAATTTTACTAATCCTAATAATGTAATTATACAAATTACTACTATTAATACAGGCTTCAAAATATACCAAAATATACTTTTGCCTATATTAGCAAACCAACTTCCAACCTTTCCCACTCCATTTCCTACTTTTTCCCAGACATTTACTTTTGATAAATCTTCAATTTCTTGATGAATCTGTGTAATGTTCTGTATGACTTTCTCAAGTGGTTTTGAATTATCAGGAATATAAGTACAACATTCCTGAACTTTCAAAGCTTTACAAACTCCGCCTTCTTTTGCTAATATTACATCTAAAGCAAGTCTGTTCTGTAAAACCATTGCTCTAATCGACTGCATTTCACCCTCTACTAACATTAAAGATCTTGCAGTGCTGGCAGACAATCTATCCACGACTGTCGCTAACCTTCTAATCTTAACATCGTTAAGAATCAAACCTAACAATGGAAACATCGCTCCAAATACATCTCCTACTACTTCTGCATCTCCTACTTCCCTTTTCGTTCTCCTCGAAGCCTTTCCTTCTATGATTGCTAAATCCTTTGCATGATATATTTTGGGGAAGACAATTGCCAAGTAACACGAACCATACCAATTGTCTGGGAGTTTTACATAGGCATTTCTCCCACATACAAAATACACATTCGGAATAGCTTGCATCCCTTTCATAAAATCCTTTGTGTAGTGCTCTAGTCTAAAAGAGTGCTCACAACTAACTTCACCTACAAATTCACTCTCATAATACGTTTTGCTTCGAGTTAAACATAACTTTCCTTTCTGCGTTCTATCCAATGCTATTGGACCATTGCTACCTTTCTTTTTGTGTGCCTTCTCTTCTTCTGTCCAGTCTATTTTCCATTGCCCTGACATTTTTAGAACCTTCTGCCGTCTGCATCGATCATCTACTTGTGCTATAAACCTTTTCTCTACTTCCGATACTTTGCAAGTCAGATTATTTCTACGTGCATATGATGTATCTAATGTATCCCAAGGAAGAAAGAATTTAGCCAGTCTATCTTCCTTTTTGTAGTAGTCCCACTTATTCATTTGCTTATAATTCGGAACTTCAGGCAGTACCGAATCATAATTTGAAAAGTAGTACTCAAACCCTTCTCTACCATAAAAAATACTAAGCAGTAAACTACATGTGATCCCATAAGTCAATGGGAGATGGTGATACCTAATGCCTTCATCTACAGAAGCCGGCAATTGCATACAAACGTAGCAATCTTTGGCCTCCATGGCATCGATATATTCATACAATAATTTGGCATATGCATTTGACCTAAAGTTTCCCTGTGACTCGTCTATGTGTAATCTACGAGCTTCATCTGCAAGTAACGCCTTTTCACGTATAACATTGCTCTCCTCCTTCTTTCCCACAAGAGCAGGTTTCAAAGTCGTTACAATTTTTATATTTGCTATTCTTTTATCGTTTTCATGTCCTGTCATGTAAGATATCGTTACTACTATGATTATGAGAAATATCACTATTGCTATAAGTGTACCTACTATACATCTAGCTTTTCTGTTTGGGTTGCCGTTCTCCATGTTATCAAAACAGCGTACCTCGTTCTCCAGCGAAAGTTCTCTTTCCAGTCTTTGGTTGCTTGTTTGCTTTCACAGTCTTTTAAAGTGCTTGTTATCAACAGGTATCTTTTCACCACAATGTCTTTTTCTCTTCTTAGCAGCAGACAACCCTAGCCCTTCTCCGTCCTCTAAATGTAATCCCTAATTTTATTCTTCTTTCCACTCGGCGCTAGGTTATCTTCTTCTTTATAACATAAGTACAAAAAGTCTTTTATGCATCAACAATTATTCTCGGACCTGCAGCTTTCACAACAATGATCAATAGTTCAAAACGAATAACTTTTTCTTCTTCTTCTGTCATTTGCTGACCAACTGTTGGAAATTGTAGTCTTTTTAGCACTAAATCTTGAATTTTACTCAAACGTGGGGGTCGGGGAAGTGTGAAAGTCAGTAACCCCTCAGTCTCAAGCCCAGGCGCCAACATCCATATCTCCACTGTCACGACTGGATCGAGAGTGGTTACTTTCACACTCTTCACTCTCCCAGATTTCTGTCCCCAATACATCTGCTAGATAAGTCCACTCTGGGGTGGCGTACCTTCTGCAGGGCACACGTACCCTTCTTGATCTTCGTGGACTCTCAGTTCCTGAATCTGTCGTCTCGTCCTCCTGATCCGATTCTTCAGCGATCGGGGCAAGAGTTCTTTCCTTTTTCCTTTCCGAACTTGGCCTTTTCCTTCTCTCCGGCCAACTGGCTTCTTCACTCTTTGTCTTTCCGCTCCTTGTTCCAGGAACTGTCTCTTGGTCACTCTCAGTTTGTCCGATATCTGTGTCGGATTCCCAATTACTTTCTTCTCCTGAGGCAACTTCGGTCCCACTCGTGTCCTGACTTTCGTCGCCCTGTTCCAACACAGTTTCAGCTTCTTCGATCACCTCCACAGCTTGGCTTTCCCCCTCTATGGCTTCTCCGCTTCCCGCCGGATTCTCATCCGAGAGAGGAGCTGTGTCTTCTGGAGGTGTTGGCACTTTTCGGGTGTGTGAGGCATGTATCCAGTTTGGCAGACCTCCACACTTCACTGCAGTATTCGTTACAAGTATGACTTGAAACGGCCCTCGCCAACGCACGTCTAAGCAGTTCTTCCTGACATGCTTCTTCACCAGGACCCAGTCTCCTGGACTCAGGTCATGGCACAAGTCTTGTATTGATGGAACCTCTGCAGCCTGGACCTGGAGGGACACAGAATTAACGGCATCAGATAGTCCCTTGCAGTAGTCCAAGATCAAATCGTCTGTGATGTTCACTAGCGCTGCAGTCGGAACCGATGGCAACCTCATAGCTCTCCCCATTAGCACTTCATGTGGAGAGAGGCCTGTTCTTCTATCAGGTGTGCTACGTATACTCATGAGAACTACTGGAAGTGCGTCTGGCCAATTCAGGGATGTCGATGAACAAACTTTAGCCAGTCTGGACTTGATAGTACTGTTAATTTGCTCTACGATCCCTGAGGTTTCCGGTCGATAGCTGCAGTGTAACTTCTGATCGATATTTAAAGCTGAGCACAGCATCTTCACCACTTCGCTATTGAAATGAGTTCCTCTGTCCGATTCCAAAGAGGATGGCACCCCAAACCTCGGTATCAACTCTCTAAGTAACAATTTTGCTACTGTAAGTGTATCACACCTACGTGTAGGGTAAGCCTCAACCCATCTAGAAAATATACAAACAATCACTAGCACGTATCTGAGTCTGTTGCATGGAGGCATTTCTATGAAGTCAATCTGCATCCTATTGAAAGGCCCCCCAGACCTTCCTACGTGACTCAAGGTAACTGGTGTTCTCTTACCCACATTTAGTTGCTGACAGATCGTACATCGCTGACACACTGCTTCTGCCGCTACTCTAAATTTAGGGTTAAACCACGTTTGTCTGAATACTCTCACCATAGCATCTCTTCCTATGTGTGCTGATCCATGCAATTTCCTTGCCATGGGACTAACAAACTCATTTGGTAATACTGCCCTTCCGTCGGCAGACACCCAGAAATTCATTTCACCTTTTCCGCACCCAGCTGTTTCCCAGCCCTTTTTCTCCTCATCTGGTGCATTTTCCTGTACTGCTCTCAATTCATCCCACGTATCTACAGTGTCTAACAACATGGTCAATTCAGTCATTTCCTGGATTCCCCCCACTTTTGCATCAGTGTGAGAATATCCCTGCTCTGCGCAATAACGCGCTACCTCATCTGCATATTTATTTCCTAGTGATACAAAATCCGTGTTTTTGGTATGAGCTACACATTTGACCACAGCTATGGCCATTGGTTTTTGCAAAGCCTCTAACAGTAGTTTCACGAATTCTCCATTCCTAATAGGAGAACCCGAGGAGGTCATGTAACCTCTTTGAGACCACAACTGCCCGTAATCATGAACTACGCCGAAACCATACTGACTATCGGTGTATATAGTGACTCGAAGTCTATCGCCTGCTAAGCAAGCACGAGTCAAAGCCACAATTTCAGCTACCTGTGCGGAGTGTACTCCTTCCAGGCAAGCGGCTTCTATAACTCTGGTAATCGTGCATACTGCATAAGCTGCTCTCAGCTGACCGACATCGTTCCTTACGCATGAACCATCAACGAAGAAAATTTCGTCTGGGTCTGTCAATGGCTCATCTACGATATCAGGTCTCGGTTTGGTACATAGTTCAGTCACATCGAGGCAGTCATGTTCTGTACAATTTTCGTCTTCCACTTCATTCGGAAGTGGCATCAAGGTTGCAGGATTCAAGACAGAGCATCTCTTTAGGGTCACATTCTCGGCAGCCAGTATGACCTGCTCGTAGCGTGTGAGCCTGCTGTTCGTCAGATGCTGAGTCTTCGTCCTTGTCATTAACAGTTCTACAGAATGTGGTACATACACTTCTAACGGATGACCCATAACTACGCTTTCAGATCTTTCAATGCTGACACCCGTTGCAGCTACGGATTTGAGACATCCGGGCAACGCTGCGGCTACTGGATCTAATGTAGCCGAAAAGTACGCCACTGGCCTGCACGCATCTCCATGGACCTGTGCTAATACCGCTAAAGCGCATCCCTCTCTCTCGCAGCAGTAAAGCAAAAAAGGTTTCTTATAATCTGGCATTCCTAAAGCCGGGGCGCGACATAAGTCCTCCCTCAGCTGCAAAAACGCCATCAAACAATCTTTGTCCCATGGTACCGGATCACTTACTCCTTTGTGCGTCAGTTGTAATAACGGTTTTGCCTTCAGCGAAAAGTTTGCTATCCACTGTCGACAATAACCAACCATGCCTAGAAACATCCTGACTTCTCTTTGTGTTGTAGGCGCGTTCATTTTCATAATCGCCTCTATTCTGTCTGGAGACACCTTCCGCTTTCCCTTTTCAATCCTATGGCCCAAGTATTGCACCTCAGTCTTACAATATTGCAACTTACTTGGAGACACCTTGTGTCCGTTCTCAGCCAAGTGATTTAACAAGGTGATGGTGTCTTCCTTGCAAGCTTCCTCAGTTTCTGACGCAACTAGGAGGTCGTCTATGTACTGGACTAGAACTGAATTCTTGGGCAGTACTAGACTCTCAAGATTTCGTTTCAATAACTGGTTAAAGATCGATGGGCTCTCTGTATACCCCTGAGGGATACGACACCATGTTAAGACGCGATCTTCCAGCTTGAAAGCGAAAAGATACTGGCTCTCTTCGTCTAACGGTATCGAAAAGAAAGCCTGACACAAATCTATCACTGTGAACCATTCAGCTTGGAACGGTATCTGAAACAATATGACTGATGGATTCGGTACCACTGGACAACATGAAACAACAATGTTATTAATCTTTCGGAGATCCTGCACTATCCTGTATTTTCCACTAGGTTTCTGCAAACCCATGATCGGGGAGTTACATGGACTTCCCACGATCTCCTTCAGTATTCCCTGCTTAATCATGGATTCGATCACAGGCTTAATCCCTGCAATCGTCTCTGGCGTTAGCTTATACTGTGGTGTTCTTGGATACTCAGCATGGGGTCTTACCAAGATTTTTACCGGGTCTACTCCTTTGATCAATCCTATTTCTTCCCCAGTAAAATCCCATACCTCAGCTGAGACTTTCTCTCTCAAGTCTTGTGGAAGCTCCTCCACTGTTAAGGTAGGATAAAGTTCCACACATTCCCTTGAGTTTACAACTTTGAAATCAGCGTCCTCATCATTGGTCTGCACTTCTACCCCCTCAGGTGTGCAATGTATCGTGCAATTCAGTTTGCACAGCAAATCTCTCCCTAATAAGCACACAGGACTAGAATCGCAGATCACGAACTGATGTTCGTCACTGTAATTCCCTATCCTTACCGACACTGGTTCGGTCAAGGGATTTGTCATCCTTTTGTTCGCAACTCCTACCACCTGTACCGTTTCTCCTGACATTGGCAGACCCGGGACTACCGCAGATCTCAACGTAGATCGAGTGGCCCCTGTATCCACCAAAAAGGTTGTAGGACATCCCGCTATTTCAGCCTCTACGTATGGTCCTCTCTGATCTACTTCCAAGGCGGCTCCTAGAGTACAGTCTTCGTCCCTACTCGCCCGCTGCCCTGTAAGAGGATCAACGTAGTAACATTCCTCTCCTCCTACAAACAATGGCATCTGTCTGTAGGTTTTCCCTCCGTTTGAGATGCGAGGTGGTTGAGGAAACGGGGCTCGAGGAGTCTGAGTCCCCCCTTTGACAAACCTGCCCTTCGGGACTATGGCTCCCTTGACCACGTTGTTCTGGACCTCTTCCTCCTCCTGCTCTAATTCCCCTGACTCAACATTGTAAGGACACTCGCGTCGCCAATGTCCCACCTCATTACACTGATGGCATCTCGTCGTCTTTTTCAGTGTCGCGATATCCATTCTCGGTCTCGGTCTTTCTTCCTCGTCTCTGCTCTGGTTATTCTGTTTCTTGGCCTGTGTTCCTATTCCCTGCTGCCGCGGTTTATCCTTTCCAGCAGCTTGCATTTGCACTAGCATTAACTTTTCTTTAAGCTTCTTTGCCTTAGAGTCTATTTCGTCACTACAATACCTTGCGTACCTCAGAATTTCATCTAAAGGTTTGTTCTGCCAACAGATCAGATGCTGTTGGATCATTAGGCATATTTCTGGTCTTAATCCTAAGACAAACTTTGAAACAAACTGTCCTATGTCCTTGGGATCCATTACATCTAACCCGCTGTATTGCTTGAATGCTTTCAGCAATCTCTCGTAAAACTCATGCACTGTCTCTTTCGGCTCTTGGGTAGTCCGATCTATCTTTACCCAGTCTATGTCTTGTACCGGCACTTTCTCTTTTAGCCATGTTATTACTCTCTCGTACTTTTCCATGACTCTATCAGATGGACCATTCGTCCGGGTATCTCTTGATGGCTCAGAAGTGGGCCATTCAACACTACGCTTGCACGCCGTCCACAAATCTCCGGGTACTACGATATCGAACAGTGTGTTCAAATCGATCCACAGTACCTTCGAGATCTTCACGAATCTCTCTACCTGCTTATACCACTCGACAGGATTATCCCTAAGCTTTGGGAAGGAATTGGTGAATGCCGCCAAATCCCCCCTACTCCAGGGCACATGAACGTAGCTTCCATTCGCGATTTCTCGCAAAGGGAAAGCTTCCATTCGCATCAAGCCTGTGTCCTGGGAGCCCTCAAGTACACTCCGTCTAACAGAGCCCTTTCTGGACCATCTTTCCTCCCATCTATCTAGATCTCTCCATATTCTGATACTTACGATCAATTCCCTTATGTGTACTTTCAGCGCGATCGTTCTGCGGTCATCCAAATCCTGATCTGTGCAAGTTAGCCTGTGGTTACTCTGTAAAGCCTTAGTTCGTGACAGGTCTACCATGTACCTGTTTGCTAAATTAGATAAGTTCTCATGAACTGACCTCGCTCTTCGAGTAATATCTTTGGATAGAAACAGTATCTCATCTGGTGTATATGAGTTTAATCTCTCTAATGACACTGTACCGTCAATCAATTCATCCAGATCTGCCTTCAAACTCATCACATCAAGCCGTTTCGCTTTTATTTCAGCTTTCAGCATTTCAGTTCTATGTTCTTCTCTCATATCCCTCTCACCTCCACTATGCGCCCTACGCCTGAGTACAGGTGAGTTATGAGGAGTCTTCCTTCCATCTCTTCGTTCCCACCCTTCTAGATCCCAAGCCTTTCCATCGTCCCGTGGGGTATGGTGGAATAACGCTCCGTCCCCCAACCCTACATTCCGATTTCTAAGCTCGGTTTCTCCAGATGTGAGATAGGATCTACCGTTCGGTTCTAACCCATTATAACTTGCTTGTTGTCTGGTGTCGCTTAATAAAACGAAAGGCCCTCGCCGGTCTTCCGTGTTCCCGTGATCTCTTTCGTGATCACCGGATGCATGGCGAGACGTTTCGCGACTCCCTGAATTCTCATGACTCCTTCCGCTGTCCCCGGATGTATGTCGAGACGCTTCGCGGCTCTCCATATTTCCGTGACTCCAATGTCTCGCATTCTCACCTGGGGCATGGTGTGTGCACCTGAAGGTATTCCGGTACTCCTGTGTCCTACGTTCCCCTTCACTGAAGGTGACGCGAGGCACTTCGCCACACCCTGCACTTCTGTCTTCGCACATTAGCCTATTGCTGTTATCAGCAGGATAAGTATCCCTTCTGCTCTCTTGGCTTCCTCTCTCCCACTCGGGGCTGCTTTCGCCAGCTCCACAATGAGAGAGAATCCTGTTATCCTGCTCTCTCCACTCGGATCCCGTTTCTAAACTTTTATTCCGAGCCTCTTCGGCCGCATCCCATTCTCTCAGGTATTCCCTTAAATCCTTATGGGTTTTCGGTTTTGGTCCCCTTAAGTCCATTGGTCCTCTTCGACCTCCCTGTTCTACCCTGGGACCTGCTGCGGGATCAAATGGGGTACTCCGACTTATTGGTGCCCGTATCTGCCTGTGGGGATTCATTGTGGCATTCCTATTCTCCTCTTCTGCTCTTTCATTATCCCATCGTGCCTGTTCCTCCTGCTGGACCCCTTCCGGGTTGTAGATTGACACAATAGGGCCTATGGTGACCGGGACCTGCAAAGCGTCCGGCATTTGGTATGACCTAGCGCATTGCGTCTCCGGCACCTTCTGGACCACAAATCTTCCCACTACTCTCTGTTCAGGACTAGCTTGGGGTATTTCTACGGTCTTAGTAGCGTCCCACTCTGATACCGGGATCGACTTATACTCTCCCCACCTAGTTCCGTCTACTTGCGGTAATATGGGACTCGCAAGTTCACCGCTATATGGAGGTGGTTTATCTGTTAACAACCTGTCTATTAAATCCTCCTCCGACTCGCTTTCCTCATCTTCCTGTTCTAGAGGTTTCCTTTCTCCCGTAGCCTCTATCATGGTGAACAGTTTGTCCGCTTCTATCTTTTGTACCCTCCATTTCTTAGCTTCATCGTCCCATTTAGCATCCTGCACTGCTTTTACCGATCTTCTCACTCTTTCTTGGCGCCTCTTTACGCCCCTTTCGTGTGCTGTTCTAAACCACACACCAAGAGCTTCAAATTGAGTTGGCCTCGGTAGAGGTCTCATCGAAAGCATCGTCGCCTTCAGTTGGTTCAACACTTCTAATTTAAACGTTCCAAATCTTGGAAACGCTAGTTCTTTTTGCCCTTCAGTTAGCCTATGCCACTCGGAAATCCACAGTATTGAATGTAAGCCTACATTTACTGCCATATGATATGCTGGTGTGCCTTCTGGTGGAGCTTCTTCTCCGGCATATAAATTTCTCCTTTTCTTTTTAAAGATTTTCCCTAAACCCTTAAAACACTTCATTTCGTTGACGTACGATATTTCTTACTTATTTGCGTCTAGATAACAACCGCCAATCCCTGTGCGACTCTCGCTAATCAGCCTATCCCAGCACGGTTCTACGCTGACGTCACTTCTCTCTTCTTCAGCGGCTTCCCTCGTTTCTCAACTCGTCTCACGATTTCACATGCGTTTTCATTCATACATTGAAAAATGACTACTTCCGTCCAAGCGATCACTTTTCTCTGACTGTACGGCCACAGTCTACTGTAATTGCTACCTCAACTGGCACAGCGTCTTTCCTCTTACGGTCGGACACTTGCCTCAACTGATAGGTTACTTACACACAGTAAACGTACGACCAGCGTCCGCTACTCATTCACTCACACATACGCTCCCCCTATCATCGGTCTGTCGGGAAATCAATGGTACCTCATGACCCCCTTTCAATGGTAGACAAATTACTCTAGGTGTTCGATACACCTGAACCACTTAAGTCCTCTGGACATAAGATTTCATCCAGTTGCGCGCGCTCACAACTTTCCCTCAATCACACTACAGGCATTCAACTCCGCTTGACATTACAACACAGGAACAACATAAAACACCGCAATCTTACAACGCATGACCCTTATACTCACTCTCGACCGACTCTGCTGCTTTTCTCTCGACGCACCATCAGCACCGTCTTCGGCTGCAATTCTTCTTCTGGTCGACGATGACTAGGGACCTTGGGGTAAACTAACCTGGCCTAGGTCGTCTTCCTCAAGAAGATAACCATCAAATTCTGCTACCAACTGCGGGGAACGGGATTTTGATATCAATGTATGATTATGATAAATTTAATAAAGAATCCCATTCATCTGTTTTTGGATCGTTGCTATCTGTCATTGAGGAAAGGACCACCCCCGCATTGGTTAGACAAACCCCATTAACTGACGCCACTCTGAAGAACCACTTACAACTGATGAAGTTTCAAAAGTTTATATAAAGATTAATTCGAATACGATACAATCCACTCCGGATAATCTCAAAAGAATACAAAATACAAATCAATTAATATATCAGTCGCTTTAAGCTTCGGTGTGAAGTGGTTCCTTCTGCGTCATCTGCAGTAAGATAAAACAATAATCAAGTTAAAACTGTCCCTACTCTATGCTATGTGACAATCCTACTTCGCAAGTTTCTTCCCTAAAAAGGTGTCAGCAGTTTGACTTCCGAAGAAGTTCAAACTCTCTTAGCCTCTAAAGGAAATCTTAAGTTTCAGAAGCAGTACCCTATCTGCCTACCCATCCGCTCTCTAAGGGTCCTCGGCCTACTGCTCCCTTGCGCTCTGATGTCTCAGCGCATCTGCTCAAGGCATCTACCCTTGCCTTTTCTCTGAGCAATTCGCCCTTCTCTGATTGCCCTCTCCTGCTTGCCAATTGCTACCTCCTCCCCGGGGTGCTGTCCCTAAAATACACAATCACCGTGTGGGTGGAACGCCCCTTGACGCCCACCACGGACTTTCCCCGATGATGTCAACTTCCTGCTTCTTCCATTGATCCACTCCTCGCGTCGTCCGTTAAGTTGACCTTCTTCTTTAGATGTCATCTTCATCATTTCATCGTCGACATTTATTGACTCTTTCAGATCATGTAACATGTGAATTTTAGACAAGGGCTTAACTCTATGTCTCTTAACTTGACCCTGCTAGGTCCTGTGAATGGTCTTGTCAAAACATAGTTCACCTCAAAAGTGTCTCTCCTCACGTTCGAGCAATAAGCTCCGTCCGGCATTGTCACCTTAAATCTAACAAGTGCTAGACTTCTCGGCTCTCATGTCCACATCAAGCTATTTACGACCTTCACAAGACCACTAAATTACATTCATGTGACTATGCTCTCTCGAACTCTTGACCAGTTAGGTTATAAACACAAATGACCTAAACTCTTCCAGCATTTCTACAAAAGCCCTCTACACAGTATAACCTTTGGCATACATTTATATATTCGTATTTTAGCAAAAGCCCTAGTTATACTTAAACATTCTACATTAAATACATGAAATACATAGAATACGACTACATAGAATATAACCTATACATTTTCCTTGGTTACATCTTTATGTAAGTTCTCTTATACATTTATCCACGTTTCTCCACGTTTACGCCTTTCCACGTTATTTTCTCGCCGCTTCTCCCAAAGTAAAGTTACACATTTAAAGTTACACACGTACACGAAGTCTGCTGTGCACGTTTCTACATTTCCTAAGCATTTCTACACATTTCTATACATTTACCCTTCATGCATACGGGTCTTCTAAATCAAATGCAGTTTAACGTATAAATACATTTACATTTCCTATATCATGTTATCACATCCATTGGCCTTTATGCTATAGTCGCCAACTTTACATTACGATATGCGTTTCATTCCTATGGTTATAACATATACGTCTAGATATGGCTACTATATACTTTCTATTCAAATTGCGCTCTCTCATCCGCAAAGGCGTTTCCGCGACCAACATCATCCGTGACCTTTTTGTGTGCACTGCACTTCATAATCGCAACTTGTAACGGCAAGGTCAGTGACTCGAGAAGCTCATTTACTAACTGACCATGTTGGATCTGAATACCGTGCGAAGTCAGGAATCCACGTTCACGCCACAATCGTCCAAAACTGTGAGCCACGCCAAAGCCGTAACATTCACTCGCTTTCCTTTTGCCAACACACATGCTCTTGTAAGTGCAATCAATTCTGCTGCTTGCGCGGAATTGTGGGGGATACGCGCAGCTTCAACAATCGTATGCAAAGTCGTCACAGCATATGCTGCAGTCGTGTCACCATTCGGCAACTTGAAACACGAACCATCAACCTATAAAGCATCATCACATTCAGGAAGAGGAGTGTCCTATAAATCTATTCTCCCTCTTGTTTCCTCTTCTGTCCTAAAACAGCAGTCATGTTCTTCGACCTCATCTGTCTCTACTGGAATGGGCAATAACGTGGCTGGGTTCAGTGCGTCGCACCTCTTTATGTGTATGTGACTTGCTAATAGTGTCAGCTCATAAATTGACAATCGAGCACTAGTTAAGTGCTGTGTCCTTGTTCTCTTTAGCAAAATGTCTACTGCATGTGGGACCATGACAATCAGCGTATTATTCATTACTAGCCCAGCAGACTGTTGAATACAGACAGCTGCTGCCGCAGTGGCCCTCAAGCAACTTGGCAATGCCTTAGCTACCGGATCTAGAGTCGCCGAAAAATACGCGCATGGACGCTGTTTGTCCCCAAAAGATAGTGTCAGGACTGATAATGCACAACCTTCCTTCTCATGGACATATAATGTAAAAGGCTTACTTGCAAAGGAGGCTGGCTTTTTACCATCCGGCACGATCCTTGAGATCGGAGTCCCTTTTTCTAGCTGTGGTGCCCCGAATAAAAAAAGCCCGCATTGGAGGACGTTCGTTCAGGCTGCTAGCTCCGCAGCTTTGGAACTCCTTACCTTTGGCCCTGCGCTCTACACCTAATCTGCTCGTGTTTAGGAAGGGCCTAAAGACATGGCTCTTTGCCCGTTAGGGACCTTTTGCTCTGTTTCTGAATCTTGAGCCTTTGCTTTAATCTTTACTGTTATGTTTTGTCCGTTTTCCTTTAGGTCATTTAGTATAAAGCGCCGGGACACTCTTCGGAGTAGCCGTGCGCTATAAAAGACCTATTTAACATAACATAACATAACATAACATAACATAACATAACATAACATAACATAACATAACATAACATAGTCGGGGTTACCCAACACAGGAGCCGAACACAATGCATCACGCAATTCGTAAAAGCTTTTCTGACACTCTTCAGACCACGGAATGGGTTTCGGTGTATCCTTACAAGTTAATGCCACCAAAGGTTTGGCCAATAGGGAGAAATTCGGTATCCATTGTCTGCAATATGATGTAATGCCCAAGAAAGCACGCACTTCTCTCTGTGTCCGTGGGACACTCAATTTTGCAATTGCCTGAATTCTCTCTGGGGTCAGTTTCCTTCCCTCCTTCGATAAGAGGTGACCTAAGTAAGTCACTTCTTGTCGACAATATTGCAATTTTGAAAGAGAGATTTTGTGGCGCAGATCACATAAATGACGCAGCAATGACAAAGTGGCTTGTTTGCAAATTTCCTCAGTATCTGCAGCGACCAGCAAATCGTCGACGTACTGAATAAGCGTAGCGCCATCCGGTAGAACAATCGTGTCAAGCTGTGATTTCAGAGCCTGACTGAATATTGATGGACTTTCACAGTAGCCCTGAGGAGCGCGTTTGAAGCGGAAACTTCGGCCTCCTAAATTGAAGCCAAAAATACCTCTGCTCTCTTCAGCAATCGGGATGCTGAAGAAAGCATTCTTCAGGTCTATCACTGAGAACCAAGTGGCTGAGGCTGGAATCATAGTCAATAGAGCAGTGATATCAGGAACAACTGGAAACTGTGGCACAACAATCTTATTGACCTCTCTAAGATCAATCACAAATCTGTACAGAGGTGGCTGAGAAGGATCAGTTCTTTTCAAAACAGGCAGAACAGGACTATTGCAAACGTTGCCTCTTGTCTCTTCAATGACATCTTTTTCAATCAGATCGTAAATGATTGCTAACAACGCCTTTTCACCTTCGCTAGAGATCTTGTATTGGGGAATACGTGGCAGCCTAACATTGGCTTTCAACGTTATAACATACGGCGCTATTTCCAAAAGACCCACATCATTGGAACCAGTAGCCCAAAGTGTATCTGGAAGCGAAGACAATTCTGTTGGAAGTTTTTCCCTTGACAAATACATTGGACAGACTACTTTCTTACCCAGCGTAAGTTGTACTCCCGAAGGAGAGCAGTACAAAGTCGCATATAATCTCTTTAACAGATCCAATCCCAACAAGTTTTCACCACAACCTGTTGTCAGAATAAGGGGTGCTTCTAATTCACATGGCCCAACAGAAAGGGACATAGGACTAGAGATCGGGTTCCTAACCGGGGCGCCAGAAAAACCTTCTGAAATGTTCATTTCGCCAGACAAAGGTGCGCCAGGAAGTTTTGAGTGCATAATAGAACTCTTTGTAGCACCAGTATCCAACAGAAAAGGCTCTGACACACCTGATGTAATCACCTCAACGTATGGTCCACTCTGATCTACTGGAACTGAAACAACTCCCTCTCTTTGTCCATGGCTGTCCTAGCAATCATTACCCTCCGTATTCTCATTTTCTGCATAGTAGTCATCAGCATAGTACTGAGCTGTCCTAGAAAACGCATTATTCTGCTGGTCAAAACTATTCATAGAATTTTGAGGTGGGAAAGAAAGAGCATTCTGGGGAAAATTTCCACTGCCCCTACCTCTAGGAGCCTGTTGAACACCTCGACCTCTTCCACCAGAAACACCATTCATACGCCGTAACAAAACCGGACAACTACTCTTAAAATGACCTTCTTCCTTGCAGTATGCACACTGATTCGGTCCATACTGTAAACGTTGTTGAGAAGACTCCTTTCTTTGCGAGTTTCTCGAATACTGCTGTGGTTGTTGATAATCGTGCTGACTAGCAGTGCAAGGTGGATAAGCTTGCTGCAGATGAATTTTAGTTTTCAATTCTTTAGTCTTTTTATCCGCTTTCTCTAACTCATCTTAGCGTCTATTCTCGTAGTACTGGGCTGTAGCTAAAATCTGCGCTGACGTGGAAACAGTCCAAGCACTCTCAAAATCCTTCAGCTTATTACATAATTCAGGAAGTAAATTATGTACAAATTTGTCGACAAACAATCTCTGGCCACCCTCGGTAGCCATATCCTGACCACTATGATCGACGAAAGTCTCTTCAAACCTCGTGAAGAAGTCAGACACATTCTCGTCTTTCTTCTGTTTGCACGCAGACATCTTGTCCCAATTCACACGCAATTCGGGCATTAAAGTCTTCATATACGCAATAATCCTACCAGGAAGTTCTGCTACTAAAGGCTCGGGCTTAGAGCCACCAACTTGTCTAGCATCAGCAGTGGCAATGTTAACCCATGTATCGCCTAACTCTTGGTCATGATCTGCATGACAAATCTTTCCCCATAAAGGCTGTGGCACAACATTTCCAAATAACATGTCAATATCGGCTAAATTCATGATACAGGAGCTGGCAGTTTGTGATAACTCCTTATAATACCCTGCAGGATTTTTGCGGGGATCAGGCAATGTCTGTTTGAGCGCTAAAACCTCTGACCTTTTCCAAGGAACATGTACCCACACACGCTGAAAATGTGGCGGAATGGCTGGATTCGCATTTGCGTCACCTTCCCTCCAAACTGGGGGAACCTCTCTCATGGGATACTGTTGCGCCTTTTTCCTACCTGGCATGTCATGCTCAGATAGTGAACGAGAATTGCTTCCCTTACTTCTGTAAGACAGTAATATCTCAATCGCTTGTTCAACATCGGCACCCACAATCATGCCTTCTATAAACTTGAACCGCATACGGAATAATTCAGGCATGTCGTACTCTAGATCATTTCCCTCCAAATCTTCAAAGAGATATATACACATTTGTTCAAAAACATATCTCTGCGTAGATGCTTCCCACTGACGGAAGACTTCCATGACGGACTGAACGTCATACTTTACAGTATTGGTAACCCATTTACGCGCTAACTCATTTAGTGCTTCTCTCTCCTGATAGTCAGGCAGTCGACTCCGCAACTGTCTTCGTTCTGAGTTAGGGGTCGTATTAGGCGATCCAAAGAAAGGTGAGAAAAGACCAGTGACAGTGTCTGCTACTCTCTGTCAAACAGAAGGAGAAACAGACAGAAGGGCAGTTATGCCGGAAGAGACAGGCAGATGTAAAGCAGATGTTGTTGAGACAGTAGTAGAGGGAGTATTAGGATAAGCAGTTGGAGCAGTAGGCGAAGTCGTAGGAAAAGCAGATGAAGTATGTGGCAAAGTCGGCGGCCCTTGAGAGGGCTGCGCCGGAGGAGTAGAAACCAGCTGAAGAGGAGCTGGTGATTGCGGAAGAGCTGGGGTTTGTGCGGCGGGGCGTGGTATAACAAAGCGTTGCGGGGGTGCAGTGGCATTTTGTGCATAGGGGGGTGGTGAACTCAGTAGATGAGACATTAAAAGATCTTTATCAAGTTCTTCTTTTGATCCTCGTCCTTGATGTGGCAAAACCCGGTAGCATTTGCCTACCGCTAGCTTCCTACTTCTAAGCATTTGTTCACTCTCTTGCTCTTCCTCATTATCCCTGAACGCAACGGCTGCTTGTACCAAAGACATACCTCGTTTATTCTTCTTCGCTAATTTCTTTTCTTTCTGTTTGGCTTCTTTGCGCCATAGGCAAAAGGAGTCAAACATCGCCGGCCTGGCTTTCTTCTTGAAAAGTTTCACCTCTAGATTATCCAGAATTTCTGTGTCAAAGCTACCATATTGGGGCCATTTTAAAACACCATTGTTTCTGGTGTATCTGACCCACACTTCATTATACGTGATAGGGCCTACGCCATGTTTCACGTAGAGCTCATATGTTGGAGTTCCAATCGGAGGAACCGGACACGAGTCCTTCAATCGGGAGTCCCTACTACAACCAAGACAAAACAAATTTCCAAGTCTGCTAAGACCAGGCATCTTCGCTCTCTAGTCTAGCTTCAAGCTTCAAAGGATTATCGATTACGATATTCTCGTGAATGCACGAGTCCCTCGGCTTTGGCGCTTGCAAGTTCCAAATCAAAACTATCCCAAAGGATATCAAACTAAGAACCAAACTAAGGACTGGGAGATGCTCCACTTATACTTAACTGAAGTATCGATGATCGATGACGTCACCAGAAGACTCATCTAACTTTTCGCTCTACTAATCATCAAGGGTCCAAAACAGGTCGATAGTCAGGGCAGCAGACCTTCATAGCTGTCGGGACGCGGTGAACATCGCAGCAAAGATCTTCGGAACCACGTCGACAAACAGGGGTCGCTGAAGTGGCTGGTCGTCGTCTGGAATTTTCACACGAAGCTCCTCACGAACATCTGGCTTGGACCGATACCGCTTGATACCGCCCCGAGTTGGGCGCCAACTGAGGTACTGGGTTTTTCAGAACCGGTACTGATCCGGTAACCCAGCAGTGCCAGGGGAACACCCGGAGACCTCTTTGAGTTCTTCCTGTTTTGGACCACAGAAACACAGAGTCTTCTAGGTGATGTCAGGGATCGTGTTTATTGGCTGCAACCAGTAACAGGTATCCTAGAAGTACAACAGCATGAAGTGCATGTATGTTCTCAGGAGACTGCTCAACATTACAGAGCCAGGCTTCTCTTTTTATACAGAATATTAAGCTTCAGGCAAACATTCTTAGATCTACAATGCGAACATTCTTAGATTTACAGTGGGCTATTCACATATTTTCACTACAAAGGAAAAGCAGAGTCATGATGACAAGTCCACATTTCAGTGTGTCCAGTTCGTAATAAATTACCCAGCAAGGTCCAGAACTTCCATCAGATATCGATGAACTCCCAATAAAATCGGGCACCTCCTCCTTGTAAAACAGGTCATAAAGAAGAAACAGGGACGTGTGTGTGAGATTAAACATAGCTTGTATGCGATGAACGGTTTATGGCATGTTGTGCCTCGATACTAATCTCGTTCGGCCACTGGGAGAAGGAACTGCCCGAACAGGCTTGGCTGGAGGCAATGGAGTCAGTTCGCCCGGGTCACAGAGGAGTCAGCAATGGTGTACGTGTCCTTCCAGGTCGAATTCGGCCTTGGTCATTTTGACTATGTAAGGGCAATCACAAAATGGATGTCGCTCACAAAATGGAACCCGAGGGTTCAAGACGAAAACGATGATTTCAGGGTGTTTGCGTCACTCGATCATGACGCAAATGCTTGGGTATAGTGTCTCGATCATTACTGCTCTGCCGATACCAAAATCGTCATAATACGATGATATTTTTTACACGCGTGTAGAGCTTTGGTACCACATAATAGCAGGGTCCAGAATTCTCAGGACCACACCCCCTGACACAGAGTAAGGCAAAGCAGCAATTTGCGCTGCGTTGCTTTTCCCAAGATTTATGAAGCCACTCAGGGCCACGCAACGTGGCCTTGCTTGTCTTCATATATAGCATCGCTCTTGCACCACGCAACATTGTGCAAGTGCAACACAAGTCCAAAATGCAATTTATGATGCCACACAAGGCCACCCTGAGTGGCTTCATAAAGCTGGAATAAAGCAAACACAGCACAAATCGCTGTGTCGCTTTGGGAAGGCATTCAATGGGTGTTGCGTGGGTGTTCCCACTCAACTCCGTTGGTTTTTGATGTATTCCCAGATTTACCAAAAGTGGTATACCTAGGATTGCGCCAAAAAGATACACCTTTCCAGGGGAGGTGTAACAAGGAGACATCTCTTTATTTCTCCTAGTTGCTTCCTCTGCATTGGGTGTGGTAATATGTTGCCTGTCGTGACACAGCATCTGATAGCCCATAAGCTCAGGTTTGAACAGAGAGGTTACCCGTCTGACTTACTACAACAAAGCATTGACAGACTGGCCATTAAAGATCGTGCCATGCTCCTAGCCACCACCTCTAAGAAAGTACGTTCTTCTTTTACTTTTGTGTCAAAGTACTCTCCTAGCTCCACCCGGATCAAAAAAATCATTCTTAAGAGATGGGATCTTTTACAAAACGAGAAAGACTTCAACTGAATTTTTGATAAAAGACCTATATTTGCATATACACGCAGTAAAAATATACATGACATGATTAAAGCATCACTAAGATCGACAGGCAAGCAAGATCATAAAGGAACTCTTAAATGCCATAACTGCACACACTGTAATAACATCACGACTGGCAACATATTACTACACCCAATTTCAGGTAAAAAAATTCCCCTGAAACATTCGGCTGACTGCAACACCACACACGTATTATATTGTTTAACCCCTTCGATGCTGATGACGAGCTCAGCTCGTCATCAGCCACGGGGGGCGTGTGCGGATGATGAGCTGAGCTCGTCATCTAACGCGGCTTTTGCAAAAAAGCCGCGTAGCGCAAAAATCACCGCAGCAGCGATGCGGTTAAAGTGTCCTTGTGGCAAGGCCTATATAGGCATAACCGAACGCAAATTCAAAATTCAGTTATCTGAGCATAAAAGTACAATACGTACACAAAATAGATCATCGTCTGTGGCCAGTCACTGGATAGAAGCACACCACAACATTGCTCAACTTAGAGCTCAAATTGTAGAAGTTGTACCTAAACTAGAGGGACAGGACAATAGTTTGAAATTATTACAAAGAGAGGCATTTTGGATTGACCACTTGCAGACATTAGCCCTGCAGGGTTTGAATGATAGGATTGATCTGAGTTGTTATCTATAACTGATCAATACAGCCACAAGTTAGTAATATTGACTGTTTATGCATTATCCAGCCATTCATATATTATTTGTTATTTGGGGGACAGCAGTGAGAATGCCTTTAATTCTCAATAGGTTGTGACTACCCAGCTTATTTTGTCTATAATTATTATGCCAGTTATGCTTGACAGCATTCAGTTATCCCATCTGTGAATACAGGTTTACTATGTAACAAGATTATTTTTGTAGATTTCACGGTTTTTACCACATTAGCAGTCATCATGTGCATTTTTATCGTATAAGCACTACATTTATTATTCCTGTTATATCCGTGAGTGATTAAAACCTTTCCACTAGCTGTCTATGCACTTTTTTTCTGTTTTCACTAACCGCCAGATCGTAGCACTAACATACACAACTATAGGTATACCAGGTTTATTTATTTTTTGTCTGTAATCACTGTGATTCTAAGGTATACATTTTCACAACTCCACGTACCATTGCACTAGACAGCTAACCACCACAACATAACACGGTGCTTTTGACTATTTATTTTCCTTCTTTTCCGGAAAGTGTGTGATATCAGATTAGGAACGCGGCTGTAGCGAGTGTCAATAAAGTTTGTTAGTTTTTTTATGCAGGCGTTGTTCTGCTGCTCAGGCTCAGGTCATTCATATAATGCGGATGTGGTGTCATCATTGTTATCCTACAACCCCCACAACCCCCAGAATGCATGGGGGACGCTTTCCAGAGCACGGACGCACTTTTGCAGATTGGACTGCCCACATCGCCTCTTTAAGGATTCCTACCACCTCATGCCGCACCCGCTCCGCGGGTGCCGCTGCGTGTGCCTTCAAACCGGGACACAGGTGAAGGTCTGCTGAGTACCGGGTGAGCGCGGTCAGCGGGGCTGCGAGCGTGCAGGGGACTCCATTGCCCAGGAGTCCCTGCAAGACCATTCACCAACTTCCGGTCCGCTCTCCCCGCTGCCGCCCCCCGCCTCCTGCAGCCTGTTAAAATCTCTCACCACTTCTCCTTCGGCGGGACGCTTTCCAGAGCACGGACGCACTTTTGCAGATTGGACTGCCCACATCGCCTCTTTAAGGATTCCTACCACCTCTTGCCGCACGCGCTCCGCGGGTGCCGCTGCGTGTGCCTTCCAACCGGGACACAGGTGAAGGTCTGCTGAGTACCGGGTGAGCGCGGTCAGCGGGGCTGCGAGCGTGCAGGGGACTCCATTGCCCAGGAGTCCCTGCAAGACCATTCACCAACTTCCGGTCCGCTCTCCCCGCTGCCGCCCCCCGCCTCCTGCAGCCTGTTAAAATCTCTCACCACTTCTCCTTCGGCGGGACGCTTTCCAGAGCACGGACGCACTTTTGCAGATTGGACTGCCCACATCGCCTCTTTAAGGATTCCTACCACCTCTTGCCGCACCCGCTCCGCGGGTGCCGCTGCGTGTGCCTTCAAACCGGGACACAGGTGAAGGTCTGCTGAGTACCGGGTGAGTGCGGTCAGCGGGGCTGCGAGCGTGCAGGGGACTCCATTGCCCAGGAGTCCCTGCAAGATCATTCACCAACTTCCGGTCCGCTCTCCCCGCTGCCACGCCCCTTAGCCCACCTGATCACCTATTTATTGACCTAGTTCTCCCGCAGCGCGGGACGCAGCTCGGGGCGAAGACCGGGCAAAGAGCGGGCCGTTTAAGGCCGTTCAAGGACGGCAGAGGACGGCCCTGGCCCTGAACCCCTGCTCCTTCGCCCTTAACCTTCAAAACGTTTAAGATGTCGACCATGCGCAACAGAACCAGAAGTTGCGCGAAAAAAGCTACGGCGGTAGCACAGGTGACTGGTCCCATAGATCTATTTATTTCCCGTGTGCATGAGACAATTGACCAAAGCATCGTCTTATTGGAAAAGAGAGTCTCCATGGACCTTGCAAATGCTAAACGCTCATCCTTGGGTTCTCTGGCAAATGTTAAATCACCCGCTTTGCAGTCTTTGAATAATTGCTCCCTACCCCTAACCATGCCTACTAATAGTGCTCCGACTGTACCAAATACTGTTGATTTATCGGTTGCACCATCAGACTCAGACCCGTCTTTTGTTGACCTGGAGGTTACACCAGATCTAGAAGCCTGTCAGTCGTCTGGCAAAGTGGTGTCGAGTCTGAGTGGTATTAATGAGGTGGAAACAGCTCCTGCACCTAAAGTTCCCAGGGGAAGGGCTCCCAATCTCCCAAAGGCTACATCTAAGGGTAAAAATAAAGTAAAAGCACCAGTTAGGAATCACAATCTGATTTCCCCTACCCCGCAAGTGACATCAGGTATCCCTTGCTGGGTGCAAAACATGGTAACAGATTTAAAATTAGACCTGGAGGCCACTTTAGCAGCACAAATTAAGCCTTTAATTTCTAAAGTGGACAGGCTTACATCTTTAATACATTCTAAATGGCCACACAAAATGCATGGGCAAGGGATTATAGAATTAGTCCCCAAATGTTCATCAAGTATCCAGCCCCCCAAAGATGTATCAAACAACGCTCAAGCTACTGTAGCACCTGGGAACCCAGTTGTATCTCAACTGTCGCAAACAGGGAACAACCCCATCCAATCAAAAACTACACCCACTTCAAAGGTGAAGGCTCCTAATTTGACTCATCAACACCCTGTTGTTGATAATAATACCACCATAATCCAAGTAAAAGATGCTGCAGGGAAATCTAATACACCTTCAGTGTCTCTTCCTACGAACAAACCTGAAGGTCCTAAGGCAAAGCAGGCACGCTTTAGGTCAATTAATCTACCACCAGAGGTTTCCCCTTTTGTCGTTGTGTTGACAGCAGTCCCCCCGCTGAAGGAGGGTGTAAAAGAAACTTTCACTGAGCTTAGAAACAAATGTGCTCAATGGCTCCATTTACATAAACCCCTACCTAACAACATGAACGGTGAAATTCTTACCGTGCGTAGAGGGGACTGGGTGGTCAGAAGCAAGAAAACAATAGTAGGGGACGTAATCACAGTTAACTTTAGGGATATAGGGGCTGCTAGTTACATATGTAATGCACCCAATAGTGGACCTGCGACTCAAATTAACCCACTTCCTTTGTCTTATTTTTTACCGATGTTCTCAAGACCAAATCCTCCTTGCCCCTCATTTCAAAGTAACAGTGGACCTGTGTACCCTCCACAACATGCTGCCAAACCTTGGCAGCACCCCCTTCATCCGTCTCCTTTTCTTCCACACTGTGTTAATTTTCAGCAGCATTCATTAAATGCCCCATCCTTCCCTATGCACCAGGTTAATTCCCATTGGCAATATCCCCTCCATCTCCCACCACCTTTACCTCAGCCTGCCCATCAGTGGCAGCAACCCTTTCAGCCACTTCAACCAGTTAAACACCAGTGGCAACAAACATGGCAGGACTTGCCCCATTCCCAAAATCCCCTGTTTTCACAATTCGCCCATCCAAATAGATATGCTGTGCTAGACCAGGTAGATTGACTCAGTCCTCCTAAAGCTCCGGATTCTAACATCTCTACGCCCTATCTAGATATGGCGAGTTCTTCTCCTGTCAGGCCTATAGCCGCACTTCTCGAACCCTTAATGGTGCCATTGTTAACACCCCTCTTACGTATAGAAAATAGGGGTAGCCGTGATACATGTACATCTACTGTCAGTCTCAGACCAAGTCCAGACACCATCCCTCTGGAAGATGGTCCAGCTCTATTACCAGCAATTCAGTCAGAGTCATGTGTTGGTAATGATCCTGGTAAACCAGCAGGACTCTCTTTTGTCTCCTGGAACATTGCCGGCCTTGCCAGCAAATTAGGCACACCCTTCTGGACCAGCTTTTTGGGGGAGGGATTGGACCTAATTTTATTGCAGGAAACCTGGTGTCCAGACCCCATTAATATCGAAGGGTATGCATCTTACTGCCTTAGAGCAACTAAATCTAGCTCGGGTAGGGCCAAGGGGGGTCTTTTGTTGCTCCTATCCACCAAGCTGTGTGACTGCACGGTCAAATACAGTACGACTGTGGGGACTCATAGCCAAGTAATAAGGGTGGAGTGCAGGAAGAATACTGATTTAGTTGTTGTAAATTTTTACAACAATATTTTTGACGCTACTAGAGGGGATATTTTACCGCCTCTAGAAAGGGAAATTGTCAAGGCCCTTGGTATCTCGTAAAGAAAGGCCGTGGTTGTCTGGGCAGGTGATTTTAACTTGCAGCCTTGCCATCTGTCTAACGGGAACATCTGTGGCTTTGGGGCAGCAACGAGTAGCCATTGGGGGGGTTTGGGGGCGAGGGAGGATTCTCCTCACTTCCAACATTGCAGTTATGGTTCCACATTAAATAATATGCTAGTCACGCTAGATATGACCCTGTTAAACTGCAACACTAACAACCAGGAATAACATGCCCTACATTTACAGGCAGAGATGCAGGATCATTTATAGATCACATTCTGTTGTCTAGCGGTGGAGACTTTACCAATCTGTATGTAAACGAAGAAAGTCTCAGTGACCACAACAGCATTCGTGTTACCCTCTTGGGGCATGGTACTTCATTAGTTTCAGGTGGGAAATGTTCAACTGACCTAGTACCCATCAGACCAAAGGGTCTAAGGATCAAATGGACTGGTTTAAATTCTAAAGCTAAGCAGAAGGAGGTTCTCACCCAATGCAAGAATCAAATTAGTTCCTGTTTGGATGAGGATTGTGATTCTGGCTGCTTAATAGTTCATTTTGTTTCCATGAATAGTATAATTGATGGTATTTTTACTAAGGCCCTGTCAGCCAATAGTGTTCCGAAGCAGGGGTGGTTTGACAAGACCTGTATAGTCACCCTCCGTGACCTAAAGAAGGCCCTAGGCACTAAACCATGTGTCAAGACGGATATACAGCACTTTAGGGCTAGATATAAATTAGCAATCAACAAAAGGAAAAGGGTATTACAGTCCGAGGCTTGGGATAAGTTGAAGGAGGCTGCTGAGACTAAAAATAGTAAATTGTATTGGGAGACAATTAATAGCCCGTTTCTCAATAAAGATAATGTCCCAGAATTAACCTCTTACGTGGCATGTAGTGATTGGGTTAGTTACTTTTCCAAGATATTCAATCCAGAAGGGTTATCTTCTGAGTCACCATCATTAGAGCCTACTCCATGGCTGCCCCTTCCGTTGGGAATAACACTAGAAGAAAGCCATGAAGCAATTTCTTTAAGTAAAGGAGGTAAGGCCCCCGGCCCCGATGGGGTCCCGTTGGATCTATATAAAGATGAAACGGCCTTATGGGCCCCCATCTTGACGAGGATATTTAATTGTGCGGCAGAAACCAATTTCCCATCCACTTGGGGCCAATCAGTCATTATTCCTTTACATAAGAAAGGTGATAAATCAGAGGCCTCTAACTATCGTCCAATTTCACTATTGGACGCCTCTGTAAAGGTGATGAGTAGGATTCTGCTCAAGAGGCTGGAAGATTGGGCAACTGATTTTAACATTTTAACTAGAGTCCAATATGGCTTTCGGAAAGGCCTGGGCACATTGGATCAATGTGTAAATCTGGACCTTTTAATCAATAAATATACTGTGGCTAAAAATGGCAACCTCTTTTTATGTTTTGCTGATTTGAGCAGCGCTTTTGATTTGGTTAACCATAACATTCTTTGGGAGGTTTTGCTTGATGCAGGGGCCCCAAGGGAAATAGTTCATTTTTTGGCTAGACTCTACGAAAAACTCTCCTGTAAAGTCCGCTATGGCACCCTTGGTGAATGTACCCCGTTTTTTAAAGTGTCCCGTGGTATACGCCAGGGATGTGTTTTGGCCCCGCTTCTATTTTCCCTTTTTATTAATGATGTCGACCGTTCCCTGGTTAACATCCCAGCAGATGCCCCCCTGATTGGTGGTAAACCTGTCCCGCTATTACTTTACGCGGATGACGCTGTTCTTTTATCTCGAACACAGATGGGCCTTCAGCGCCTGATCGATAGTTTTATGCAGTTCATTCAAGCTAGGCGGCTTCGTGTGAATAAAACTAAGACTTATGTAATGTCATGCGGTCAGGCAGCTAAGCAGGTAAAGCATACTTTTTTTCTGGATAAGGAAAAGCTGACTTCTGTTAAGTCCTTTTGTTATCTAGGAATCACATACAACAATAGTGGGTCCTGGACCGAGGAATTTGAATCTATCAGAATAAAAATGCTGCGGTCCACAAACAGTATTTTCCGTTTTGCCTCTAAACTTGGCTCACGAAGCATTTTAGACATGATGAACATATACAATGTATGCTGTGTCTCCTCTGCTCTGTATGGGGCAGGGGTGTGGGGACAGAGCGAGGGTATAGCCCTGCAGAAGGAGGAAAACAAGTTTTTAAGGAGGTTGTTATGTGTTCCCCCTTCTGCCTCCATCCAGCTGATCCATGATGAAGTTGGGATCGAGTTCATTTCTGACTTAGCAGCAGTTCGGCCACTCTTACTGTGGCGTTCTATTTGGGCTAAGACAGAGACTCGATTCACTCAGGATATTATTCTTGATTGTATAGGCCTGGACCATTCTCTACGTATATCATGGCTTAGATACATTCACCGCTGGTATCTCCTTCTTTTTAACATTGATGTGTTCCGTGAGCCTGAACAGGTTGTTTCTATTTCAAGAAAAGAGATTAAGACAACGTTTCTAAACTACCGAAAGGCAGAACGTGATAAAATGTCTGGCAAGCTTGTCTCCGTGAAATTTTATAAAGATTTAAAGTTAACTTCAGGACTCCAATCTTATCTTGTGTATGTGACTCGTCCCTCTCATCAGTATGTTTTAACACGTGTTAGATTGGGCATTGTTCATCACCTGGTTGCTTTTCCAAACACAAGAACCAGTTCGGACATACCCTGCCCGTGTGACAGTATTTCCCGACAGAGTAGTTGCCATTTCTTGCTTTTTTGTAAATTTTTCCATTTCTTCAGGTTAAAATACCTTAAGCCAATTTTTATTAAATATAATATTCGCACAACACAAACAGCATTAATATTTTTATCCTCATTAGAGAATGAGGAGATTTGTTTTTTTCTGGCTACTTTTATCTTGAAATGTACAGCTGCCAGGAAAAGTATTGTATTATAATAATATTTTTATACTTACCTGTCTGTACTTATGTTATACAGCTGCCAGGAAATGTTTTATGATGCTATTACCGTTAAACACTCCTGTCTGTATATATACGCTTTTTTAATTCTTATATCAATTTCTGTAATTAAGGTATTATCCATATTTGTCCACAGTATATTATGATTATTTAAAAAAATTCTGATGTACAGCCGCCAGGAAAGGCCTCTTGAGTAATCCCTACTTATCCTCACTTTGCCCATCTAAGAATGTTTTGCATTATGTTGACTTATAGAGACATGTTCACCTACTCATTGCTGCACTCTAACTTTTTCACTTTGTCATTTTCTATGAGAGTTCATATGATGATTTTAATATTTTAATTATGTACTTTTGCTTGTATGATTTGTATGCACAAATCGAATAAAAGCTTTTGAAATTGAAATTGCATGGGAATCATATGCGCGCTTAATAGGACGCATATTCGTAGCTAATGGTATCCTTCCGCACGAGCGCCACGCAGCATTCTCCATCGGCGTCTTGTGATGAAGCGTTAGTGAACACAGCCGGCATTCGTCACGATTCTTTTACATTGCATACCAGGTATGTCAGACGGTGTTTCTTTTCCTTTCACAACCTTATTGAGAAGGTGGTCACGAAACGGCTGGTCATAAACTGTGCTAGAAATGGAAACATAGAAGTGTGGGTACTCTGTGACAGAGTACCTGCTTGTTGCTGAGAAGTGCCGGTACTCTCCCTCTAAAAATAAAAAAGTGCCGGTACTCCGTACCGGACAGTACCGGCACATTTAAAGCACTGTGACCCACTCTTTTTTTAGGTATCTGCACTAGTGAACCGCGTTCGTAATGCATTAATGCGTATATTCCTGGGTCACGATGGGACAGTCTTTTCATGGAAGGTACGTGAGTGGTGGTAAGATATGCCTAAGACCTTGATATATACAAGTGAGGACAGTGGATTGGGTGTCTAAAACCAGGGATGCAATTTCTTGCAGATTAATTTACACCGCACACAGAAGTGAAAAGTAATTCCCGCCGTTAGAGCCATCTTTGTTTACCGAGAACACTCGTGTGGTTCATAGAGGTTAGTACATTTCATTTAGCTTGAGTACGGTGTCCATCCACATTCTCTCTAAGCACCGAGTGGATCATTTAATTTTGGCGATGTTGTTGCTGGTCGTTATTAAAAAGGTTTTTCTCCGTTACTATCAGTGAGAGATATCTTTATCGACTTGTATATGAACTACTCCAGCTGCTATAAGATTTATGGATGTCAGGGAATTCAGAGGTGGAGGATGTAACCAGCATTATTTTTTTAATTACTTTTGTTCACATTAGGAAATTCTCGTCAAATAGGCTTGGTGTTTTTAGCATACTTTTACGGAAGACGCGTTCTGGAAAAAATCGCGTCCAGGGAGTTCGGCCTCATCGGGCTGTTTTTGGTATTTACTTTTTAGGAGATGTTTCTCTTTTTGGGCTGATATAATCATTCGTACCTGGCGTTACCTCGTGATTGTATATGGGTGAAGGCGGGCAACTAGAGCCAAATTTCGTGGGGTGGGGGGGGGCTGGTAAATATTTCATGGGGGGCTAATTCTTCCAAACATGGACAGAGTGGCTGTAAGACGGGGTGAACACACAACAAAAGCCTCATTTACAATTAATTGGTCTTATAAAGACCTGTTAAGTACTCGGGTGCGGCTGCAATTTGATGCTCGCCCGCCCGCGAAGCTGTTTCCCCCCTGGGCTGACACACACGATGGGGGGGGGGGGGGGGGAGGGGGGGGCCCAATGGGTGTTGCACGCCTGGGTGAAGCATGTGTGGATACATGGTTTCCTGTCTCTTTACAGTTCATTTACTCACTTATTAACTTCTGGGAGTTCACAATGCATATGCTGTCATTTTTTCTACTACTGTATCTTTCATCCAGAGCACTCCAATCTAGGATAATGCTTGTCACGGGACCTTTTTCCTGTTTGTGTTCTGCTGACGTGAAGATTAGCAACATACATGTGCATATCATTGCATTTTTTTTGTTTCAGGACATTGCCCCAGATGAAGGAAGTTCAATTCCCGAAATGCATTGGGCTCCGAACTGCTTGAAATTAAGTTCTTTGTAAATTTAATGTATAATTCCTTATGGTATATGTACTGTACGACATCATAGTTGCATGAATGTTTACACTTACTAGATAGCAATAATCAATGTATGAACACAAAAATATGTGTATTTACATTATGCGGCAAATGTAACAATTTTTTTGATTTATTGAAGTCGTGTAAGATTAATTGCATGTATAAATCGGAAAGAAACTTGTGTAATTATTTAAGAAACAAGTGTTAAATTGTATTAAGCAAGGAACATATCGTTCACAGGAACAGTGCACACTGCATGTGCCGATTGTTGTGGAGGGCCAGGTCGGGCGGCGCCATCTTGAGTGAGGTCCGGTCCCTGGCTGGTCGGGAGGTAGCGGTCCAGCTCGGGGAGGGGTTTGGGGGTTAAATAATGGTACCTCATAGGGCGCGCAGCGGGCGCGCCGTCTTCGCGCCGAAGGAGCGCCAAAGGAGGGCCCGTCTGTGCCCGTCCGTGCCCCGGACGGGCCCAGGGCCAGCCATTCTGCCCGACTTCCTGCAGGGATGGCAAGCCTTGAGAAACGTATGTATTCTCGCCACGATCTTGTGAAGCTTGCCCCCCCCTGTGTAGGATTGCCATGTCCACGTGTAGATCTTGGTGGAACTTGGGCTGAGTGCCCCAGCTGTGGCTTCCTCCCCCAACCTGTCTTACCCCCACGCCTGGTCAGGAACGCCGGTGTTGCTACCATTAGGGCGGGACTGATTAACGCTAGATCGATGGTTAAACATGCTGCGGATATTTTCGATCTTCTGGTGGATGGCCAGCTGGATGTGCTGTTCGTCACGGAGACGTGGATGACCAGCACCTCCGCTCCGAGTGTGGAACTTGCTGTCCCCAGAGGCTTTAAGATTGCGAGGGTAGACAGACCTTTGGGGAGAGGGGGCGGACTGGCTGTCATTTACAGGGAGGGGTGGTCCTTTGCTGCTGAGCCTCCGATTGCGGGTGTTGATGGCGAGGTTCTTCACTTTGCTATAAAATTATCCCCGCACTTCACCTTAGGTGGTTCCGTGATCTATAGGCCCCCTGGCCAGGCCAATCATTTCCTTGACTCCTTAGAAGAATATATAGTGCCGCGGGCCTTAAGCTTTCCTAGGTTCCTTTTGGTCGGCGACCTTAATATTCATGTAGATACCCCTGACTCACCGGATGCCCGCAGGCTCGGCGAAATTCTTACCCTGGCGCAGCTCAATCAATGGGTTACTGTCCCAACTCATGAGGGAGTTCATCTGCTTGATTTGGTCTGCTCCAATTTCCCGATTCAATCTGCGACAGTGGAAAAAACAACTTGGTCTGACCATGACCTGGTCAGGTTTGAATGGTTATCTGAGGAACCTGGTCCTACGCCCACCATCTGTCACGCCCAAAAGATCAACTTGCCCGTGTTTAGACAGGCCGTGTCCAGAGCTCGCCCGAAAACTACGATGCTTCTGGACAAGGCGGTCGGCGAATTTAACGAGAGGGTGCGGCAGGCGGCCTCTGCTTCCATCAAACGTACAACTGTGTCTAGGGTACGACACTCTCCCTCCCAACCATGGTTCTCTCCTGAACTGAGGGTGATGAAACTTGGCTGTAAAAAATTAGAACGTGCGTGGAGATGCAGCTATAGCCCAGAGGCTAAAGCTGCTCTACGTCTAGCACAGAAAAGTTATTATGCAGCCATCAAGGGAGCAAAGGGGAACTACTACGCAGGGCGTATTGCAAAAGCAGATAACAATAGCAGAGAGATCTTCGCCATTGTCAAGAGCTTTGTTGCGCCTGTAGCTGATGCAGTTGCTCTTCCGTCCTCTGCGCAATGGTGCGAGGATTTGTCCACCTTTTTTATTAGTAAAATAGCGAGGATCCAACAGGACCTTATGGCGGCTATGTCTGCTGACTGTGTAGTGACTGACATGTGTCCCATACTTTGTCCCCATTCTGGACAACAGCTTCTGAACTTTGGCCAAGTTACTGAGGGTGATATTCTGCCCCTCTTGCAATCTCTGAAATCGGGTTCTCCCGCTGATCCGTGCCCGGCTCGGGTGCGTTCGGAGGTGGCGGATTTGGTTTGTTCTGAGATCACTCAGATAGTGAACCTCTCCTTGGCTTCAGGGGAGGTGCCGCTTGGGTGGAAACAAGCCAAACTTCTGCCGCTTTTGAAGAAGCCAGGACTGGACGCGACGGTTCCTGGGAACTATCGTCCAATATCTCTTCTGCCAGCACTTACGAAAGTTTGTGAGAAGGTGGTGTTTCAACAATTGGAGAATTTTGTTGAATCTTCCAATGCCCTCCATCCTGCCCAATCGGGTTTCAGAGCTACTTATAGCACTGAGACAGCGCTAGTGGAGATGACTGAGGCGATTCGGGACTGTTTGGACGGAGGCGGTAGAGCGGTCCTAATTTTATTGGACCTCTCTGCCGCATTCGATAGCGTCCCTTACGATCTCCTTCTCGCTAGGCTGTCCTCTATTGGCATTGGGGGAACGGTGCTGTCCTGGCTGTCTTCGTTTCCCTCCGACAGGTCCCAGCAGGTCTGGATGCCCCCCCACGCTTCGAATCCTAAACCACTTCTCACGGGGGTCCCCCAGGGCTCCACTCTTAACCCCTTACTGTTCAATGTTTACATCACCCCCCTGGTTTATCTAGCGGAACAGTATGGGGCTAAGATAATTGGGTATGCGGATGATACCCAACTGCTGTTCACCTGGCCTGACGATAAATTGGACCCATCAGTAGTTCATCGGTGTCTGTCCTCTGTATTTCGCTGGCTGACTCAGGCCCAGCTGAAGTGCAATGAGGACAAGTCGGAGGTGCTTTTTTACGGTTCCTTCCCCCCTCTGTTTAAGAACACACTGTGGCCCCCTAACATCCCTAGCCCGAAAGAGATGGGAAGACCGGCTAAAAACCTGGGCATCTGGTTTGCAGAGGACCTCAGATTTGAGGAGCATATAAAAAAACTGACTGGCACCTGCTTTGCCACATTGAAAATGCTCCGCAAGTTTTTTCCTCTGCTCCCTAAAGAGGCTAAGGAGACGGTTGCCCGAGCTCTTATACTGGCAAGGCTGGACTACGTGAATGCTTTGTTCAGCGGTATTCCGGCCTACCTGGTGAAGCGCCTGCAAATCATCCAGTACGCGGCCGTCCGTCTGATTTTTAACATCCCCAGATGGAAGAGCGTACGTGCTGAGATGAGCACCATTCATTGGCTCCCGGTTGCGCAGCGCATCTTGTTTAAATCTCTGGTGCTGGCGTTCAGAGGCATTCACGACCAAGGCCCCGTCTATCTGAGAAAGATTTATTTGTTATGTGCCAACTCGCTCTCTTAGATCTTCCACGCAGCTGAAACTGTACCTTCCCCGTTTCAAACGTGCCAGACTTGGTGGCCAGTCAATCTCTGTGATTGTGGCCAGGGCGTGGAACGCTCTACCTCTTTACCTGCGTTCCTCCCAAACTGTGGCGTTATTTAAGAAAAATTTAAAAACACACTTATTCAAGAGTTTAATATAAGTTGTTTTCTCTGTGGTTCTGTTTCCCGCCTTTCCCCTCGCGCCAGGATACTCTCAAGTAACGGAGCGCGCTACAAAATAGTTTATACATACATTATACATACATACATGTAGGTCGTATCCTGCATTTTTAAATTTGTAACCTCCCATGAGGATTGGCCCCTTTTACTTCAGTTCTTACACGGTACGTCTTTTTAGGTCTCGGCTAGAAACGCGCGAAGTGCGTTCTCGCCCGAACTATAGTTATCGTTTCAGCCGACAAAGGGAGACAAGAGCTGTGCACATGCGCAGCATTGTCAATGGGAGAGGGAGAGACGAGAGCTGGCCACGCGCGCATGGTATTTGGTCGCCCGCGTGAGTCAGTCTACTCGTAGCAGGCGATGTGCACGCTCACGGCGACGGCGTGTACTGGGCCCCCACCGCGCTTTAAGTTTCACGGCCGGCGATTCAGGGAGCTCCATGCACCACGGCCGCTGCCGCCATGAAGATCCGGGGGGGGAGGGGGATCCATGGAAATGCAGCCCTCCGCCCCCAGAGCAGCGGTAAGCGGGCTTTGGGGGCTTCCGACAGTTTGAACCGTAAAGCCAGCGTGCGATCCATACTATTAGCGTGTGATCTCTCCCACCAGCGTGCGGATCCCTCCCTTTAACGTGTGATGCCTCCCATTAACGTGTGATCCTTCACAACGGCGTGCAATCCCTTCCATTAGCGCGCGACCCCTTAGTAGCGTGTAATCCATTTGGCAGGGCTTCTAGAGTGTTGGCTCCCCCCAGCAGTGGCCTGTAACAGCTGGACGTTCTCAGCATGTTTCTTTTAGTGCTGCTGTGAGTCTGCTCTGTTATCTCCATCGTGCAGTGTCCTGACAGATACAGGCTACCAGCAGTGCGAGCTCCCTTCAGCAGTGCCCTGGCACAGCCACGGGTACCCTGTAGTGTGAGCTCTGTTTGTCAGTGCTCTCAGCAGTATTCATGCAGTGTTAGAAAACTCCTGCGATGCTCCAGCAGTGCTCTTGGAGTGGTGAGGTAATTCTGCAGTGTTAGATCCCTACTGCAGTGCCCTAGCACAGCTAATGTAGTCTGAGCTCCCTTCAGCAGTGCTATTGTAGCGCTGCGGTAATTTTGCAGTGTGAGCTCCCTTCTGCTGTGCTCTCAGCACAGTGTGAGCTCGTCTCAGCAGTGCCCTGGCACAGCCAGGGGTACCCCGTAGTTTGAGCTTCCTTCTGCAGTGCACTTATAGCGCTGCAGTAGCTGCCTCCTGCAGTGCTCTTATAGCGCTGTGGTAATTCTGCAGTGTGAGCTCCCTTCAGCTGTGCTCTTGTAGCGCTGCGGTCATTCTGCAGTGAGCTCCCTTCAGCAGTGCTCTCTGCACAGTGTGAGCTCCCTGCAGCAGTGCTCTTGTAGCCCTGCAGTAATTCTGCAATTGTAGCTGCCAGTGCTGCAGTCATTCTGCAGGGGTAGCCCCCTCCTGCAGTGATATGTCACAGCTACATGATCCCAGCCAGGTGAGCTGCCTCAGATAGTGCTCTTTTAGTGCTACAGTATTTATTATTCCAAGGTGATAGAGGCCACTTTGAGCAAAATATAAATATACACGCATTGGCAAAGCCAATAGGTCTTGCCCAGGTTTTTAAGTCGAATGAAAAAACGGGGGGAGGGAGAGGGAGGGGGTGGGTTCGCCCGACTGGTAATTTGCTGCTTCTATCATTGCATCCAGATATATAATACAATAAGTTTCAGTACACTTATAACAAGCCAGGACTTTTTGCTTTGCCAATGGTTGTTATATGCATAAGATAAATAAACAACAACTATAGCTTCGTTGTAACGTCTGACACTTCTGTCTCTAGAGGTAGTCTGTAAAATATACTTGTAATTTTACTGGCAGTAATGCAATTAGGGCGCACCTCATTCGACAATATAGTCAGATTTAGGTCAAGGATTTACGGAGTAAACAAATACAATTCATCAGCATAATATACATTTTAGGTTTGGTGCCTCTCGGGACAAAAAGCACCCTACTACCTAGGTGCACATATACACAGGGATGTGAAGAAAGAGTCCCGGAGTAATTCAAACTATTACAGCCAATATCCCGGCACTCAAATGTAACAATTTAGATTACTTATACATCAAAGAATACTTTTTACTTTATATGTAGAACCAGAACAATTGTTCACAAGTAACAATTTTGGTTGTTATAAAAAGATAGATTTTATTTACACACATTAGTGAACACAATCAGAATGATTTACAAGTTCAACCAAAGATGATATAGGTTTCAATAACGTCAAACTGGTCAAGAGGGAGTGGCATACAAAATATACAGGACAGTTGATGTTTATATGTCGTCCTCTTCTTGATTCACGAGCAACAACAGTCGACACGTGTTTCGTCACGTAATGTGACTTCCTCAAGGCTTCAGAATTGTTTGTCATACACGGTTAAATGTCTATGTCGATATTCTTCACTGGTCACCCCGATTTTGAAATTCTTTTCGCAGGTAGCTTTGTACCTATTTCTTGTAGCTCCTATTAATTCTGGTTAGTAAATCCAGCCCATATTCTTCTTGTCTTTTGGTTTCGGAAATACCAGTCAGGGTGACGAGGAATTATGTTACCAACCGCAACAAAGGATCACCATAAAATGCGGGGAACTTAGGTGTGAGTTCTCAAGTTCAATTTGTTCCTCTGTATAAAAAAGTCCCTTAAGATTTCAAGAAGTGTTTATATAATTTACTCCTTCATTTCCAGTTTATTTGGTACAAAAATACACGGCCTCGAACTCACTTCTCGGGTCATGGGCATGTATTTCTACAGACTATATATTACAAAGTATCCGGTTGTCGAGCAGGAGTGACGGGCTCTGATATGCCACATGCGTAAACGTCCTCTCTGCAACAGCCGCCAAAGTTCGCATAGTCTGTAAAATATACTTACTGGTGAGTAAGAATTATAAGAACATATTTTACATACCACCCTCTCAAGCCCAGACACACAGGCCCGGGATTCGGGAAAACACCTGAAACATCATTTTAATGTGCGTTTTAAATGTATTAATACCCCCTAGATGCTACTCTAAGCCATATAGAAATTAAGATCATTTTTGGGGAGGTATGAAATGTATTTGCATCCCTCTAACCCGCGGGTATCAGAGCGCTTTAAATCAGCACGCTTATAACAAGCAAGATTAGCACTCTATATTACTGCCAACTTTGCTTAGCAAAAGCAACAGCTAACCATTCACAAACCATGGTTATATACCAATTGCAAATTCAAGAAAAAAAATTAATGCAAAGCATTGTCATTTACAATGCCAGTAACTCAAACTTTAATGCTGCTAGACCTATTGCATTGCAAATGCTTGTTTAGTCTGTAAGCACTAATTTCTTTAATGAGTTTCTGATACTGCAGTCACAATATGCTTTCCTGCAACATTCAGTGCACCATGCATGCTTGCATTTTCCGAGCAACCCGGGATAATGGCTGCCGCTTCTTTGAATAGGTCTCTCCTTTACAACGTTTGAGCTATTGGCATTGTAAAATGACTGCCTTTTTATTTATGTGTTAATTAGCAAAACGGATAAATAAAAGTCATTGCCATTTACAATGCCAATAGCTTAAACTCTTGCAAATGCGACACCTATTGCATTGCAAATGCTTGTCATACACGGTTCCTGGTGCACACTGGTGACGCACATTCTGATGTTCGTTTTTCCCATATCTGGTTTTCGTATGTAGATACTGGTGCATGCTCGTGTCTTAGGCTGCACAGCACACATTCTGGGACTAGTTCCCTTTCTGCCTTTGTTCGTACACAGATCCTGGTGTACGCTGGTGGCTCACGGCATACATTCTGGTACTGGCTTCCTACGTGGCAGTTTTTTGTACAGAAATTCTGTCTCACGCTCATGTCATTCACTGCACAGCACACTCTAAATCTGGTTTTCCACATAGCAGGGCAGGTTTTCCTACACAAATCCTGGTGTGCGCGCCTGTGTCGCATGCTGCACATCACACTCTAATGCTACTTTTCCACATGTCTGGTTTTCATGCACCGATTCTAGTGGACACTTATGTCTCATGCTTCAGAGTACATACTAATGCTGGTTTTCCATAGGGGTATTTTTCATGCACTTATCCGGGTGCACGCTCGTGTCTCACGTGGCACTGCTCACATTTTGATGCTGGTTTTCATACAGGGATCCTGGTGCACGCTTGTCTCACTCTTCACAGCACATTCTAATGCTGGTTTCCCACATGGCTGGCTTTCGCTTACAGATCCTGGTGCACACTCGTGTCACGTTGCACAGCACACACTAATGCTGGTTTTTCACAGGGCTGGCTTTAATGCACCGGTCCTGGTGAACGCTCATGTCTCGCGCTGCACAGCAAATTCTAATGCTAGTTTCCCACAGGGCTGGTTTTCACACACCAATGCTGGTGCATGCTCATGCTGCACAGCAAACTCTAATGCTGGTTTCCCACATGGCTGGTTTTGGCACACGGATCCTGGTGCACTCTCACGCTGCAAAGCACACACTAATGATAGTTTGCATACGTGGACCCTGGTGCACGCTCGTGTCTCATGCAGTACATCACACTCTAATGCTGGTTTTCCATAATGCTATTTTTAATGCGCAGGTCCGTGGGCACACTTGTCTTACTGCACACTTTAACCCCTTCCGTGCGGGGCATATTCCCCCCCCCCCTGTGCTGGGGGAGAGGGGGCGCTCCCAGCGCCCTGGTGCTCATGACGAGCTCAGCTCGTCATGAGCCACGGTGGTCGTGTGCTCATGACGAGCTGATCTTGTCATGACCACACCAGTTTCATTTGAACGCTCGCACAGCAGGGGAATTTTCTCAGCGTGCGAGCGTTCTAACGGTCATGACGAGCTGAGCTCGTCATGAGCACATGAGCACCGTGGCTCATGACGAGCTGAGCTCGTCATGAGCATCCAAGGTGTTAATAATGGTTTGCCACATTGCTAGTTTTCATGCACAGAACCTGGTGCACGCTTATGCCTCACTCTGCACAGCACAATCTAAGGCTGGTTTTCAAATGAGTTTCTCCTACTGCAGACAGAACAGGCTTTCCTGCAATATTCAGCACGCCATGCGTGCTTTCACTTTCCAAGCCGCCCGAGAGAATGGCGGCTTCTTCTTTACACAGAAATAGGTCTCGTAATTACAAGCATTTGAGCTATTCGCATTGTAAATGACAATGTTTTTTTATTGATGTGTTATTTACAAAACAGATAAATAAAAGGTTTTAGGAAAATGGGGTCGCACACTGCTTATACACCAGCGGGATCGCCCCTAAGGACCATGGTAATTGTAGTATCGTTTTCTGCGATGCATCTTCTTTCGAATTCTCGAGTATCTTTTAGTCTTCGCCATCCCTGTACACGTGTTTCGGGGTATTTACCCCTCGTCAGCAGGGATTAGGCCATCTTCTGGGGTTGCTGCGTGCTGCCAAATATCACCAGGTATAGTACCACACAAAGGCACGCAGGTGCGGGGTCCCGAGCTCGTCAGCCCACGGCTGAAAGGAGCATAAAAATTAGGAAAATGGGGTCGCACGCTGCTTATACACCAGCGGGATTGCCCCCAAGGACCATGGTAATTGTAGTATCGTTTTCTGCAAAGCATCTTCTTTCGAATTCTCGAGTATCTTCAAGTCTTCGCCATCCCTGTACACGTGTTTCGGGGTATTGGGCTGGTGGGGCTGACGAGCCCGGGTTACGCACCTGTGTGCCACAAGCGGTACCGGACCTGAGAATATTTTATAGCAGCCTACGCAGCACCCCTACATACATGCCTATTCACTGCTGACGAGAGGTAACAACCTCAAAACACGTGTCCAGGGATGGCCAACGCGACAGTGATTTTTACTCAAGACTCCGGCAGAGGCGCACCCGCTGATGCTTACTTCATGGACCACAATGCTTTAGGGTAACACGCTGGTAGGACAAGCAGTGTGCGACCAATTCGACTTTCTTTTGTAGTCAGGCTCTCTTGAGCTGGTGGGGCTGACGAGCCAAGGTTACGCACCTGCGTGCCACGAGCGGTACCGGACCTGAGAATATTTTTTGGCAGCCTACGCTGCACCCCTACATACATGCCTATGCCCTGCTGACGAGAGGTAACAACCTCGAAACACGTGTCCAGGGATGGCCAACGCGACAGTGATTTTTACTCAAGACTCCGGCAGAGGCGCACCCGCTGATGCTTACTTCATGGACCACAATGCTCTGGGGTAACACGCTGGTAGGACAAGCAGTGTGCGACCAATTGGACTTTCTTAGATAAATAAAAGGCATTGTCATTTACAATGCTGATAGCTTAAACTCTCGCAAATGCTAGACCTATTGCATTGCAAATGCTTTTTTTCTTTGCAGTGGCGTTATCAGTTAGAAAACAAGAGTTAGAGCTATTGGCGTTGTAAGTGTAAATATTTATGTGTAATAGAGTAGAGTCGGTGTATGTGGTGTGTTGTGGAATTATGTTGCTACCATCCAGATAATGTGAGCATTTAAGAAGCAGAGGTGCAGTTAGGATGGATGGGTTGGTGGTGGAATGATAGCTATTTGTATGAATGCCTGAATGGATGGATAGCTGTATGAGTACATGCATTGATGTCTGGGTGATCAGTTGAATGAAAAGATGGTAGGTGATGCATGTGTCGGAAAGTTACAGATGGTTGGTATGGAAAGAAAAAGATGGATACATAGGGAAAACATTTAGGAAAAGGAACTTTTAGTACTTTATTGGACCTTTGGTCAAGACTGGATGATATTTAAGGCTACAATGGTGGCCCCGGTCTCAATAAACATAAAATCCCATTTACAGTTCAGAAGTTGGTGGTGGTTTAGTTTGTTTACCCCGAAACTATGCTTCCTTGTCAACTGCTTGGATGCCTGCCTAATCTGCAGTCTTCCAACAGAGTATTACACTTGGATACTGGTTAAACCCATTCAAATCTTAAATGCTGTGTCCGATCAAACCTTACAGTAGACAGTTACTAATTATGACTGATGAAGGAAAAGTCTAATGACTGGTCCCATTTATAGCCCTTGCATATGGTGTTCTGCACATTGCAAGTACACGTTGACAATAAACTGTTGATAAGCACAATTATGCCACTCTGTGGCATCGAGACTGCCAAATATAGGCCTATTTGTATCTCTCTAGTGCATGTGATGCACACAAAAGGCATGCAACATGTTTCCAGAGCCTTGCAATTTGTAACTGTGTAAGGGCAAGGAAGGGATGGCATGACTGGCACAGCAAGGGCAGCATTACCGTCTTTTTGTTCTGAGGACTGCAACATTTCCGAGTGAGCCTTCACATCAGCAGCTTCCCAGTATCTCTGTTGCTTATTTGATTCGAAGACCAAACAAAAGATATCACATTCTGGGGCCTTATTACAGATTACTGCACCAACGCTAATTGTCACTGTGCATCAGATTATGCACCCAACGGCATAACAGAGGATAGGCTTGTAATGCGCCAAGATATTGGCGCAGACTTTGAACTCTGTGTTGATATGCGTTTGCATCTGTGCACATATTGTATTAGCGCACACACGCAAATGCACATAAACACAGATGTACTCTGGCGTACAGCAACAATTAGCGCTGGTGCATCATCTGTAGTGCGGCCCCTGAATGTTTAATGTACTGCTTTAGTTGATGGGCTAGGTGAAACTCCTTATTCTCTCACCAAACACCTGACCCATACATTCACTGAAGCACTACAAAGAAGAAATAAGGCTGCACTGCGCTCTGAAAAAACAATAGTCTAGCCTCACAAATCAGAAGTATACTTATACCCAAAGCACGCTCCATACACATTTTGTATGCCTTGCAAAGATGCAGATAACAGTTTCAGGTGTTAAGCATGTATTGTATTAAAAAGCACTCCTGCCGAACTTGTGATGCTGTACCTGCCCAGACAGCCCACCACCCTTGCCCTACCTGAACAAATGGAGCTCCAAGACCATGCAGGTTGCCTACTCCAGCTTTGCCAGGCCCAGTTTCACCTGCTGCTGCAGCAGTGTGAACCCCATGGGCTCACTGTTGCCTTCCACGGCCTCCAGCAGCTCAGCCAGCACCGGAGGCAGAAGGAAGGCATAAACTGGATAAATTTGACAAGCGCAGTACCTGTACATTGTCACCCTGAGGACGCCATACTATTTAAGGTACTATCCATGCTGAAGGTAATCAGCGTAGGATGCGCCATCTTGGTTAAGGGATCATAAACTGCGTAGTTGTGGTTGAGTGCTTGCGAACCTAATACAGCGGCAGCAACAAAAAACAAGTACTAGCGAAAGAAGAGACGGCTCTTAGCAGAGGCACTGTCATACGGAGGGCAGACTTCATGCATTTAAATACACAGCATCCAGGCGAGCCTCCACTATTTTATTCTCACCACTGACTGATGAGAGAAACAGGGGTTGTGGACTGGGAATGAGAGAAATGCAGGGGTCGGCGGCTATCCATACGAGCTGGGGTTTACATTTGTTGCACTGTGATAAAGTACGGCTTGCCGTGCTGCAACAATAAGAGCAAATAGTTCTCCCCAACAGATAAAGAATGTAAGCGGAAAGAAACTGTATTTAGGCGGTGCTCCTCTGCGAAAAACTGAAGTGAGGTATCGCTGCATGAACCACTTAGAAGGCAACAAAGAAGAGCGACACTTGACTGAAGCAATAGTAAGCAGGAGGCAGGAGCAAACTCCTTTATCAATATAACAGGTCTTCCAGACAGCACATGTGCGTTGCTAGGCTCAACCTAAAAAGCAATATAACTATTTTTTTTTCTCGTGACATATACACCTAAAACAAGAAGCACACAAAGCAGTCCTTTAAAAATATGCATGTCTTCTATGATTGCAAGAAACTGGATTCTTATTTGGGGTGGACAACTACACATCTCAAGGAATAATCACAACTCGAGTATGCGTGAACCTTCAAAGTCACTAATTACCTATGCTCTACCCGCTGATAGGAATGGTGTAGATAAGACGGGCTTAATTTAGGGAAATGTGCGACTTATTTATCCACTGTCAGAACAGTAATAAAGTAAAAAAACACCAAGCAATTAAAATCGGATTAAGAAATGGATGGAGGCCACTTTACAACTCGCAGCATTGTGTATGGAGTGGGGTATTAGGGCAGTTAACGGCAGAGTTCCCTTGGACAGAAATGGTTCCCACACATTCTGTATTGGCCAGAGAAGGAGCCGCGTTGATTACTTTCTTATCAATCTAGAACACTGGCCGCTCCTCATTGACATGGAGGTTATAGAAAGAGTAGAAAGTGATCACATCTCTCGTATACTCAAGGTGTCAGCCCAAGGTTTAGTAATGCCACAGCCACTGGTAGCTCAGTGTTGGACAGCTAATACCCTGATTTGTAATGACTTGAGGCAGGTCAAAGGGGAACACATTTTGGGAAATGATCAATCGCCCGCTTTGATTAGGGCTGAAATCGTGAAGTCCCTAACAGTCGTCCAAGCTGCTACTTCTCAGGCCAATTTTAATGAGCCTATACTTCGAGTCCATGAAGATTTATTTGGCAAAATTAAAATCCATTTACAGAGCCCAGTAGTCAGAAAAGTAAATTCAACATAATGCATGCTACCTGATATAATAAGTTGTGCAGAGAAGCCTACAGGATCTTGGCCTCCGCTATAAAATCAAAGGAATTGGGTAGAATTAGATTAGCTGGGAAGAGCTATAGAGCAACTCAACTAAAAGCGAAGAAAGAATGGGACGAACACAGATGGCATGATCTCCAACAGGCCAAAAAAAGTTTTGGCATCTGGTCAAATAGGGCAGCGGTGGTCAGGCTCCCACACCACACAATTATGTGGCACCAGACCAGTGGGTTATTTTCTTTGAGGCGAAATTTGCCGCAAATGATGTGAGGGGGATAGAAGAACTGTTTCAAGTTCCCCACCCTGATATGGTGTTAACGCCGATTCAACCTCAACCAGATCAAAAGTTAAGAGCAGTTCCTCGTGGTAGAGCCCCGGGCCCTGACTGCGTACTGGCTGAGTTGTACTTGCATGATAGTGACATCTGGCAAAGGCACATACAGCAACTAGCAAATGCAATTGCTAGTGGAGCTCCAATACCAGAATGTTGGTATGGAGCAGAAATCCTGCCAATCTACAAAAAGGGCGACCAATCCAGTCCCAGCAACTAGAGGCCAATCAGCCTTATAGACTCAATTCAGAAGATCTCAGGAATGACATATTAACCCCGTTCCAAGCTGGTTTCTGCAGTTAGTTCTGCAGTTAGGGCCCCCCTTCCCAAAAATGTCTGGGTCCGCTCGTGGAGTAGAGTTGACCCGGCGAACTTATCAGCTCTTTTAAGTGCTTCCTACCCCGTCTTACACGGGCTTCCCACCTCGGCTCAGGTTAACATCATTGAACAATGGCTCTCCTCAGCCAGTGAGTCCATTGCTCCCTTGAAACGTCTGACCTCCAAGCGGGAGAAAGATGCCAACTTGTGGTTTACCGATGACCTGAAAACCATCAAATTATCGGTACGCCGTGCTGAGAGGGCCTGGAGGAGAAACTATTGTCCCATCTTAAGAGCTGATTTTACCACTCTATTAGCTCAATATAAGAATGCCATCTTCGCCGCTAAAACGGCCTATTTCTCCTCCAAGATCCTCACAGCCGAGAACCAATCAAGGGAAATTTTCTCGATTGTTCAGAACCTAGCCTTTTCAGATCGTACCTCTCTTAAGCCCTCTCCTTCCCTTGCCCTTTGTCACTCTTTGAATAGATTTTTTATCGATAAAATTGCTGCCATTAAAGCTAATATCCCTGCACCTTCCCCGTCTTTTGTTGATCCTCAGTGCCCTCCTTCCCAAGGTCAATTAAACTCACTCCCCCTTCTGACCATGGAATCCTTCACATCTTTAATCCCCCTTGTAAAATCTGGCTCTCCCCTTGACACCTGTCCCGCTCACATACTTCGTCACATTTACACCTCTTGCCCTGATCCTCCCCTTCACTTGCTAAACAGCTCACTCTCTTAGGGGGTTGTCCCCAACCCCCTGAAATCAGCTATAATTTTACCCATTTTAAAAAAACCTGGCGCAGACCCCTCGATCCCAGCCAACTTTCGCCCCATTTCTCTCCTACCATTTTTGGCTAAGGTGCTCGAGCGCCATGTCACCAGGTCTCTGAGCACCTTTGTGGAAGAGAATGGGGTATTGGCTTCCCGTCAGGCTGGTTTTCGCCCCGCACACTCTACGGAGTCCGTAGTCCTTTCGGTCCTTGACAACCTCAGGGAGGGGAGGGACACCAATCAATTCCAGGCTCTGGTCCTCCTCGATCTTTCTGCCGCCTTCGACACGGTGGATCATACCATCTTACTTTCCCGTGTCGCGGCGGCGGGGATCGGGGGTACGGCCCTGGTTTGGTTGTCCTCCTTCCTGAGGGACCGCACCCAGGCAGTTCGCCTGGGTGACTTCACTGCGGACTTTCGGAAGGTTCTGTGCGGGGTCCCCCAAGGCTCCTCCCTTTCACCTCTTCTGTTTAATCTTTACATTTCTCCCCTCATCTTTTCTTTAGAACAAATGGAGGTCGCTGTATATAACTATGCGGATGACCTCCAACTTGTCTTCAATCTGTCCTCTTCTTCTGCCTCTATCTCTAATTTTCAGTCCACTATGATTTTCATCAGGGACTGGATGGATTTCAACCACCTGAAACTCAACCCTGATAAGACCGAGTTGGTGTTGATGGGTGGTTGTTCCAGTCCCTGGTCTTCACTTTTTTGGCCCCCTTCCCTTGGTCCCTCTCCGGTCCCCTCTACTTCGGTCAAAACCCTTGGTATTAAACTCAACTCTCACCTTACCCTTCACTCCCAGGTTAGTTCTCTGGTTTCTTCCTCTTTTCTTTCTCTTCGTACCATCCGCAAGGTCTCTCGATTTTTCACCTTTGAGGCCTTGAAACTGATCGTCCTTGCGATGGTCATCTCCCGCCTGGATTATGGCAACGCGCTATATGCAGGTATACCTGCATATAGTCTCAGGCGGTTGCAGATGATCCAAAACCAGGCGGCTCGGCTGGTCTTTAACCTTCCTAAATCCTCACATGTCACCCCCCTTCTGAAACTTTTACATTGGCTTCCGGTTCGGGAACGTATCCAATTCAAGCTTGCATCTATCACTTACCAGGCTCGATTGGGCACGGCCCCTGCATTCATTTCTTCGGAGATTATCCCCTACTTGCCAACTAGGGAGCTCCGATCTTCTTCCCAATCCCTCCTGACAGTTCCCCGGTTTCGCCGGAAAAAGTGGGGGGGCTCAAAATTTGCGACCCTTGCCCCAACCCTCTGGAACTCATTACCCCTTGATCTCAGATCCCTAACCCCATATTTCCAGTTTCGAAAGAAACTTAAAGCTTACTTCTTCAGCAAAACTTTCATTTAGTCCTTTGTTACCCGACCTCCTTTCCTTGTCTATTGTGGAGATCTGCCAGTTACAGCGCCATGAAACCGCTGGTGTAAGAGTGCTATATAAGAATTTTTAAACTCAAACTCAAACTCTGGTTTTCATGTTCATGTGAGCACCATTGACCAGGTGTTTTTGTTTTATTCTAATTTACTGGCATGTGGTGGTGCTAGCAGGAGGTACAATTTATGCCGCCTTCGTGGACCTTAAGTCTGCCTTGAACATGGTACCCTGAAATAATTTGTGGGTGGTCCTATACAATCCGGGGTGCCACTTGACCTACTATCCATTATTGTCAGACTACACAAGGCCAATTATGCTCAAGTGCCCTTGTGCTCACAGTGTAACATAAGAGATCAGTTCCCTGTATCTAAAGGGGTTTGTCAAGGGTGTGTAATAGCCCCAACATTATTCTCCTTATTTTTAAATGGGGTCGTCGACTATTTATCCACGTTCTAGACAGATGCGCAGTCACTTGCAAGTACCAAAGTCCCAATACTTATGTTAGGTGATGATACGTTGATCATCTCAAAAACACAAAGTGGGCTGAAGAGGGCAGGGGGTTGATGCGCTTTGAGGGTTTCTTTAAGGATCGTGGTCTTCTCGTAAATAAAAGCAAAACTAAATCCATGGTCCTTCACAAACATAGAGCAATACTGGGCAACATAAACCTAAACAAGGAAAACCTAAAAAAGACTGTTTTCAATGGCCACAGTAAAGTTTTTCCTTGGGACTCAGTCTCAGTCTCTAAAATTGAAGTAAAAATCCTTCAGTGGGTCAAACCGCCATGCTGTATCGGACGGTGTGTTCCATGAGGCCGGGTACCTTATCGATCAGGACCCACTAATTTCCTGCTGCGGTGAAGCTCCAAGTGGGAGAAACCACTTTCCTCAAACCAGTGTGGCCATGCCTTGGGTGGATAGAATGGGTTTGCGTGTTCTGGTTCTCCTGAGAACTGGGAATCCAAAATCTTGTAAGTGCCAACTTTTCAGAGGTGGTATGACAAGTGCAGTTAGACACAGCTAAGGTTTCCAGGACCTGAAAAACAACAGTTGGGAGTCCAGACTCAATCCAGGAGAGGCTATCAGCAGGTTCCAATTCAGGTCCAGTTGTTATTGGTCAGCTGGGCACTTCAAGGAAAAGTCCTCTTGCAGCTTGTTGTGGCCCTATAGCTACACAGGACAATAGGTGTCTACTTTTTTGCCTTGGTTACAAGGGAAAGCAAGTCCAATCCTTCAAGGCTCTGCTCTAGTTACAGATATCTGCTCCATTCGTCTTCTCTTCTTCCACAGGTCCTTAAATTTTGATTAAAATTGGTGTTTTGAGGTTCCATGTTAATGCCTGCTACCAACTACTGTATTGCTCCTAAAGGTGCCCGAAGCGAATGGGAAAAAGTTCAGGAGGGACATTTGGGATCATCCTTATAAGGACGTAAGCCGAGACCTCTCCAGGTGTCACAAAACATTTGCCTGTTACAGGCGACACCCCTTCGAAGTAAATTAAGTTCCTGGGCCAACCATACTGTTCTTTCTGTCAGGGGAAGAGATAAACAACTCCTGATTCCCAAGCCATTGTACCTGCCCTATGGTAATTTTTCTTACCATTCATCCCAGCTTATTCCTGGCTGTGCCACTGCTTATGAGAGAATGCAGATTAGCCCAAGCAGCTTCAAGCAGGAAAAATCTAACTTTCTAAAATATACCTTTCCCTAATATTCATTAAAAATATGACTGCACACCATTGAGTTGGGATTTTAATAACTAATAAAAAGTAGTTGTTTCATCATTTTTGTAGCTGGACCCTAACTGGAGATACCAACATTTATTTTTACTATCGCTTCCCAGTGTTTCCTTACTGGATAGCAAGAGCCTTCTCACATTAAAAATTGCTTTTGGGTGCTAGTCACTATAAAGACATGTTAACTGTATATTTCTACTGTTAACTGTATATATCTACTGTTCTACTCTCAGATCATGCACGCTGCCTTGTAGGCTAAACAGCCTACACAGGAGTGACTTTTTGATATAAAAGACATTTTTTACCTTCCAAAATAAGTTATGTTGAATGAATGTACAGTAGGTTTTACAGTGCAGCAGTCAGGAATACAAAGTATAGGGCTGAAGCCATGTCCCCCCTGCCGCTGTAGTTGATGGCACTATAGGCACTGCAGTCCTCTAGTGCCATTACATTTTTGGACCCTGTGTTCACTTTCTACATCGTATAGTAGGGACATCCAAGCAAGTTAAATATTATTAGCCAAATTAACCATATATAAGAGGGTGCACAGGCACTCTACTAGCAGGGGTAAATTGTACAGAGTTGTAAAGCCAGCAAAACAGAAATGGGAAAAATCAGGAGGGATGCCACACAAAATATGGTCATTTCCTACAATGATTATTAAAATGAAGCATAATTATTAGAAATTAATATAAGCATTTTACACAAATACCTTTTCATGTGCCAACACTTGGCTGTTTCAGAATAGTAAACATAACCAAATAATATTTGTTTCTGGTGCAGCCCCAGTGTCCAGTCGCTCTATATTATGAGAGATGTAAATGTCCACTTTTTAGTCTACATTGGGCATTCTGGGGCTTTTAGTTTCTTTTTTAAAGTGACAGTATTGCTGAAAAATTGCAGCATGCAAAGCGCTCTTGTAGTTTAAAAGAGTAGACTCACTGGCTTGGAACCATAAAAGTGCTGTGTGGCACTGAACAGTGTAATGGTCAACAGCTCAAAGAGAATCCAGACATTCAAATACCTGCAGCGCAAACTTCACTTTAACACATGAAAGCTACTGTCAGAGTTCATAGGTGTACTAGGCAGTTGCTTAAGGTGCCAAGTGAAAGGCACGCCAAATTCAAGGGGAAACATTGCAACAAAAAAAAACGGAAAGCAAAAAAATATCTTTAGCCTCACTATATGTTATTTGGTTTTAGATGGTGGATACTCCCTCTACTTGGTCTGGTTAGTGACTAGCAGCCAATCATGGGTGCTACTCGTTACAGCACAGCCCCCCTTTGCCCTATAGAATTTTGTATTTCACATTTTGAAAAAAATGTACATGAGTAAGTAACAAGACATTTCCATATTGGTTAAGTGAGTACAATATTTTTTTCAAACAATGTGTACCAATCTTTGTGTTTTCCAATATCTTTTTGTATGGGGGTAGCAAACAAAGTTGCTCCTAAATTAATATATCTTTCTACCCACTTTTCAATGGTTTCCTTTTAGCCACTGATCATTTTAAATGGCCTTTTATCTGTTAGAATATTAGGGGGTCATTAGGATCTTTGGCGAGTGGCCACTGCCCCATAGCGGTGGCAATCCACCCGAGATCCGTCCCAACCCGCCACCATTTCCCCCGCCATATTACTATGGCGGGGGGGACCACGGCGGACAGAAAGACCGTCTGCCGCTTTTCCGGACCGGGCGGAAAAGAGTTTAATATGGTGGCGGTGTGTGCTAGGCACCGCCATCCATATTAGTATGCGGCGGACACTTGCCTTTCCTTGGTGGCATTGCTGCAGCGGAAAGGCATGCAATATTATTTCTTGTAGGGGCCCATTGCAGGCCCCCAGGGACACTGGGGGGTGAACATAGGGGGTACCTATGGTACCCCCTGCAGTTCCATGCACAACATGGCAGGCACCGCGCGGTGCCTGCCATGTTGTGCATGGAAGTGCACGACGTGCCTTCCTGGCATTGTGGCGGGGGATGCTGATTGCACCGCCTGCCACAATGTCAGGAATGCAGGATGCACCCGCCACTGTGGCAGTGCATCCTAATGGCCCCTACGGGACAACCGCCCTTATGGCGGGTGGTCTCATATCACGATAGGATGGCAGGTGGACAAAGTCTGCCCGCCATCCTAATCACCACCTTAGTCTTATTTTGCAATTTTTATATAATTTCACGGCTTTCACATCTGGTTCCTTTAGTGTATACCAAATATAATGGCCTGTACATCCTACAATATTTGGTAGCCCCTATTTTTATGGAGATTGAACCTACCAGGATACAATTTGGCATGGCATCATGTTGACTCTGTGAACACATTCCTCATAGAATCCTTGCTTGAGTTTTCCAACATCTTTTCCTAAAGTGATACCACATATTACAGCTCATGCGTTTCTGTAAAATCTGGTTTTGCTTACTTTTCAACTTAAGTTGCATTTTTATTTGATAGCAGACTGCAGTATCTTTTCCTTTTTGTGATTTCATTCCACAAGCCTTCACATCAGGGTCCTTCTGGGGATATTAAATATAATGCTTTACAAGGGCTATAATATTTTGTGTTCCCTGTGTTTCTTGGGTTAGAGTTTACCAGGATTCCATTTGACATGGCATAATTTGGGCTGGATGAACACAGTATATTACTGCCAATTAGCACCCTTCACTGAGTTTTCCAACATCTCTTACAGTGGGGATATCACATATTACTGCTCCAGCATTGCTGTTTTGTCTGATATCCCCTACTTTTCAACTGTTAGCTTTTAGCTACTGACCAATTAAAGTTACCTTTTATATGAGAGTAGATTACACGTATTCTTTGCATTTTTCATTTGATTCCACAAGCTTTCAAATCTGGTTCCTTTCGAATATAATGCCTTGTTTGGGCTGTAATATTTTGCGTCCCCTTTATTTCTTGGTTGGAGTGTACCAGGATTCAATTTGACATGGCATTCTGTGGACAAAGTATTTTCCTGCCAAATGGCACCCTTCCCTTTGTTTTCCATAGTATTTTACTGTGGGGATACCACATATTACAGCTTCTGCAGTGCTGTAATATCTAGAATCCCCAACTTTTAAAGTGTTATTTTTTAGCCACATATCAACTTAAGTTGTCTTTTATGTGCTAGCAGACTGCTATATCTTTTCACTTTTTTATTTCATTGCACAAACTTTCACATCTAGTTCCTTTGCAGGATACCAAATATAATGTCTCATAAGGGCTATAATGTTTGGTATCCCCTAAGTTTCGTGGGATAGAGCTTACCAGGATTCAATTGGACTTTCTGATGTCTGGGTGAACAAAGTATTTTCCTTCCACATGGCATCCTTCCCTCGGTTTTCCATAATATTGTACTATGGGGATACCACATATTACAGCTTCTGCATTGCTGTAATATTTGGCACCATATATAATGGAGTCTATCGCCTATAAAATATGGTATCCCTTGTGTTTCTTGGCTAAGAACTTACAAGGATTCAATTTGACGTGGTCTAATGTTGGATGGGTTAGTACAGTATTCGTGAAATTAGCACCCTTCCTTTTGCTTGCCAACATCATTTACTATAGGGATACCAAATATTATGGCTCATGCATTGCTGTAATATCTCATATTCCCTATGTTCCATGATTTACCCTTTAGCCATTGACCATTTGAAGTTGCCTTTTATTTGATAGCAGATTACAGTATCTTTTCACATTTTGTACATCATTCCACAAGATTTTGCATCCGGAACCCTTAGGGGATACCTAATATAATAGTCTATACAGCCTATAATATTTGGTATTGCATGCGTTACCTGGGTTGGAACTTACCAGGGTTTAATTTGACATGGTCTTATGTTGGAAGGGTGAGCACAGGGATCTGTCCTAAAAAGCACCCTTCCTTTTGTGTTCCAACATCGTTTACTATGGGGATACCAAATATTATGGCTCATGCTTTGCTGTAATATCTTGTTTCCCCTACGTTTCACGGGTTGCCCTTTAGCCATTGATCATTTGAAGTTGCCTTTTATTTGATTACAGACTACGGTATCTTTTCACATTTTAAAATCATTGCACAAGATTTTACGGTCAGTCCCTTGGAGGATATCTTATATTATCACCTTTATCGGCTGCAATATTCGATATCCTCAGTGTTTCTCCGTTTAGAAGTTACCAGGATTCAATTTGACATCGCCTTATGTTGGATGGGGGAGCACAGACTTTCTATGCCAAACAGCACCCTTCCTTTTGCTTCACAACACCTTTTACTATGAGGATACCAAATATTATGGCTCACGCATTGCTTTAATATGTCTTATCCCCTACGTCTCATAGGTTACCCTTTAACCATTGACGTTGCTGTTTATTTGATGACTTTCAGTAACTTTTCACATTTTTTACATAATTCCACAAGATTTTACATCCGGTTCCCTTAAGGGATACCTAATATAATGGGCTATACCATCTATAATATTTTGTACCCCCTGTGTTTCTTGGGTTAGAACTTACCAGTATTCAATTTGATATGGTCTTATGATGGACAGGTGAGCACAATATTTCTATGCCAAATAGCATCCTTCCCTTTGCTTTCCAACATCGGTTATTATGGGGATACCAAATATTATTTCTCACGTATTGCTGTAATATCTCGTATCCCCTAGGTTTCGTGGGCTACCCTTTAGACATTCACCAGTTGAAGTTGCCTTTAATTTGTTAGCAGACTACATATCTATTCACATTTTTCACCTCACTCCACAAAATTTAACATCTGGTTCCCTAAGGGGATACCAAATATAAGGACCTCTACCTCCTATATTATTTGGTGTCCCCTGTGTTTCTCTGGTTATAACATACCAAGATTCAATTTGACATGGTCCTATGTTGGATGGGTGTGCACAGTTTTTCTATCACAAATAGGACCCTTCTTTTTGCTTCACAACATCGTTTACTATGAGGATACCAAATATTATGGATCACTGGATGGATTGCTGTAATCTGTCAATCAATTAATCTACTTGTAAAGCGCGCTACTTACCCGTGAGGGTCCCAAGGTGCGGAAGGGAGGGGGTGCTGCTACTGCTCATGAGCCAGGTCTTGAGGAACCTTCCGAAGGTGAGTAGGTCTTTGGTCTGCCGTATGTGGGTAGGGAGGGTGTTTCAGGTCTTGGCAGCGAGGTAGGAGAAATATCTGCTGCCGGAGTTCGTCCGTTGGATGCGGTGGACAGTGGCGAGGGTGAGGCTGCTGAGGCGGAGATGGCGGGTGGGGTTGTGGAAGCTGAGTCTGCTGTTCAGGTAGCCTGGTCCGGTTTTGTGGAGTGCTTTGTGTGCGTGGGTGAGGAGCTTGAAGGTGATCCTCTTGACGAGGGGGAGCCAGTGTAGGTCTCTCAGGTGGGGGGTGATGTGGTTGCAGCGGGGGACGTTGACGATTAGTCGGGCGGCGGCGTTTTGGATGTGTTGTAGTGGTCATAGGTGTTTGGCTGGGATTTGTGCGTATAGTGCGTTGCTGTAGTCCAGTCTGCTGCTGATGAGGGCCTGTGTCACCGTTCTCCTTGTTTCAGTCGGGATCCACTTGTAGATCCTGCGGAGCATGCAGAGGGTGTTGTACCAGGAGGAGGAGACAGCGTTGACCTGTTTAGACATGGAGAGGGAGGAGTTGGATGAAACCTAGGTTGCATGCGTGGGCAGTGGGTGTTGGTGCTGTTCCCAGTGTGGTCGGCCACCAGGAGTGGTCCCAGGCTGAGGGGGTGGGTCCGAGGATGAGGACCTCTCTCTTGTCAGAGTTCAGCTTCAGACGGCTGCTTTTCATACAGTTGGCAACAGCCTTCATTCCCTTGTGGAGGTTGGTTTTGGTGGTGTGTGGGCCCTTGGTGAGGGAGAGGGTGAGCTGGGTGTTGTCGGCGTAGGAGATGTTGAGGTTGTGGCGACCGGCCACTTGTGCGATGGAAGCCATGTAGATGTTGAACAGCGTTGGGCTGAGGGAGGAGGCCTGGGGGAGGGGGACGCCACAGATGATGTTGGTGGCTTCGGATCAGAAGGGTGGGAGGCGGACGCTCTGGGTTCTGCCGGTGAGGAAGGACGTGGTCCATTCGACAGCCTTCTCTTGGATTCCGGCTTCTAGGAGGCGTGTCTTCAGAGTGCGATGGCAGACCGTGTCGAATGCGGCTGACAGGTCTAAGAGGATGAGGGCTGACGTTTCGCTGTTGTATAGTTGGCGCCTGATGTCGTCTGTTGCGGCGATGAGTGTTGTCTTGGTGCTGTGGTTTCGTCTGAATCCGGATTGGGACGGGTACAAGATGTTGTTGTCTTCCAGGTGGTGGGCCAGTTGCATGTTGACTATTTTCTCGATTACCTTTGCCGGGAAGCGGAGCAGGGAGATGGGCCGGAAGTTCTTAAGGTCCTTGGGGTCCGCTTTGGGCTTCCTGAGAAGGCTGTTGATTTCGGCGTGCTTCCAGCATTTCAGGAATGTTGCTATTTCATTTTTTTTTTTTTTAAATATCTTTATTCAAGAAGTTTTTTCCCCCCCCTCCATTTTTCTGTTACATCCAATGTGTTTTTAGACATTTACATAGTCTTTTACAACAAATACAGATTTGTATTGCTAAATAATAATAATAATAATATGCAGATTTAGAGTACTAACACATTAACCATAAGTATGGCACATCATACAACATATCTATTAATCTTATAGACTCAACAAATTTCTCAGTTATTGCCGCCCGTAATTTTCCTATTCTTCCAATGCTCAATGGGCAGCCATATCTTACACCCCATAGCTTTTGCCTTCCTTCCTTTTCTGTCATATATGGCCCTCTCTAAATTATATGTAGATAATAATCTTGCTACCCAAGTCTGGAACGACGGTGCTGTTTTCTCCTTCCATGCTTTTGCAACAATTATCCTGTATACCGCTGTAACCATGAATAAGAATTCTGGATAAATTATATTTTCCTCTGAGCTTACCCCCAGAATTATCAGCTCCTCAGTTAATTTAGTTTGTATTCCCAGTGATTTCTCCAGAAACTCTTCTATTGCCAATTTTAAGGTGTATAATTGTGGACATTGTGCGAACATATGTGAAATGTTAGCCTGTGCTGAATTACACCTAGGGCACGTTATTCCAGTGGAGCCTCCCCAACTGGCTATTCTAGCTGGTGTATAGTATAGTGAATAAACTGTTTTATAGTGTTGGGTTTGGAGTGTAGCAGAGCATAAAATAGTTCGACCAAAATCTAAGGAAATTTGTAAATCTTGCGGTCGTGCCTGTACCTGTTCTCTCCATTTATTACTGTATTTCTCTCTGTCATCTGTTTTGTAAACTTGTAGCTCTGCATACAACTGTCTTATTGAGCATGAGAGGCTGCTTCCCAGATACTCCATTATCTTGCATCTCGCCATCCCTCCTGCACCCCCCGTTTTTGTATGGAAGTAACTCCTCACTTGTAGATATTTGAAGAAGCTATGTCCATCTATTTTATACCTATGCTGTATGTTTTGGAAAGTTAAGATTGCTCCCCCTTCATCCATTAAGTCCCACAATTTCTTGATCCCTTTCTCATCCCACTCTTTCATAGCTGTGTCCCAAAAAATTTCCATCGGGAGGTTATCATTCATATAGAGCCTTAAGTACCGATTATACCTTCCCAGTCCCAGTTTTTTCTTTATTGCTTTCCAGACTTTATATATCGCACTCAGAGTCTTAAATCTTGTATGCTTAAAGTATGCAAAGTCCACCGTTGTTACCAAAGCGTTTTCTGCCGCTTTACCTAAGAGTACTTCATATACGTTCACCGGGCATTTTCTCCCCTCGTCCTCCTGAGCACTTCCTCCTAATAGTCCTTTGGAGTATTGTAGAGCTGTTGCCCAGTAATAGAATCTAAAATCCGGTGCTCCCCAGCCTCCCCTCTCTCGTGGTAGTGTTAAAAACCGGTACGCTCTACGTGTCTTCCCCTGTGCCCAAATTAATTTATTTACTACTGATTCTATTTTGTTAAACCATATCCCTTCGATAAAAAGTGGAATTGCCCTGAACAAATATAAAAATTTCGGAAAAGTAACCATTTTAATAAAGTTAATTCTACCCATAAGAGTCAAGTGTAGGTTATTTACCCTCTCCAGGTTGCTTTTAACCTTGGCTAGCAATGGTTCCAAATTTATCTCTACTAATTTTTCTAAATCTGCCGTCACCCTAACACCCAAATACCTTGTGTCTGAGACAACTCTTGCGTCTGCAAATGTAGTGTATATATTCTGAACAACCTGTGTTTTCCCCCTATTTATTAAATATCCAGACACTTCTCCGAATTTCCTTGCCTCCTGTTCAATTTCAGCCAATGACTCCTCTGGTGTCGGTGTTATGACAGCCACATCATCTGCATAGGCAAATAATTTATATTCTTTCCCGTGTAATATAACTGGAGTAATCCTCCTATTTTCTGTGAGCCTTCTCAGATAGGGGTCTAGATATATTGCAAATAGTAAGGGTGAAGCTGGACATCCCTGCCTGGTCCCCCGTCTGATCTGCACTGCGTTAGAGTATGATCTATTAATACGTATCCTAGCACTAGGATGTTTATATAGTGCCTGGACTGCAGTTATGTATCCTCGACCTATACCAGCCCACTCCATAGCCCCCCAAGGTACGCCCAAGAGACCCTGTCGAAGGCCTTCTCGGCATCCAAAAAGATAGCTGCGACAGGGTCCCCTGAGGCCGCTGCAGCGTCCAATATAGTAATCAGCTGTCTAGTGTGTACAGTAGTTCCTTTCCCTGGTATAAATCCATGTTGTGTAGGGGAGACCACCCTCTCTATCACCTTACTCAGTCTATTGGCCAGTGCCTTGGAGAATATCTTTGCATCTGTGTTAAGCAGTGTAATGGGTCTATAAGAACCCGGCTCAGTGGGGGGTTTATCTTTTTTCAATATCACGATTATATCGGCACCCGCCCAAGACTGAGGAACAATTCTGCCTCCCTGAGCCAAGCAACAGATTATCCAAATGTCTTTGGCTAGTACCTCCCAAAAAGTTTTGTAGAATTCTACTGGGATCTGGTCTTGTCCCGTTGCTTTGCCAGATGGTAAGCTGAATATTGCATCTCTTATCTCCTGTAGCGTTAATTGCATATCTAGTTTATCCCTTTCTTCAATGCTCAACCCCTCCTGTAGGCCTTGCCTTAGGTATTCCATACTTTTTGCCTCTACCTCCTCATCGTTTTTATCTTGCTCATATAGTCTCTCATAGAACCTCCTGAACACCTCCTGCACCTCCTCCACTTTATTAACAATTGTCCCATTGCAGTCCTTAATTTCTTTAATTTCCCCTGCAGCTAGCATTTGCCTAGTTCTAATTGCGAGCAAATGTCCCACCCTCTCGTTGCATTCGTAACATTTCTCTTTATGTGCTAAGTATTTTCTTGCTGTTTTTTGTGCCAGAGTGGTCCCTGTTTCTGACCTCTGCATCTCTATAGCCACTAAGATCTGTTCAATAGGTTCTTGTCTTTCTATTGCATCCACTAGCCTTTTTTCCAACACCATTAAGTTTCTTATCTCCTCTTCCACCTTTTCCTTTTCCTTTTTACTTCTTGCCAAGGTATAGCTTAGTGTCTCCCCCCTTACTCCTGCTTTAAAGCTGTCCCACACCATATTTGCTGAGGCTGAGTATCTATTTACATCCCAAAACTGTGTCATCCATTCTTGCATCCTTATAAACAACTCCTCCTCCTTCAGCAAGCCTCTCTCAAACGTCCAAGTTGGGTTTATCTTTTCTGCTTTTTGTAGTATTTCTAGGCTTAACACCAGCGGATTGTGGTCCGACATTATCCTTGGGAGACAATCTATTTTAGCCCTGCTGACTAATGAGCTAGAAATAAAGAAATAGTCCAAGCGGGCAACTGTTTGATGTGGTGCTGAATAGAAAGTGCTACCTGCACCTATCGGATTAGATTCCAACCATATATCCACCAGCGCGTTATGTCTAGCAAGATTTTGTATTGCTTTATGCACCTTTTTTTTCCTTCCTTGATAACCACCTCCACTTGCACCGATTACTCCATTCAGCCCATTGATATTGAAATCCCCACAACAAATCACAGGCTCTGGCCACAAAGCTAACTCGCTATCCATAAAATCTAATAGTTCCGATTCATCTTCGTTTGAACCATATAGTGAGACCAAGGTACATCTTCCCGTGGCTGTTTCTATGTCTAGCATCACCCATCTCCCTTCGGGATCCTCTTTTTTCTTTTTAGTTTTAGCGACACCTTTTCTGGCCAGGACTGCCACCCCCTTATTTCTTCCTTCTTGACCTGTGCTAGCAAGAACCTCAAATCCCATCTGGCCAAGCAAGAATTTATCCTCAGCTGCTACGTGCGTTTCCTGTAGGCAGGTTATATCAATTTTCCAGAATCGCAGTAGCGCGGAGAGCTTCTGTCTTTTCTCCATATTGTTTAGCCCACATATATTAATCGTCATTATCCTAACTGCCATAGTTCTAGTTTAGCTTTTACCAGTGCCTCAACTACTTTTTTATCTTTTTCTGTGTATTCTTTTTCTGCGTCATTACAATCTCTACAAATCTGTATTAATTTACACCACCACCTTTTACCCGTGACTTCTTCCCTTCCTTCCCCCCCCCCCCCTTTAAGCCCCCCCACCCCGGTTGCTGCCCCTCCCCCCCTGTGACAGGCAAATAGGTCATCCCTGACCTATGTGTGTCCGCTTAGCGTTGTAGAGTCGCTCCCCCTCTCCTCCCCTCTTATCATCTACTGCTTTGAACTGTCAGGCTTAGTACATTATCCGACATTTGTATCTACTGAATTTTGAGTTTCTTCTGCTCCCTTCCTTGACTATTTCCTTCGGGCCCCCCCTTTCTCTTTTAATTCTGTCAGAAATTCCCCCGCTTTTATTTCAGAGAAAAACATTCTAGTGCGGCCCGCTACGATGACCTTCAGCTTTGCTGGAAACAATAGATATGCCTCTGCTCCTTGGGACTGAAATGCATTAATCAGCTGTCTTAGCCGCCAGCGCCTCTCCACTGTTATGTGACAAAAGTCAGGTCTTGCAAAAAAAGTTATCCCTTCCACCGTCTTTTTGGCATCAGGTCTGGCTCTCTCCATTAGCTCTTGCCTTGCAAGGAAGTTTCCGAAAAAGACTAACATAGCCCTGGGGAGCGTTCCTGAGCCTTCCTTGTGAGTTTTCTTTACAAAAAGTGGATATCTATGGGCTCTCTGCACTTCTTGTTCCCAGTTCCATGGTACCTCTGGGAACGCACCCTTCAGCAGCTTGACGACAAAGCCTCTAGGATCATGGCCTTCAATCCCTTCCTCTATTCCAAGGAGCCTGGCATTATTGCGCCTCTGGCGATTCTCCAAGTCCTCCACCTTCCACTGCAGATCCTCCATGACCTTAGTCTGACCCTCTCTAGATGATTGCCACTCAGTTGCTTCGTCTTCTAGACGACCGGTTCTTTCCTCCACTCCAATGATTCTTTCCTCAACTTCTTCAAACTTTTTATTTATTTTCCTGATTGAGGCTTGGATCTTTTTCGTATCATGCCTGGCCCTCCGGCTTTCAGTCCTTGCCTCCATTTGTATCTGTTTCAGCGTGGCAAACATTAGGTCCAATTTACCTCCATCATTTTGTGTCTCTTTCTCGTCTTCTTTATATATGTTGGAGGTAGCGGAATAGTCCCATACTAGCTTTTTGTATGCTCCCTTATGAATATTCTGGGGGGAGCCTGCTCTTCTGGATGTTGTTTTGCGCTTTTTTTGCGTGCCTCTCCCCCTAGAGCTGTCGCTAGCTTCTGAGCTCGAGAGTGAGTCAGAGAAGTCTCTCTCTTCCTCACTGCTTGCCAATGTTGAGTCTGATCCCTCAGGGACAGAAAAGAACCTATCTCCATCAGCCCCATCTGCGCGAGCCGTTTCTGCCAGAATGTTAGATAGTCTATATCCTTCATTATCTGCCCCCAGCGCAGCGTTCTCTTTCATTTTGGCTTGCACATGCTCCTCACGAATTTCGGGTTCCACCTCATTAAGGGCCTCAAGCATTTGCCCTGTATTCAACATCTCACCCCCACCGTTGGCCTCTCTCACCTCTTTGTCCAGGACCGGGTCTTGGTTTTCGTCCTGCATCCCCTGGGTCTGTGTCTGTGCCTGTTCTGATACAGCGCCGTCTGGCTGAGCTGTTGCATGACTCACCGCTCGGAGCTCCGCGGGAAGCGTGAGCTCCGTAATCCCCGGTTGCCTAGCAGCGCCTCCGCTTGCGTCCTCGGACGCTCTGAGCAGCTCCTGCGGGCGGCATGATTGTCGTGCTTTGCAGGGTTCCCGATGGTCCTGAAGCTCCTGATGTCTCTGCTTGGATTTTGGCTCCGAAGACCTCGGACACTGAGGGTTGCCGATATACAGTATCGTTTTTCTTCTTTTCTGCTACATCCCGCGCCGCTGTTGTAGAGCCAGCACCTCTCATGTCTTTATTTTGAATCAGCGCTTTCTCCTTTTCGCCGGCTCTCTCCAGTTTGCGTAGCTGTGTTTTCGTAAGGGTGGAGACCGTGGGGGTTGTCTTTTTGCTATTAGGTGGGACTTTTGTTTTCGGGATAGCGCCCAATTTACCCGCTTCCTTTTGTGTGATGTCCTTGTTTGTAACACCCGGTATGGGTATTTGTTGTTGCTTTCCTCGAGTGCCCATTTCTGCCATCCGTACTTTACGGAGCCTGGAATACCACAATTTCGCTTTCTCCAGTAAACTTGCAAAGTTAATAGTTCCTCTGTGCTGAATCCACGCGGCGGATTGCATGCTGCTTTCAGATCACCATTAGCGCCTGAAGTTTTTGCTTAGCTTCAGGAGAGGGGTCTGAGTGCGACTTACTCCCACAGCGCCTCGGCGGCCATCTTGCCCCCCATGCCGGAATGTTGCTATTTCAAAGGATATGTTGATGACCTTTTGTAGTTGAGGTGTGAACGCTGCGTCTGCTTTGTTGAATATGTGGTGAGGGCACGGGTCAGACGGAGATCCTGAGTGGATGGAGTTCTTGACCTTTCGTGTATCGCCGTCGTTGACGTTGGACCAGGAGGTTGGTACTGATGGTTTTCACATGGGAAGTGGAGTCTGGCGTAGTCGGGGCGGTCGTGGTGTTGAGGCTGTTGTGGATGTCTGCGATCTTGCGGTGGAAGAAGATGGCTAGTGAGTTGCACAGTTCTTGTGAGGGCGGGATGTCATTGGCATTGGTGCTGGGATTGGAGAGTTCCTTTACGATGCTGAAGAGCTCTTTGCTGTTGTGCGCGTTGTTGTCCAAGCAGTCTTTGAAGGAGGCTCTCTTGATTAGTCTAATGAGGTGGTGGTGTCCTTGTGGGCAGCGCGGATGTCCGGTGTGCGTTCGTGTAGCCATGTGTTCTCCAGTTTTCGGAATGCGCGTTTGAAGGCCTTGAGATCGTTGGTGAATCAGGTGGCTCTCTTGTTGGTGTGGCTGTTGGAGGGTTTCTTTAGCGGGGCGAGGGTGTTGGCGCAGTCGTTGATCCACTGTCTGAGGTTGCGGGCGGCGGTGTCTAGGTCGGTGGGGTCGGCGGGTGGGCTCTGGGCGAGGGTGGTGGTTAGCTGGTCTTCGGTGACTTTGCTTGAGCAGCGGCGAGGCATCTGTTGGGTGCGGTGCTGTGTGGTGGGTTTCTTGAAGGTGAAGGGGATGCAGCGATGGTCAGTCAGGGTTGTGGAATTTAATAACCTATCTACTTGTCCATGGGGCAGGTTGCTTCATAAATCTACTTGTCCTGTAACAAAATCCACTTGGCCACTTGGTGCCATGTACTGCAGGGACAAACTATGGCCGCAATCTCATTATATAAGAGTTCTGATATAGCCTCCTTGATTACGTCAAGGCTCATACCATGGTAGTGTTTGAATACTTGCAATCCCCTTATGTTGCCACGTTTCTGCAGATCTACATACTGGGGCTAAAGGTAGTGGTAAGCAGCAGTTCCAGGGTCAGAGTGCCCTTTTGAGTTGGTGCAAACCTACTCACTTGCATGTTTTAATGGTATCAAAAACTCTTTTCTAATATATTCCCATACAGAGAAATGTTGGAAATGTACTCCTGACAATGGTAGACGTAAACCTTGTTCCAGGGTTAGGAAAAAAGTGGTTGGAGGGAAAGTGAACTTGAAAAACCCAGATATTCAATGAGCAAATCTACACATGCAGATTTGCCCATACAAAAATGCAGTTCACAAATATTTTCTTATTGTCCTACTTCTGTAAATTCTTGGGAATTCATGAAAGCCGCATAACAACCATTAATGCAAGGACATGTACCTTGGGTGCACTTTTTGAGACTTTTTTTAATAATTGGGCTCCTAATATGGTCTGGTGTTGACAGTTTGTGCTTCTTAAAGTTCTGTTTTGGCTGGCTTCACTGTGAGTTGACCGCATTCTGTTCTTTCACAAGGAGCATATCGGCATATCAGTATTTTTGTTCATTGCCAGTAACTACTGTGGCAGTGTGTGCGTTTGGAGACCAAAAACTATTTTTGTTTTTGCCAATGTTTGTTATAATGGTGAGGGCCTAGCGGCTCGCACCCCAATAAGGTTTTACAAAAACCCTGCGTAAACAAGTCACACATTGACATAACTAAAAAGCTGACCACTAATTTCAGACCCACTGGCTTTGCCAATGCTAGTTTGTTTTAGTTTCCCTTAATCATATTGAAACTGGTTTTTCGTTATGAATATTTTTGGAAACACTAGCATGCATCAACACATATTACTAAATGATGCAAAGAAAGGGTACCTGTAACTTTACAGTAGTTTAGCTAAATGTTTTTTTCCTGCATTTTTTTTTTTTTTTTTATGAACATTTTATTTTGAAAGCAAAGAATCATTAATCTTGATTTCAGGCTTTTGCAAATATTTGCATCAAATCAGAGAGCATTCCGGGGGCGTTAAACTTTGAAAACGTGTGCAAACATTGTTGTACTGAAACCATTGTCAGCATTGTAGTTGGCGCTTACAACATTTAATTAGCACGCTCACCCTAATAATAAAGGCTTTCAATTAATGAACCATAAATACAAGTTTGAACAGCAGTAACATATGGGCAAAAATATTATCTTAACTGCAGATAGGCTCCTTCCCTGATCCATAATGTGGTACTGCAAACTGGCAGCCAAAGGGTTTGTGCTGCAGGGGGTTGGGCCTACTTGTCCCAAGGACAAAATAAACATAAAAACTTGTTGCACTTGACCCCAAACAACGTATCCTGGGCGTCGGGCTATAGGAATTCCACATCCCTGTCAGTCCAGTGGAGTTCAGAGGTGTGGTTGAAGGAGACGTTGGGGCTTACGGAGAAGATGGGGTCAAGCGTGTGAACAGCGGAGTGGGTGGGTGTTGTGACGAGTTGTTGAGTCCGAGGTTGGCTAGGTTGTCGATCAGGGTGGTGGAGTTGGTGTCGTTGTTGGTCTCGAGGTGGAAGTTCAGTTCCCCCGAGGAGGATGTAGTCCATGTCAAGTCAAGTCCGAAATTTGTATAGCGCGCTACTCACCCAGAGGGTCTCAAGGCCCTTAGAGGAGACTGGTTTGCTTCTGATCGAACAGCCAGGTTTTGAATTGCTTTCTGGAGGAGAGGTGGTTCTGTGTAAGACGGAGGTGGGTAGGGAGGGAGTTCCAGGGTTTTGGCCGCCAAGTAGGAGAAGGATCTTCCTTCCATGGTGGCTCTTCAGATGCGTGGAATCGCGGCGAGGGCTTGGTTGGACGATCGTAGTTGGCGGGTGGGGGTGTAAAAGGTCAGGCGAGTGTTGAGGTATCTGGGTCCTAGGTCGTGGAGGGCCTTGTGTGCGTGGGTGAGGAGACGGAACATGATTCTCTTGTTGACGGGGAGCCAATGCAGGTCTCTCAGGTGACCGGATATGTGGTTGTGGCGAGGTATGTCTAGGATGAGTCTAGCGGAGGTGTTCTGAATGCGTTGAAGTCTTTTCTGTAATTTGGTTGTGGTTCCGGCGTAGAGGGCGTTTCCGTAGTCCAGTCGACTGGTGACAAGTGCTTGGGTAACCGTCTTCCTTGTTTCGGTGGGGATCCATCGGAAGATCTTTCGGAGCATGCGTAGGATGTTAAAACATGATGATGAGACGGCGTTGACTTGTCTGGTCATTGAGAGGGAGGAGTCTAGGATGAATCCCAAGTTGCGAGCATGGCCCGTTGGTTTGGGTGCGCTGCCTAGGGGCGGGGGCCACCATGAAATGTCTCAGGCCGAGGGGGATGATCCTAGGATGAGGACTTCCGTCTTGTCTGAGTACAGTTTTAGACGGCTGTTCTTCATCCACTCGGCTACGTCTTTCATACCTTCGTGTAGGTTGGTTTTGGCGGTGGTTGGGTCTTTGGTGAGAGAGGATCAGCTGGGTGTCGTCTGCATAGGAGATGATGTTGAGGTTGTTTTGGCGTGCGATGGGTGCGAGGGGACTCATGTAGACGTTGAAGAGGGTGGGGCTGAGCGATGATCCTTGTGGTATGCCGCAACTGACTTCGGTGGCCTCTGATCTGAAAGGGGGGAGGCGCACTCTCTGGGTTCTTCCGGCGAGGAGCGAGATGATCCAATCCAAGGCCTTATCTTGTATCTCGGCGTTCCTGAGGCGTTGTACAAGGGTGCGGTGGCAGACTGTGTCAAACGCTGCGGAGAGGTCTAGGAGGATGAGGGCCACTGTTTTCCCGTTGTCGAGCAGTGTCCGGATGTCATCTGTGGCTGCAATGAGGGCGGTCTCGGTGCTGTGGTTGGTTCGGAAACGTGACTGTGAGGGGGTCGAGGGAATTGTTAGACTCCAGGAAGGCAGCGAGCTGACTGTTGACTGTCTTCTCTATGACTTTGGCAGGGAATGGGAGGAGCGAGAGGGGGCGGTAGTTCTTAAGTTCGGTGGGGTCTGCTGTAGGTTTCTTCAGGAGGGCACTGAGTTCGGCATGTTTCCAGCATTCCGGGAAGGTAGCGGTGTTGAAGGAGCAGGCAATGATGTCCCGGAGTTGGGGGGCGATGATGGAGTCCGCCTTGTTGAAGATGTGATGGGGGCATGGGTCGGTTGGTGATCCGGAGTGGATGGAGTTCATCGTGCGTGTGGTGTCTTCGGTGCTGATCGGGGTCCAGGCTCGAAGGGTGGTGGTGGGGGGCTTTGGTTCTGTGGTTGGGGGAGTGGTCAGGTCGCCAATGCTATTATGTATGTCAGCGATCTTGCTGTGGAAGAATGAGGATAGGGAGTCGCAGAGGTCTTGAGAGGGAGTGATGCCGTTGTTGCCGGCGCTGGGATTGGTGAGCTCCTTGACAATGCTGAAGAGTTCCTTGCTATTGTTGGCGTTGTTGTCTGGTCGATCCTTGAATGTTGATTTTTTTGGTGGTGCGGATCAGCTGGAGGTGTTTGCGGGTGGCGTTCTTGTGGGCGGTCATGTTGTCTGTGGTTGGTTGGGTTTCTTCGCCAGCCTTTCTCGAGGGTGCAGCAGTTCTTTTTGGAGTACTTGAGGTTGTCGTAGAACCAAGAGGCTTTTTTGCTTCCTGGCTTGTTGGGGGTTTTTTTCAAGGGTGCTAGTTTGTCAGCGCAGTGGGTGATCCATTGTGCGAGATTGATGGCTGCTTGATTTGGGTCCGTTGGTCTGGCGGGAGGGTTGTTTCAGAGATGTGGTGAGCTGGTCGGTGGTAATTTTGTTCCAGCTTCTGCGAGGAACTTGTTGCGGGTGGTGGTGAGTCGTGGTCTTTCTGAAGCTGAAGTGGATGCAGCTGTGGTCTGTCCAGTGGAGTCCCGTGGCGTGATTGAAGGAGATGTGCTTGCTGGAGGAGAAGATTGGGTCGAGTGTGTGTCCGGCATAGTGGGTGGGGGTGTTCACTAGAAGTTTGAGTCCGAGATTGGAGAGGTTGTCCAGCAGGGTGGCGGTGTTGTTGTCGTTGTTATTCTCCAGGTGGAAGTTGAGGTCCCCAAGGAGAATATAGTTATCGGAGGGGAGGGGAGGGCGTGATGGCTGACTAAGTCAGCGATGTCTTTGCTGAATTGTGGGGGGGTCCTGGGGGGTCTGTAGATGAGGGTGCCTCTGAGAGTGGTCTTGGGGTCGGTGTGTATCTGGAAGTGGAGATGTTCGGCGGCTATGAGGTTGTCGTCGGGGTTGGTCATGATGCGGATGGTGTTCTTGTGGACGATGGCGATGCCTCCTCCTGTTTTGTTGATGCGGTCTCTTCGGATGATCTTGTATCCGTCCGGGATGGCTATGGCGATGTCGGGCACTGATGAGGCCTTCATCCAGGTTTCCGTGAGGAAGGCGACGTCCGGAGTTGTGGTGTCGAGTAGGTTCCATAGTTCAATGACGTGTTTGTGGATCGAGCGGGTGTTGAGCAGGAGCACTTCAGGTGGTTGTTGTTTGAGCTCTGTTTGGCGTTATTGGTTGTAGTGTGGGTCCTGATGCAGCAGAACTTGCAGGATTGGCAGGTGAAGGGTCCATGGGTACGTCCTGGTGCGGCTCGGTGGCAGTCGGGGGGTCGGCCAGTGTTGAGTGCAGTGAGGGACGCGGCGTCGTATGTTAGGCGGGAAGGGTGGCTTTTGCGGGGGCCAGGGGGTCGGGCGCTGGGCGCGGTCCAGGCGCGGACGGGTGTAGACGGGCTTACCTTTGGGGCGCCCGCGACTCTGCCATAAGTGGAGAGTGGAGGGGGGCGGAGCGAGGGAGGAGCAGCTGGGAGGCGGGAGCGGGGTGGCGAGGGCGGAGGGTCAGAAGAAGCTGGAGGGAGAGGGGGTGGGGCCGCGGGGGAGCAGCAGCAGGGACGGGCTAAGTGCTCAACAAAATGCAGGTCGCTGGCACAAATTAAATCAAAGGCGCAAATGCCTGGCACAATTAATGACTAATAACAGTGAACGATACCAGGCAACAACGAGATACCACACAGTGAACGATACCAGGCAGCAACGAAATACCACGATACCAGGCAGCAACAGGCAGGGAGGGACGAGCTGCGAGTGGAGCGACCGGTTCTGACCAGGTCAGGATGGTCACAGCTCCTTGGCTCGCGGGCTCAGTCTAGAGTTTGCTTGTGGGAGGGAGGAGCAGCTGGGAGGCGGGAGAGGGGTGGCAAATGAGATTGCAGGGGGGCGGGGATGCAGCAGCGGGATAAAATGGGCAGGGCTGCCGGGGAACTGGGCATAGGAAGGAAGGGCAAGAAAGCAAGTACACGCACAGAGGAATAAAAACAAGTCTTGGGCAAGAAAGCAAGTTGGGAACAGGGGAAAAATACAAGATTAGGCATAAAAAATGCAGGCAGAACCGTGCAGCAGTGTTCGGAGCGACGTTCCAGGTCAGGACGGTCACATGGAGGTGAGGGCATGTGTGCTGGTGAAGTCGGCGATGGAGTCACTGAACTGTGGTCGCGGTCCGGGAGGTCTGTAATGAGGGTTCCTCTGAGGGTGGTGTTTGGGTCAGTGTGGATCTGGAAGTGCAGGTGTTCGACGGTGCTGAGGGTGTCGTCGGTGTGGGTAGAGACTCCGGAAAGTGTTCCTGTGGATGATGGCAATTCCCCCTCCTGCTCCATTGGTGCGATCCCTGTGGGTGATCTTGTAGCCTTTTGGGACGGCTATGGCTATGTCGGGTGGCGAGGCGGGGTTCAGCCAGGTCTCAGTCAGGAAGGCGATGTCTGGGGAAGTTGAGTCGAGAAGGTCCCAGAGTTCAACGGCGTGTTTACGGGCGGAGCGGGTGTTGAGAAGGATGCATCTGAGGTGGTTAGGTTCTTTCCTGGTTGGTAGCATGGAGGGGTGGATGCTTGTGAAGCTGCATTACCGGCAGGTGAAAGCTCCGTGGGTGTGCTTAGGGGTGGCCAGGAATCAGGTGTGTGATCGTACGGTGTTGAGCGCGTAGAGGGTTCAGGCATCATAGCGGTGTCGGGCGTTGTGGCATTCGCAGGGTGCAGGGGTCCTGGCGCTGGGCGCAGTCCAGGCACGGACGGGCGCAGATGTGCTTGCCTTTGGTGCGCCTTCGGCGTGCCAGCGGTGTGTCCGCTGCGTGCGCCCACTGCACAGCCGCTGTGCGTCCCCATATGAGGGGATGTGGGAGGGAGGAGTAGCTGGGAGGCAGGAGAGGGGTGGCAAATGAGATTCAGGGGGGCGGGGATGCAGTAGTGGGATAAAATGGGCAGGGCTGCCGGGGAACTGGGCATAGGAAGGAAGGGCAAGAAAGCCAGTACACGCACAGAGGAATAAAAACAAGTCTGGGCAAGAAAGCAAGTTGGGAACAGGGGAAAAATACAAGATTAGGCATAAACAATGCAGGCAGAACCGTGCAGCAGCGTGCGGAGCGACGTTCCTGTGAGCAGGGTCAGAGGTCGCTCTGAGATTGGCAGGGGCAACTTATTTGCCGCTTCTGGAATCTGCTTTTGACCTGCTTCCATGCTTGAGGCTGCGGCAGGTTTTGAAGGTGATGTGATGGGTATGCCTCACAATATTCCGTCACTACTGATTAAGCTACATGAGAATAACTTCCCTTTGTCAGATGGGGGTAACCTGGCCAACTCATCGACAAGATCCCAGTGTTGAAAGGTGTTCTGCAAGGGTGTGCACTAGCCCCCACTCTCTTCACTTTGTATCTAAATGGATTGGGTGACTATATTTCTGACTGCCTAGTGGATGTCCCAGTTACAGCTAACAGCAAAATTACTATATTGCTATTTGCAGAGGACACTCTTTTAGTTTTGAAATCTCTGATTAGCCTGAAAATTCTTCCTAACACATTTGCTGCCTTTTGTCATGTTCATGTCTTAGAAATCAATGCAGCCAAAACAATGTTATGCTGTTTAGCAACCACAAAAAAGTTAAGGGAAAGATGATGCAAGGGGATAAGGCCCTAGAGCGGGTTGATTTGTTGGATTACCTAGGGATCAAATTGTCATCCAATATGTCATGGAGTCCACCCATCAATAGCCTTTGCTTGAAGCACAGACGGACTATTGGCATCATTCTGAAAGAACATCAGGCTTCTTTTACTAAGCCAAAAGTGCCAGCTCCACAGGTGTATGTGCCCAAGGCCCTTGGCTCAGCACTAAATGGTGCTGAGCTGTGGAAATTGGTGAAATCTCTGCGTTGGAGCAATCGGAGAACAGTTTTTTTAGATCAATGATCTCCCTTCCACAAAGTATACCATTGCGCCTTCTATTTTTGGACATGGGAGTTAGAAAGGTAGTCGTTAATGTCCCCCTATGGTCCATACTATTCGGACAAAGATCATGGGCTACCCTAGTGCCCACCCAGTATGCTGCTGCCTTAGAAGACCTCATTAACCCCTTCGATGCTCATGATGAGCTCAGCTCGTCATGAGGTACACCTCTCGTACACTCATGACGAGCTGAGCTCGTCATGAACAATGGGAATACATAAGTGCCAGCACAGGAGGGGAATACCATCAGCATTGATGGTGTTCAGTTAGATATATTTCAAACAATTCTCTGGTTGACCTCAACCAAAAAAGTATTTGTTTTTTTAGTCTCTGGGGATATTTGGCACCACACTACTGAGCCCAAATACCCTCCAAGAAGACGCAAAAAAATAGTATTGGGCATTTATGCTGCAGAGGGAGGAGCAAAATGTTGCAGGCACTACACTGATGGGGACATTTTTGATGTTTAAATTGGTGTATGGATTAGAGAAGTACAAGGACTTAAATATGGGGCCTTTAAACACAATCACTTTAAAGTAGGGACGATCCATCTGAAATCATTCACTGCAAAAAGGATGGAATCTGTTGCTGGGAATTGCCTTTTCTGTCTAGATCAAAACTAATCTTTACCACATGTGCATGCTCAGCTTATGTCCAGTCACACCATTTGCAGACTACTGGGCACATCTAGCCACTGCACTGCCTTGAGGCTATTGAGATTGGACCCTTCCATACTGTATACCTGTGCAGTAGCAACATTTTTGGGACTGATGTGGGCAAAGAGAAGAACAGTCATAAAATGATTCTTTTATATTGACTTTAAGATAGTGATGCACTGGTGCTGGTATTTTCAATTTTTGAATGTCATGGTGTTTTTAACAGATTGTGTGTTCCGCTGTTGATATTAACTTGGCATTCTAACACTTCCTCATTAAAAATGTGTTGCACTTTTCTTTTACCTATATTTTTTATTTTATCCAACTTGTATAGCTTTTCCGAAAGAGAGTTATATTTGACTTGAAAAGTCAGGATTACAACTGAGGTGATCTCTCACAAAGAAGTGACTGTTAATTTCTCTCAGCAATAAGGTTATGTAATACCGTGGATTATTTGAGATTTTGAAGTGAGTGTTGATCACTTTGTATTTCCTGTTGGATGAAAAAACAGAGCAAAGGCAGAGGATCTGGCATTACATCATAATGCTGACTTTGCAACTGGGAACCAACTGCGTGTCTTGCGTCAGGGCTCAACATCTGTGATTCTAGGCAAATCTCTTAATCTACCAATGCAACCCCCAAAATGTAATTGGGTAATACAGCTAGTGCTCAGATGGAGTTTACGCTACTTATAACTGGCAGAATTGAAAAAAAAAATAATTAACGACATTGGAAGTGGTTTACAACTGCAATATCAGTAGTTGATGACTGGCTGTAACTTAAGAGTCTATGAAATACATTGGGAATACCCTCAGTAACCAGATGTATTTCATGTCTGAGCATCATCTCCAGTCTCTTGTTTCATGCTTTTTGTCTTTGGCATTCTGATATAAGTTTTCAGAATAATGATTTGCATAGAAACCTACATGATTTTTTTTTTTTACGGAGGTACGTTTGTTTTTGCTCGAATATAAATGCTCTAAATTACAATATGGGAAGTCTTACCAACAGCATTTCATGGTTGATGGGGGATGTCCATGTAGCACCTGGATATTTTTGGTGAACTTACTGCTCACAGAAGGTGACCAGTTGTAATGCTAAGGAAAGAACTACTCGAGGACTTGGTGTAAGAAAGTGGCTCTGTATATACTGGACCAAAGTAAGGTACAGTGTGTAAAGAGTCCACAGTCCCCAGAGGTTTGGCAGAGGCTAAAGTTAGATATAACCTTACTCTCTAAAGTGGTAGCTTGGTCGAGCAGTAAGGCAGTATCAGAGGATAGTGTAAAGCATTTGTTGTACACACTCCGTCAGCAAATGGTCTCACACACTCAAGAACTGAACTCTAGGCCAATTGTTTTGTCTCCAAATATATAGTTGTTTTTTTATTTTAGAACCAACAAGGTATCAAAATATACTTTCTCAGAATGAGTTACTTTAGTTAAATACTTTTCAAACCGGCAATAGAATTTTTGATTACAATAGTTACAGTTGTTGCAATAGGCAACACTATTTGAAACAAAATGCAACATTGAGCTCAATGTGAATTTCTAGTTAAATGCAATTAGTTACTTTATAGATTACTTTTCTAACCACAGGACTGGATCCTAGATTCAATCCTGGGACATCTCCTGTAAACAGTTGAAAGAATGTGTTTAGGTCTTACAGGCGATTTTTAAGGAATATTTGTAGTTTTTGAAAATCGACTAACTTCTGGTGAAATCGTACAATAGATTCCTATGGAAGGAAATTCAAGTTACTGGTAAGTACGGGTAAAATTACTTTGCAGGGTCCGTGCTGGACTAAAAGATGCAGCACTGGGTTCTCTCCTGATAACAGGTGAGTACATCTCAATTTGTTCAGCTGATTTTAGATGAATATTTTAAAGTTTCGAAACTCCACACTTTGAAGAATTTCCAAGTGAAACCAGTAAATGTTAACCCTATGGAAGAAAAGTGAGTTTTCGGCTTTTAGGTAAGTACTCGACTGGCAGAGTTAAGGTTCTGAGCATAGACTCGGGGGTCTCCCCGGGTCAGTTAGGTACAGTTGGTACACCCTCAGCGGCACAGGGGCAGCCGGGTGCTGAGGTAGTTTGGCCAAATGTTATCCAATGAGAGCCTTTGGTTGGTGGCTGCTTGCAAGCAGGCCACGAGGCTATGGGAGCTTGGCTCCTGGTCACTTGCTCACGGAAAAGGGGGACGTAGATTAGGATTAAGATTGCACTGCCAGGGGTACTCGGCAGCTGGGTGCAGGGTACTTTTGAGCCATAAGGCGCTCAATATTATTCAATGGGGAACTTGGAAGATGAAAAAAGGCTGCAGGCTCCGGGACGGAGATTCTTCAGGAGCGACCAACACTTCAAGGGGTAAGTTGGGATCCTGGAGGATAGGTAGGCACCCCGGAGTTGGGCACAGGGGCCCGTGTGGAACTGGGTGCAGGGGTATCTTTTGACGTTTGGAAATCTTGCCCTCTGCTGGCCGCGCTTAGGGGGGTCCTTTGCTGTGAGGCTGCAGACGTTGTCTGGGTCATCGAGGAGGGTCCTTGGGCACTGGATTTCAGGTAAACATCGCTGGGGGGACGTCCTCAGGGTCTTTGTCCACTCGGGCACAGGCCGGGCTCAGCGGGTGCAGAGTGTGATGGATTCGTGGTTCCTGGCTGACACCAGGGGTGTTGCTGTTTGAGCAGAACCACTGCTCATGGGAGTCCCAGTGTCTAGATGAGCAAGGCAGGCAGGACCTCCCGGATTTTCAAGGTTGCTGTCCGCAGGAGACGCCAGGATTTAGCAGTAGCAGGTTCATGGATCAACAGGCTAGTAGGGCTGGGGCCAAGTCAGTTGTCTTCGTCCTTTTGTTAGCAGCTGCCCGCAGGTCAACCTTCTTCTTATTATTTTGAAATCTGGATCTGAGGAAGGAAGGTTCAGGGTGCCCCTAAATACTAAATTTAGTTATAGGTAGGGTGAGGGCAGGGAAAAATGGGTCCCTGCCCTGGGGTGAGTACACCCCCTATCCTGCTCCTCTCCTGTGGGAGGGGGACAGGAGCCGATCTCTGATTGGGCAGGGCTGCCCATCTTCAAGATGGCCGAAGCCCAGAGTTGTGCCTCATCTCGCCTCTCCCACCTGAGGGGTGGAGTTGGCAGAGGCTGGCACACCCCTATCCTCACTGAGGGTTTTCCGCCAGTCTTCCCGCCAGAGTGAGGGTTAGAACTGGTGGGGGGGGCAAGTTGCTGAGTACAGCAAGTGGCCTGGAGAAGCTCACAAAGGCGGCATGCATTTGAAGCTTCCCCTGCCCATCCTGGGGGAGGAGACCTAGCACCACGCCCGAGACATGCATTGTTGCAGGCTCAGGAGAGCGGATGGCTCTCTACCCAGGGGTCCAGCAACATGTCTGCTGTGTGGCAGCCTAGGCAGCCTCTCAGACAGGATGTGTATTGTAGGTCAGGTTTCAGGGGGCATCTCCAAGATGCCCTCTGTAGTGCATTTTACATTAAATCCCACACTGGCATCCGTGTGGGTTTAATGTGCTGAAAACTTTCATATCAAACTTGTCAGTCTTCAGTGTAGTCATTATGTTGCTGTGGAGTTCGTAATGACAACCTCCCAGCACCATATACTCTTAATGGCATCACTGTACTTACAGTGCCCAGGAAAGCCCTGGGTACTGTAGCGGCACAGGGCTCATGCACCTGTGCCCACACCACGGGCGTAGGGCACCTAGCTTGAGGGGTGACTGATGTATGCCAGGGCTGTGTGTTTGTGGGCCTGGCACACAGGGATGTGTGCCATGTCAACTATTTGTTTAGTTCTGCACCAGGACACTCAGCCTGCAAAGGCAGTGTGTGTGTCAGGGTACAGGGCCCACAAGGGTGGCACAATAAGTGCTGCAGCCCTTAGGGCTCTTTTCTGGTCACAATGCCCTTGGTACCATTTACCACATGGGCCTGTGGCCAGAGATGCCAATTTGGTTTTAGTTTCAACAGTTTTAGGGAAGGAACACATGCCCTGGGCACCTGATGGGCTGGAGCTCAGGGCACACTCAGTCAAAGCACATCAGCAATGCAGCAAAAAGGGGGGGGGGCATACCATGCAAGAAAGATGACACTTTCTCACACTTGGTGAATGTTTTCTCAAATGGCTGGTGATAACAAATGCAAGTTGAGATAATGTATATTGTAGGCGGTACCAATTGCACATTGCAATGCAGAAAAGAAAAGACAATTCAACAAAGTGGAAGCTGTTTATTATTAAACAGTTTGAGAACTTTCTCTTTTGATATCCCTGGATGAGAAAGTGAAGGGCAGGTGTAGGAAGGTAGGATCTTTTTGCATGTGCACCCCGACTTTTTGCCTGGTGCTGTGCTGGTTTTTAGTCTGACTGGAATCCTGCCGATCAGGACCCCAGGCTATCTGCTTTCTCCCTTAATTGATTGTATTGAGTACTTGGGTACATTCCAGATTGAATACTGGGGTACCCTTGTCAGTCTCTGGCATATGGTACATATGTACCCAGGGCAGAGGAGCAACCGCAGAGGCCTCCCATGGGCTAAAGCATGTATTATGCCACCCATCCAAAATGGAACTACATGCCTGCCATTGCAGCCTGTGTAATTTGTTGCATGCACCACTTACTTGAGATATAGGTTTACTCTATCTAAGGGTCACTACACTTAAAACCTATAAGTCACCCCTGTAGCAGGCCTTAACAATGCTGAAGGCAGGTGCTTGGTTCTAGGTGGGAGGATTCCAATGCATGAGAAGGATACCCCTGCAGCCTACAATGTCCATTCTCCCAGGTTGTTAGTGTTGCAGGCATTTACGACATATGGAGTGGCGTTAGGTCGACCGCGTAATGAGCAACTCTAAAATGGCTGAAAGTAACCCTATTGTGTTTGGTGTCAAACATTGTGGAATCATACCCCCACACTGGTAATCGGTGTGGGAAGTATGATTCCACGCCTCAGAACCGAGCTTTGTGAGGTCCCTGGTGTTCCCGGTACCAGCCTTCTCGTCCCAGGCAGCCCAAAAAGGTTGCTGTCGACCAGAGACACATTTCTGCCCTCCTTCTGCTGAGCCAGGCTTGAGCAGGGGAAGGCCGAACAATAGGCATCCTGTCACATGGAGGTGTGGCCACCTCCTATACAGAATTTAGTGTATTAGGCCTGGGTGGGTGCGCTTGCCAGCGACCGATAGTCTGCATGAGCAGTACATTTGGTGTCCCTGTGCATAGTCCAGTTCAAACCAGTCGTGGGAGCCGTTGGCTCCTGCTCTGGTGGAAAACTGGACAAAGAACATGGGAGTGAGCTCCCCACTGCCCAAATCCTCCCCTTGGAGGGTCCCCTGAATCTGTCCAACCCGCTCCCTTGGGTACCTAAGGGCTTACCTTGCATCTACCTAGATCGCGGACTTCAGAAGAATCAGCCGACCAGAACCCCCGTCTGAATGCACGAAAGTCACAATACAAAGTGGCTGCATTACTTATCATTCTCAGCCCATACATGTACCAGCATCATTATATTAAGATTGACTTTGAGGCATTTGACCAAAAGCATTGACACTTTCTGTGGGTTGCCATGAAAATATTTTACAAAAATTAATCATCGGACATCTGAGAATCAGCCCACTGAAATAAAGAACCTAAGGATTCGCCTCTATCTCCGACTAACTAAACTCACTATAATCTGTACGCGACTCAGTGCGTAGAAAGTCTTCTCACAGGAACCAATAAGCACAATTGACTTGATACAAATGAAATTAAAACTGTCGCCATAGGAACCGAAGTGTTAAGTTGTCAACTTGTCCATTGTTGTGTTATATCACCTTTTTTATTTATTTATAATATACGAATGACGGTCACCTGACGAAGGCCTTGGGCCGAAACGCGCGTAGTTCCATTCAACCGCATTGCCTTCATCAATCATTCCAACGACTGAATATCTCGTATATCACTGGGTTATTTTGCTTTTGTAATTATGGTTATGTAATTTTTTCTGTTCTCACCTATTGTCTTTGCACGTCCTTAGTTGTAAATAATCAAATTTTTGCATATGTTTGAATATTATGTATTATATACCAAGGTTCTTTTTAAATGTGAACAATGAATCAAATAAGTAAATGAAATTTATACAAAGGACAAAAATAACAAACTAAATATACTAAAAACAAAACAAATAAATTGAAGAATTTTTGTATAAATTACTGTTTCAGCACACCGTTATTTGAATGTGTTGGAGGGTCTATTATTTTGTTTAGATTATGTTCTAGGGATTATCTATGCCCTTAGAGTTTGCTACACATTCTTTCTCTACATAGCTTACCTTGCAGTAGGACCCTAGATTCGATGTGGACAAGATTCTGATCAAGAAACCACAGAACTTCGACCGTCTGGACACTCTGGACTTCGCTGGACTTTGTTTGGGCCTGATTTCATCTCCCCCTCCGTCCAAAGCATCGTCTGTTCCCATGCACCATACAGGCTCTGTGCAGGACCTGTGGAGCATCAAGGACAGCTGAAGACATCTTCCTTGGAGTGAAGGATTCACTACCCTGCAACAGCAGGCATCACATCTCAACTGACCCGTGTGCTGCTCCTGAGCTCCTATGGACTCTGAAGGCTCCAGCAACACAGGCGGTGGGTTTTCAAGTCCCTCAATGCCCGAGCTGCCCTCCTACGTTTGAGGTCAGAATCCCTCATAGGGCTGCAGTACGTATACCCATGTGCACCACATACTTTTAAACTGCATATGCTTGTAGCTTTTCCAATAAAAATGCAATAGGCTCTGATGAGCCCAACGCCTGGCACCATTTCCACCAAAGAACTTCGGCCTACTCACACCGAGAGCTCCGTTGGCTGTTGCTTTGCAAAACTGCTCGAGGTCCCCTTGTTACGCCTGTGCTTCCGGCCTGCGGGTCCCCTTGAGGGTCAACACTGTTTTTCTTGGGCTCCCCTGGTTGCTCCAGGCCGGCCCTGACATCCCTGTATTTGGTGAGTCCCCCGGACCTTGCTGGTCCAAACAGTAACCACCCTTGACCTTCTACGTGGGTTGCCGCTGCCAAGGCTTGTTGGTGCTTCGGCTGGACACCGACCCCCTCAGCACTCTACATCCTTTGTAGGACAGCTCGTATCCAGCTCCTGTTTTCCTCAACGTCTCCTGGTCCCTAGGACTGCAGAGTTAAGAACCCCCTCAACGCACCCAACATCGGTGAGCATTCGTCTAGCCGACGCCACTTCAGACGTATGCACCCGGCTTTCCTGGGATAGGTATTTCTGGAACACCAGTATCCATGGGTGGGGTGGCTCTCCAACCTCCTAAGTTCCACAGGGTTTATTTGAAGTCCACTTAGTAGGGTTCTTAATTCTAAAACTTCAACCGCGACTTCCCCATAGAATTGTACGGAGCACGCGGTCGTGTTCCCACACTGCACGCGTCCTCCCTAGGGTCCCTACTTGCTCACCTTGGGTGGTTCCTTGGGTTCCCAGAGATTCTACGTACTCTAGACACTGTCTCGACTCAAGTTGTTTCTTTGCTACAGTATTGTGTGTTTTGTGATTATCTGCATGTGGCAGATACCTTATTGTACTAGAGTTATATTAATAAAAACATGTTTTTGTAACTACTCCTTTCATTTAACCAATACTATAAGGCTGCATTCTGGTAAAACAAGCTGCTTAACATTCCTTCAAGACTAATCCTGAAGGCTGCCCTCCACAGCTACCACTTGGATAGCTTTCTACGGTTATCTTTGATCTTTTAAATATGCATAAGGGTTGTTTGGACTGGTGCAAGGTGCCCACTTTCATTAGTGGACTGCATATACCTTGCCAACTTCTCACAGCAGGGAAAGTGCAGTGCATGCCCCAGTGTGAGAGTCAGACCCTGACTGAGTTCCAGTCTGTCCCCAGCAATGCCTGCTTTCTCAGCCTTCCACTCTGCAGTCCTTCTCTCTCCAGCAGTGCTTGCTTTCACTCTCTCCATTCTCTGCCGTCCTGGACATTCTCTTTTCTCAGCAGTCATTGCTCTCCCTCTTTTTCCCAAAATTCTCACCTACTAACCTCCTGCTCTAACCCCTTTCCTCCCTTTTACCCCTCTCTCTCCGCATCAGCGCATCCTCTCACTATCCCTCCCCCTGCCCGCTCAGTTCTCTTTATCGCGTTCTCTTAACCCCTCTCCTCTCAGAAGCGCTTTCTTTCAATTCTGTACCTTCTCCTGGGCACTCCTTTCTCCAAAGTTTTTCTCTACTTTGTAAAAGAGGGTGTTTCACTTTTTTCTGGTGAGACTGACCACTGCAGCATCCCTGATCTTGGTGTCTCATATCTACAAGATGAAAGTTATGACTGTTGTAGGAAACTGGGTTGCTAGTTGAGGGGATGGGAGGTGAGCCCTTCTGAAGCAACAGTCAAAATACCTGTCGGAGTGAACCTTAAAAAGTACTAAATCTGTTTTAATCCAGTGGTAGCTGGGCACAAAAGCAGTCAGGCTTAACTTCGAGGCAATATGTAAAGTAGTTATGCAGTATACAAGCAGTAATAAAGTGAAACACAACATAAGAAATATCCCAAACAAATTTAGAAAAATAAGATACATTTTAATAAATGTAATAACACCAAAACAAATCCAATCAGTGCATTTGAAGTTATGATTTTTAAAAGTTTTTTTCAGTAAAATCTGAGCCTAAAAGATCACTGTTATTTGGTTGTGCAAGACCGGTACAAAGTCAAAAGTTAAGGTTTACTGCACTGCTGCACAAGTCGGATACAAAAGTTGCATTGGGCCTGGTCTTGGCTTACCTTTGGACTGAGTAGAAATTTTGAAGAAAAGAAGGAGAAGGTAGAGCTCAAAGGCAAGGCAGCAGGCTGTGCCCTACGAGGATTCATCATCGCTGGGAAGTGCTGGACGAAGTCTTGGCGTTGCAAATGCCAATGGCAGGGAACAGCTCTGAGCAGAAAAAGCTGAATTTCCAGGCTGATGAGTTTGTCATTGTTGATGGGGAGCTGGTCGACATTGAGCCCGGTGAAGACTTTCTCCGTTCAATTTAAACAACTTTTTGGGAGTTAAAAACCTCCATAGGGATCCACATGGCCAGATTCCATCACAGAGGTACCGGTGAACAGGATTTGCTGCTGTTGTGAAGACCTTAGCTGGAGCTACTGCAAAGTCAGACCGACTGCAATGCACCTTTGGCGGATTATATGGCTGGTAGGTTCCAGTCTTCTGTTGGGTCTTCTGGCACTTTTTGGTGAACTTTTTTTGAAGTCCAAAGATTTAAGGGTAGGTGGGAGCAGCACCTATAACACCACTTCCAACGGTGCAGGATGGGGGGGCAGCATTTTGAGGCTGTAAGGACTAACTCTAGCAGAGTGACCAGGTACAGGGTTCAAGGTCTCTGGAGATTGTTATGCCCCTGTATCTTATACAGGAGGCCAGCCAGTTAGCCCTTAGAGTCACATCTGGTGGTCCTGCTTTCAAGGAGATGGAACAGTTCTCTACTAGCAGAAAGGTTGGGCTCTAGAAGCAGGGCAATATTCTGGGAAACAAGGTGGTTCTCAACCAGCAGGCAGTCCTTTGGTAGCAGCATGGCAGTCCCCTGGGGACCAATGCAGGCCTCATGCATCAGGGCAGTACTGTGGAGGTCCATGAAATCCTTCCGAAGTAATCCACGAGTTCAGAAACCTACTGAAAAGATGATCCAATGTTCTAATAGTTATACCTGGTGCCGGCTTTTGAAGTGGAGGCATTTCCTATGTTACCCATACAGCTGGATCTAAGGCTCTAAGAATTCTGGGGTGAAAAAGACTCAGGCCAGTCAGGTTTTATTGTGTGTATGCTGGAGGCAGTCCTTTTTAAGTATAGGTGGGGCAGGGAACAGCTCGACCCCCAGCTATCCCAGCAGCAAGGCACAACCTGCCAACACTTAATCCCTTTTTATCTCACTCGGAGGAATATACAAAGCTAAACTAGTCAGTCTTGTGACCTAGTACACTGGCAGAAGGCACCAAATGGTCAGGACAAGAAAATGTCCTCTTTCAAAAAGTGGCAGTCTGAATTTTAACTTAAAATCAAACATTACCAATAAAGAGGATTTTAAGTTGCAATTCGTTTGAGTCCAAATTTGACATCCTTATCTGTTCTGAATCAAACGTTGACATATAAATGTAATACAGTCAAACAATGTTATCCAATGGGAGAGACAGGCCTAATAGTAATAAAAAATGTAGGAGTTTTTTCCCTACCAAGACATGCAAACTTAAAATTACAAGCCCTACTTTTTATTACCAATGCAATGTGGGCTTTTTAGGGACTAGACAAGAAAGGCAATATTTATTAAAAAAGAATGTTTGGGCCTGGCAAGGCGTGTATTTTTCCAGGTTGGATTGGCAGTTCAAAACTGCAGTGGCAGGCCGGAGATGTGTATTAAAGTGCTACTTTAGTGGGTGGCACAAGGAGTGCTGCAGGCTAACCCAAGATAGCACCTTGGGGTAGATTTCTCAAAATGTTGTGCGACACAGTGGAGCCAGACACCTTGCAGTGCTGGGTCACAGGTAGACGACAGGAATGCACCATATTTAACATTATATTGCGCATTCCTTTTCTTTCCCTGCTCTGGTGCACTTGTGGCTGCCTAGCACATATGCAGATGCCCAAGCTGACCTTGCATGGCTTTGTAAATCTTAGTCTAGTTTCTGATTCAACCTGTGTCCCATTGTGTGGCTTTAGGATGACTCGAAACCTTTCATAAATATGCCCCTTAATATACAGGTATATAGTACCATATACTCTGAATCGGACACGCGTTTCCCCAGTGGGCCACCGGGATGGGGGCAGGTTTTGGACCCCTGGGAGGCAGTTTTTTTTTTTTTACCGGGGGCTGGTTTCGCAATCTCAGCCCCCTGTAACAAAAGTGCCCGAAACCGGCCCTGGAAAACAGCTCGGCCTCCCTCCCTGGGGGGGCTGGCCAAGCTGTTTGCCAGGGCCGGTTTCCATTCACAGTCCGGCCATACATATACTAGGTACTTAAAAATAAATTTAATTTACCAATCAGATGCATGGTGTTTCATAGAGAAATCCCAAGCATTTTAACACTGGATGGAAGTGGTAAAGGTGGGAGTCCTAACGCAAACACAAAAACGAATTAAGAAAACATAAGGGATAAAGCAAAAAGTTTAGGAGTGACCCTACAAAGAGGGCCAGGTCCAACAGGTACCTTGATTGAGAGAGGACTTCAGTAAAGTCATTAGGCAGCTGACCATACTTGCTTTCTCAATGCGAAAGGGTAAAGGTCTAGTTGAGGACCATATTTCATTCTCAAAATAAGTTTGGTTAGAGTCTCAATGTCAACTAGATGAAATTCTGATAGTAATAACATAGGACAGATCAAACTTTAAATTCACTTAAAAAAAATCTTTTTCAATACCACTTCTGATGCCATTGATTTTTCATCCTGTTGCTTGAAGAGCACCCTAGAAGTAGCTTGTAAGAAATTGGGTTACTGAATGAGTGTGGGGGGGACGGTAGGGGGGGGTGAAACCCTTCTCAAGCAGCAACCACCATTCTTCTCAGGGTCAAGTCACACGCAAACCCTAAATTAACCTGCGCACTAGCTTCAGCCCCGTAGGAGAGGCCATGACACCTGCTATCTTACCTAGAGATGGTCTACCAGGGGAGAGAGGGCCATCTACTTGCGTTATGATGGCCTGCCCGGAGGGGGGGAGCGAGGGGGGAGACCTCCAGCAATAGGAAAGGGAGTTGACTCCATTGCAAATGAGCGTAGTCCTACTGGCATGGTGGATAGCGATCAACACTGTGAGGTTGACCCAGAGAGCAGCCCAAAACCTACGAGTAGAAGGAAATATGTTAAAATTACAAAAATTAATATCCCACTGCTAAAGTTAAAATGGCCCCCCGAAATAGGCCCTGCAATGAGGAGGTACCCGTGCCAGCATCTGCTGCCGCCATGAACATCTGGGCCCAACTTACTTGTTGTGTAGACAAGCTATTGGATGTGAAACTGCGCCCCATTATTGATCGCTTGAACCAATTGGAAGCCAAAATAGTAACGCAACCAGCAATCAGGGAAATGATTTGTTCTCAGGAGACTCCGTGCACCCCCATTCCCAATATAAATCAGTCTTCCAATCTTAGGGGTGGAGAGGCAGCTGATAACCAAGCCCCTGACTTTGACACTGGCCCAGTTCTTATCAGAACATCCAGGATCAATTAAGCATACCCCATCAGGGATAAGCAAGCTGTCCAGCCACCAGTAGCATGTGATTCCAGCACGAACATGCTTCCTGTAATTGACTTACCTCCCGCCTCTGCTCCCTATGTTATTGTTCTGGCGAATCTTCCCAGACTCCCAGTTGGCAGCCTGGAAAATACAAAGGGACTTAGAGGCCTTTTGGGAAGCTGTGCATTCTGTTTTATCTCCTCCATCACAGCAAGATAAAGTTACGGTTCACAATCTGGGGGAGGCTTGCCTGGTGCATTTATCTCAGATGTACTCCCCTAACGGTGGGGCCGACTATGTATTTGTCACTGTCACTGGTCCCGCTGGTGTTAAACCTGGAGTTTAATGAGGAAGAGGTCTTGAAAGCAATTGTTGAGATTAGGTGTTTGAAGGCTCCAGGACCCGATGGTGTTCAGCTTGATCTGTTTAGGGAGGACTCCTGTTTTCAGCTCTGTATTCAACTTTGTTTGTAGCTTAGGGGTGCCCAGGTTTTGGCGTCCATCTATATTACTACCTATCTTTAAAAAAGCTAATGTGCACAACGTTAAATGTTATAGCCCAATATCTCTCCTGGAATCCACAGCCAAATATTCGGGAGATTAGTCCTAGATCACTTACTCAACTGGACTAATAAAAATAGAATACTCGCCCCATGTCAGTATGGTTTCAGAAAGGGGCTTGGGACTATTGAGCAGTGCCTGAACCTTCATTTCATTGTGGCCAAATATAAGTATTCTACAGGGGTAAACAGCCTTTAGTGCGCGTCTGCTAGTGCGGATACCATTTCTTTGCTAGAGTTACTACGCTTGTGATGTCACGCATACCATAAGAACGCAAGTTGTTACATCGCAAGCGTTGTTACAACGCATGCGTTGTAATGGTATGCGCTATCCACATTGTTGTTTGTAAGGCGCTTCCGTTTCCAAACAACGATGTGCAGATCTGATGTCAATGGAAGTTGGAGAAGAGAGGAACTACGGAGGAGAGAGAGGTAAGTGTATATTTTTTGGGTCGTGCAGTGGTAGTCTTTTAGGTTGTAGGGTTTTGCTTGAGTAGTGTAGAGTAGTGTATTCCAAAATAGGGTAGTGTCGGGGTTGTAAAGGGTAGTGTTGGGGAGTATGGATGTGATGTTTTTGTAGTGTAGGTTAGTGTATTAGGGTTTAGGGTAGTGTCGGAGGGTCGTGCAGGGTAGTGTTTCAGTGTAGGGAACGGACTAGGGGTAGGGGCAGGGTCATGCTGAGGGTAGTGTTTTAGGGTTTAGGGTAGTGGTGTGGTGTTAGTGTAGGGTAGTGTTTTAGGGTTTAGGGTAGTGTTGGGGTGTCGTGCAGGGTAGTGTTTGGGTGTAGGGGCAGGACTTTGGGTCAGGGGAGGGTTGGCAGGGGGTAGTGTTGGGGTTTAGGGTAGTGTTGTGGTATTTGTGTAGTGTAGGGTAGTGTTTTAGGGTTTAGGGTAGTGTTGGGGTGTCGTGCAGGGTAGTGTTGTAGTGTAGGGAGATGACTGGGGGAAGGGTGAGGGTCATGCAGGGGGTAGTGTTTTATGGTTTAGGGTAGTGGTGTGGTGTTTGTGTAGGGTAGTGGTTTAGGGTAGTGTCGGGGGTCGTGAAGTGTAGTGTTAGAGTGTAGGGTCCAGGCAGGGGGAAGGGGGAAAGGTCGTGTAGGGGGTAGTGTATTTGGGGTTAGGGTAGTGTAGTGGTGTTTAAGTAGTGTAAGGTAGTGTACTGTACGCATGATTTTAGTATGATGTTTTTAATTAGCGTAAACCATAGTACATTTATAACCATTTGCGTTATAAATGCATGCGCAGTTAAAACTTGCGAAGTAATGGTTTATGCTAAGTAAAAACATTGCACTAAAATCATGCGAAGTATCGACATACATTCTGCTAAAGGAGTCTCTACACAGTTGGCATTTATAGACCTGTCAAGAGCATTCAACTACGTATCTAGAACAAATCTGTGGTCTAGTCTAGAGAATATGGGCGTCAACGAGGGGTGAGTTTCATTTTTAAGACTTCTTCACCATGATCTTACGGCAACAATTAGGTATGCTAGTGCTAATTAATGCACAGAATCCTTTAGTATTAAGCTAGGGTTGCGCCAAGGATGTGTGCTCGCCCCAATTCTTTTCCTCCTTTACACAAATGATCTAGAGAAAACTCTAGTATCCGTTGGGGCAGATGTAGATGCAGTGTGTGGAGAAAGTCAGTTTCAGCACTACTATATGCTGATGATGCAGTGCTCTTGGCAAGGACGTCCAACAGCCTTAAGAAACTTACTTTTAGTTATGCCTCATGAAAGAGCTGGGCTTGGAGACAAATCTTAAGAAAACCTTTACTATGGTCTGCTTTTCAAGCGGTTAGTACCACTTCCTTGCTTGCCATGTCCATCGGCGAAAAACCCATTGCACCGATTCTAGAGATCTATAATCCGAAATGCTTGCCAATCTTGACATATGGAATGGACATTTGGGGATGTAGGGATGCGCTTGCAATGCAGACGGAAGAGAATAGACTTTGTTGGTGGTTACTAGGTGTCCTTCCCTCTACCCCGCATTTTCCCACTGTATTTGGAGTTAGGCTTGGGTTATCCTCAAGGCACTATTAATGCCTTACCTTTGGCCCTTTGGTGTTCTATTTGGTACAGGAAAGAAGCTGAAATTAATCAGGCAGTCATCAGAGATTGCTTATCCTGTGAACCAGGCTCGGCCAGCCAGTGGTTAAAGTAGATCAAACCGAGTTTCTTGGTGCTGGAATGTGCCCGCCTGTTTGAGCACCCGGACATAATCATGAACAAATATAGAATCTGGGTCCTGGACTAGTTTTTAAGCATAAATAAGCAACTAGAGAACTAACAGAAGTGGCCAAACCTGCATTCTGAGATTATTGCGTCATTCAAATGGAGCAAACCACTGCCCCATACTTATTATACACGATTAATGTGTATGAGAGAACAGTGCTGGCAAGGTTCAGGTTAGGCTCCTTCCTCGGTCTAATTTGTTTTCCCCTTGGCCAATATTCTTCTGATTCTATTTGTACTTGTCCATGTGATGAGCATTCAAACCAAACTATCTTACACTTTGTCTTCTTTAGTCAATTGTATTTGCCTACACAAGGACATTTTTATTACCCTTATTACGAAGATCTATAATTTTTTTAAATGTGGAGCTGCCCTATTTTACCTGCTGCAACTCCATGACCACTGTGTATGCCGTGCATTTGCTAGCTTCTTGAAGTGTTTTAGCTAAAAGGAGCATATTATTTTGATGAAATAGTTTCTATTTTCCATTTTAAAAAGTGTTGCGGGTCTTGTATTGTAAGGCATACGTTTGTTCTTGGCATCTTACTTTTTGCCACTTTTATTGTCCTTTTTAGTTTGGCTGTGCTTGGATTTAAAATGCAGCACTGTCACTTTACATACTGTAAATTAGTTTATAATTTGTAGCTTTTTTAACATATGTGTCCTATATTGCATGATTCTTTAAATTGTATGTATCTTTTATGATCTTCCTTCGGGAGATTGAATAAAAACGAATGGATAGATTGCACAGAGCAGTCAGGCTTGTCTCCAAAGCAAAGTCCGACTATTCCTATGCGAGACGTCTTGGTTTGTCCGAGAAATGCGGCGGTTTTCCAGGAGCATATCAAAGCTCTTGTCTACAATCAATCAATCAATCAAAGACATTTATAGAGCGCACTACTTACCCGGAGGGTCTCAAGGCGCTTGGGGAGTGGGGTGGGGGGGTGCTGCTACTGCTCGAACAGCCAGGTCTTGAGCTTCTTCCTGAAGGAGAGGTGGTCTTGGGTCAGGCGCAGGTCGGACGGGAGGGAGTTCCAGGTCTTGGCGGCCAGGTAGGAGAAGGACCTTCCTCCTGTTGTCGCTCTTCGGATGCGGGGGACGGCGGCGAGGGCGTGGTTGGTCGATCGGAGGTGGCGTTTGGGAGCGTAGAAGTTGAGGCGGTTGTTGAGGTAGCTCGGGCCTTGGTCGTGCAGGGCTTTGTGTGCGTGGGTGAGGAGACGGAAGGTGATTCTCTTGTTGACGGGGAGCCAGTGCAGGTCTCTTAGATGTCCGGAGATGTGGCTGCGTCGGGGGATGTCGAGGATGAGTCTGGCTGAGGCGTTCTGGATTCGCTGGAGTCTCTTCTGGAGCTTGGCGGTGGTTCCGGCGTAGAGGGCGTTGCCGTAGTCCAGTCGGCTGGTGACGAGGGCCTGGGTGACCGTCTTCCTGGTCTCAGTGGGGATCCATCGGAAGATCTTCCGTAGCATGCGGAGGATGTTAAAACAGGACGCGGAGACGGCGTTGACTTGCCTGGTCATGGAGAGGGAGGAGTCCAGGGTGAAGCCCAGGTTGCGTGCGTGGTCTGTCGGTTTGGGTGTGGTGCCCAGGGCGGGGGGCCACCAGGAGTCATCCCAGGCGGAGGGCGAGGAGCCCAGGATGAGGACTTCCGTCTTGTCTGAGTTCAGTTTCAGGCGGCTGGTTGTCATCCACTCGGCTACTTCTTTCATCCCTTCGTGAAGGTTGGCTCTGGCGGTGGCGGGGTCGTTGGTGAGGGAGAGAATCAGCTGGGTGTCGTCAGCGTAGGAGATGATGTTGAGGTTATGTTGGCGTGCGATGGCCGCGAGGGGGCTCATATAGACGTTGAAGAGGGTGGGGCTCAGCGAGGATCCTTGAGGGACGCCGCAGATGACTTCGGTGGTCTCTGACTTGTACGGTGGTAGACGGACTCTCTGTGTTCTTCCGTCGAGGAAGGAGCTGATCCATTCCAGTGCCTTCTCCTGGATTCCGACGTTGCTGAGGCGCTGCACTAGGGTGCGGTGGCAGACAGTGTCGAATGCTGCAGAGAGGTCTAGGAGGATGAGGGCCGCTGTTTCTCCGTTGTCCATCAGGGCTCGGATGTCATCGGTGGCAGCGATGAGGGCGGTCTCGGTGCTGTGGTTGGCTCGGAAGCCAGACTGTGAGGGGTCGAGGGATCCATTCGTCTCGAGGAAGGCGGCCAGCTGTTTGTTGACGGTCTTCTCGATGACTTTGGCTGGAAACGGGAGGAGCGAGATGGGGCGGTAATTCTTGAGTTTGGTGGGGTCCGCTGTAGGTTTCTTGAGTAGGGCGCTGAGTTCGGCATGCTTCCAGCTCTCCGGGAAGGTGGCGGTGTCGAAGGAGGTGTTGATGATGTCCCGCAGGTGGGGTGCGATGACAGCGTCGGCCTTGTTGAAGACATGGTGAGGGCAGGGGTCGGTTGGAGATCCGGAGTGGATGGAGTTCATCATGCGGACGGTGTCTTCGGTGCTGATCGGAGTCCAGACGCGGAGGGTGGTGGGGGGCGGTGGTTCGGTCGTGGCGTGCTCCGGTTGAGTGTTGAAGCTGTTGTGTATGTCCGCGATCTTGTTGTGGAAGTAGGAGGCGAGGGAGTTGCAGAGGTCTTGCGATGGGGTGATGTCGTTGTTTCCGGCGTTGGGGTTGGAGAGCTCTTTCACGATGTTGAAGAGTTCCTTGCAGTTGTGTGCGTTGTTGTCCAGCCGGTCCTTGATTGCAGTTTTCTTGGTGGCGCGGATCAGTTGGTGGTGCTTCCGGTTGGCAAGCTTGAGGGTGGTCATGTTGTCCGGAGTTGGTTCCCTTCTCCAGGCTTTCCTGAGGGCTTGGCAGTTCTTCTTGGAGCTCATGAGTTCGTCGGTGAACCATGGGGCCTTCTTGCTGCCGGGTCTGCTGGGCGGGGTCCTCAGTGGGGCGAGTTCGTCCGCGCAGTTGCTGATCCACTTCGTGAGGTTGTCGGCGGCCTGGCTGGGGTTCGCTGAGCTGGCGGGAGGGTGCTGGCTCAGGGAAGCGGCGAGCTGGTCGGCTGTGATCTTGTTCCAGCTTCTTCGAGCAACCTGTTGCTGGTGGTGGTGGATCGTCGTTCTTTTGAAGGTGAAGTGGACGCAGCTGTGGTCCGTCCAGTGGAGTCCGGTGGTGTGGCTGAAGGTGATGTCTTTGCTGGATGAGAAGACGGCGTAGAGTGTGTGTCCGGCGAGGTGGGTGGGGTGGACACCAGCTGCTTGAGACCGAGGTTGGCGAGGTTGTCGAGCAGGGTGATGGTGTTGCGGTCGTTGTTGTTCTCCAGGTGGAAGTTGATGTCCCCCAGGAGGATGTAGTCGGCGGAGGGGAGGGCATGCGGGCTGATGAAGTCGGCGATGTCCTCGCTGAATTGTGTGCGTGGTCCCGGGGATCGGAAGATCAGGGTGCCTCTGAGGGTGGTTTTGGGGTCCGTGTGGATCTGGAAGTGCAGGTGTTCGGCAGTTGTCAGGGTGTCGTCGGTGTTGGTCTTGATGCGGATGGTGTCTCTGTAGATGATGGCGAGGCCTCCTCCAGTCTGGATGTCGCGGTCTCTTCGGGTGATCTTGTAACCCTCTGGGATGGCGATGGCGATGTCGGGCGCTGAGGAGTCGTTCATCCAGGTTTCCGTGAGGAAGGCGACGTCGGGGGCTGTGGTGTCGAGGAGGTTCCAGAGTTCGATGGCGTGTCTGTGGACAGAGCGGGTGTTGAGGAGGATGCACTTCAGGTGGTTGCTGCTGGTGTTCGGCTTGGCGGGTGTTGGTGCGGGACAGGTCCGGATGCAGGCGAACTTGCAGGCGTGGCAGCTGAAGGGTCCATGGGTTCGTCTCGGGGTGGCTCGGTAGCATCCCCGGATTCGGCCGGTGTTGAGTGCATTGAGGGTGGCGGCGTCGTAGGTCAGGCGGGTGGGCTGGTGTCTGTGGGGCCCAGGGGTCCTGGCAATGGGCGCGGTCCAGGCGCGGACTGGCGCAGACGGGCTTACCTTTGGCGCACCTTCGGCGCACAATCGGCGCTCCCGCTGCGCGCTTCCGCTGCGCGGTCGCTCCGGGGGCGTCATAAGAAGGGAGCCGGTAGGGAGGGTCTGCGGGGAGGCGGGAGCGGGCCGACCAATCGGCTGGCGGGGGGTGGGGCCGCGGGCTGGCAGCGGCGGGAAAAATGAAGTCGGGCTTCGTGGGCGGCCCTGCGGCGGCTGGGGCAGCGGCGGAATCACTGGTAGGCAGAGGCTTGGAGGGCAGCCCTGCGGCGGCTGGGGCAGCGGCAGAGAAAACAGGAAGGCAGCGGGCAGCAGGTAGGCAGAGGGGGCGACCAGGCCAGAGGCGCAGTGGTCGCCTCAGGCTTCATAACGGTCTTGCTCAGGAACAGATAAGAGATCAGAGCATTACGCTTTCGATAACATACCTATTGATATTACCATTTTTTACTTTTATCTCGGACTGGCACATGGACTAGATAGAAACTCGATCTTGGGGAACTATACAATTTATGCCACCGCATTTCCAGGCCCATCTAATTTCGTTGTGGCCTTCCACTAACTTGTTGGGACCGAAGACCATATAAACTATCAAGCTTAAATCACTGATTAAGCTCTTGCCTAACAGGACTACACCTCTATAAGCTTGGAGGAATAATAAACTGACAAATAAGATTGTGAGGTCACATAACCTTTTAAACCAAGGATCATCTACATCCTTCCTTTGCGTAAGCTGTTCAGGACGCGTCCGACTTTGATAACAACAAATAGCCTTGAGGAAGTTACGTTTCAGTAACGAAACCTGTGTCGGCTGCATGTTCTGTTTCTTTGGGATATATGTACAGAAGAACTTTTGTCAACAAGTTTTGTAACATATATCATCAATATGACAAGACATATACAATTGTACAAAAAATGATATTAAAATAGCAAAGATATTTGATGTCTTGGATGTTCTCTACATACAGTTAAAATTTGAATTGTGTACTTTGATCATTGTAAGTCGTGATTCTCTAATAAGGTCAGGATAGGGAAATCTCTCCCATAGAAGCACTTGCTCCTACGTATAACGAATATCTGAGTGCCGAGGTACAACTGTCCAGTTAGCTTATTTTGTCTGATCTCCTTAGGGATTTCAACTAAAGTCGACATCTGTGGTAGTGGGATGTCACCATTACCTTGAAGGGCACCATCACCTTACTTAAAAATCAATTGGGACTGCTAAATTTAATGTTGACAAAATCATTTCATACTTTGGATTGGTAGTACGATAGACTATACCACCACCACTACTAGTGTTGTATTATTGTAAAACTCCGAAGCAATGTGTAAAGTATTTGTGAAACACTTCAAACAGTAACAGAGTGAAAAGACTCCATAAACAGATCCCACACCAGTTTGGAAAAATAGAGTACATATTTCAGGTCAACAAAAATCCAATCAATAGAACTGGAGATATGCAGGTTTTAATATTTCAGCTAAAATAGCATCAAAAGTCACTAAGCACCAACTTTGGATATCTAGTTGCGCCGGACTGGTACAAAGTCCCTATTTCAAGCCAACCCAGATGGAGCGTGGGCCGGCGACAGGGACCAAGTTAGGCCTGCTGAACAAAGTACCTTAAATCCTAATTTGCACAGCATTTTGTGTTTTTGAGTCAGAGATGCATCGCCGAGCTGAAGGGATGCATCTGTTCTTCGGTGCAGCAAGGCTACGGTGCAAGGCCCTGCCGGGTCATTGATGATACCATTAATGAGGGCTTGCATGCAAATTCCATCTTCAAGGATGCGTTGCAAAGTTAGGGTAATGCCTTGGTACTGAGGAGCTAAGAGGCTGTGAAGCTCCGCTCAGCATTGTATTCAAGGCTGCCATCGATGAAGAGATGAGAAGTCTAGCACCAAGAATGCGTCTCACATTGGCAGTTCTGATGCCTCATTGGGCTGGGACGCAATGCAACTCTTTGTCGTGGTACTGATCCCAGCACCTAGTGGCAAACATTGGTTCTGCTCAGAGTTGCGCTTCGAAGCAGCGAAGATGCATCCATTTCGCTGGATTCACAAAGCGTGGCAGAGCACCTTAGGCCCACTTACAAGGGTCCAGGACTGAGGAGGCACCACTTGGCAGGGTATACTCACAAATGGCACATTCCAGGCATTCAGCTCAAGATTACTTGAGCCATCTGTCCCTGAGGCCCAAATCAGGATGACCGTTAAGTAGCCTGTTAGATTTTTGGGTCTCTAGTTGGCATAGGTAGGTACCTGTGACATAGGGACCCTTGCATCTAGTCAGGGTAAAGGGTACACTCCTAAAATAACCTCTGTTCACCCCTTTGGTAGCTTGGCACGAGCAGACAGGCTTACCTCCGAGGCAGTGTGTAAAGCATTTGTGAACACATACAGTAACCAAGTGACAACACTACAGATGGACACCACACAAGTTGTATATTAAAAAAAAAGTATCTTTTATATAGATTTATTACAAGACCACACATGACAAAAATCCACAATACTGTACTTAAAATGGTAGAATTAGCTTAGTTCTCTTTAGATATTGAAATGCGACACTTTGAGTCCATGTACTTTAAGATGCGTAACGCAATACAACAAAAGTGTTGCAGGGAAGGTGATGCGTCGGTTCCTTACACGCAAGAACGGTGATGCGTCGGTTCCCTACTGCTGCGTAGGGGATGGTGATGCATCGGTTCTTCTCTGCGATGGGAGGCGATGCGTCGGTTTCTTACTGCGCTTCCGTGGCGATGCGGCAAGCAACGCTGTAATGCGATGATGTTTTGGTAGAAAGATATAAAGATGTCGTCTTCTTGGTGCGATACGATGCGAACCGTGACAGGCCCTGTGGCCCACTTCCCGGTGATGCGGCGGCATCTGCTGCAACGTCTATACTCTTCTCCAGTGATGCGCGGTGCTTCGATCACGATGCGAGCCGCGACAGGCCCTGGAACACACTTTCCGGTGATGCGACGACTGCTGCGACGTCGATCCTCTTCTCAAGCGATGCGAGGCGATTCGGGGGCCCTGCGATGACTCCGCGATTATTGGGGGCCGTGACAGGCCTTGCGACACGCTTCCCGTTGTTGCAGCGGCGTCTGCTGTGACGTCGATCCTCTTCTTCGGTGATGCGAGGCGCTCTCGTGTTGTGAAGAGGCAGCGACAGTTCGGCGTCACGCTTCTTGCTCGTGAGTCTCGCTTCCAGCTCCTTGCGATGTGCAGTTCCTCAAAGTCCCGCACAACTGCACTCACTTAAAAAGAACTCTTGGGGAGCTGGTGGGTGAAGTCTCTTGTTCCTGAGACTTCCGCAGGAGGCAAGCTCTTTTCTGAAGCACTTGGAGATCCTTACAAGTTGATGAAAGTACACAAAATTCCTCTCTCCTTTCTTTGGCAGTCAGGCAACCACTGCAGACCAATCCCCCAAGCAGCACTTCAGCTTAGGGATAGTCTCTCCTCAGTCTCTCGGGTTCCACTCCTCAGCAAAGGTTTCTTCTTGTTGTCCAAAAGTGATCTCAAGTTCTGGGGTTTGGGTCCCCTCTATTATACACAGTTTCTTTTTGTTCTCTGAAGGCAGAGACGACTTTGCCTAGTCCAAACCAATTCTGGTCAGTCCTGGAGCACTCTGTTTACATGACTCCATCTTTCCTTTCACAGTGCAGGGCAGAGACATCAGACGCACCACAGGAAGTGGAGCCAGCATTGTGAGGGAAGGCACAGCCCTATTCAGGTCCCAGGTGCAACTCCTCCCTCCTATCTACATGCAGATCTCTCTATTCAGCACTGGGCTGACTCCCCCTTCTCCTGAAATCCCCCAGCCCCTGTCACTCAAACTCCAGACAAGGAATACACAACCTAGCAGAGGCAGGCTTGGATAGTTAGGCAAGAAAAACCTACTTTCTAAAAGTGATATTTTCAAGCACAGAATGTTAAAATCAGCTTCACTAAAAGATGTATTTTATCATTCTGAGTTCAGGCATACTAAACTCGAATTTCTACCTAGTTCCCTGAGTCAGTTAGGATTATAAGATGTAATAATCAAACTGCCCATCTGGCCTATGGGGAAGGGGTATCCTTGCAATAGTGAAAAAACGAAAATGGCTGTAATTCACTATTAGGCCATGCCACACACACATCAGGGCTTGTCCTACCTTTTACCTACAGTGCACCCTGCCCTTTGGCCTACCATAGGGGAGTCTCACAGTCGCTCACAGTTTTGGACGATTGTGGAGAGAGAGAGGTTTCTTGACGTCGCACGGTACGAAGATTCAGCATGGCCAGCTTGTGAATGACCTTTTGGATGCATTGACTTTGCCTACGCAAGTTGCGATTGTCAAATGTAGTGCGCATCGTAAGGTGACGGATGATGTTGGTCGTGTTAATGCGTTTGCGGATGAGATCGCTAAGGAGACTGCCCGGAACCTTAGCACTCGGATGTATGTGACGAGTTCGGTTAGGTGGCCTACAGAATCGAGTATGTGTGAGGACACTATCGAAAGTGTGAAAACAATTCAGAATGAGGCCACCGACACTGAAAAGACGAAGTGGAAAGAAAGTACGGGAAAGGTGGATGCGAATGGTTGTTGGATTGATTTGTCTGATCAGAAAAGATGGATGTTGCCTGATGCATATGTGCTGGCCGTTGTGACAATGGCGCATGGGTTAGCACATATTAGCGTGAAAGGTATTTGTAAATTGTTGTCTCCGGTGTGGAAGAATGATGGCATTACGAAATGTGCTGAACGTCTGGTGAAGAATTGTATGGTGTGTATGATGTACAATCCTGGCAAAGGAACCCCAACTCCTCCTGGCAGTTTTGCTCCCCCTTCGTATCCCTTTGAGGTGATTCATTTGGACTTCATCCATATGGAGCGATGCAATAACCTGAAATACGTTTTAGTTGTGGTTTGCGCATTCTCCCGATGGATCGAGGCCTATCCTCTCAAAGACAATACTGCTTTGTCTACTGCGAAAATCCTACTGAAGGAATATTTTCCTCGGTATGGAATGCCTAGAGTCGTGTGGTCAGATAACGGAAGTGAGTTTGTGGGTAGTGTAATGAAGAGTGTGTGCAAGGGCCTTGGAATTAATCAGAAATTCCACAGCGCCAATCATCCCCAGTCAGCTGGATTGGTTGAAGGGTACAACGGCACCCTTAAACTAAAGCTAGCGAAGATTCAGGCTACGACTGGTCTTTCGTGGCCTGACGCTTTACCTTTGGCATTACTGTCGACTAGGGCGACTGTACTCTCCCGAATAGGGCTTAGTCCCTATGAAATAGTGTTCGGCCGTCCTGCGAATGTGTGGGGGGTTCCTAGGCCAGGAATGTTCTCTGATCTTGAGTACCCAATGTTGATCGATTATCTTCATGACTTGACTGCTAAACTGAGGTTAATTCACCAACAGGTTTACGACGCATTGCCGACGCAGACGGAGGGTCCAGGCCACCAGCTCCAGCCCGGAGACTGGGTGGTGACGAGAAATTTTTCACGCAAGAATAACCTGGACCCGAGGTTTACTGGACCCTATCAAGTGCTCCTGGCCACGAGGACTGCCGTTCGTCTTGAGGGACGTAAGAATTGGGTGCATGCCACCCACACCAAAAGAGTCCCCATTCCTTTGCCGGCAGACCCGTGGGTAAGGAGAGGCATTGCGTCATCTGAAACAGAAACATTGCCGGCGTTTGTGCCTTTTAGCGACGCACAGCCTGTTGGAGAATCCTCAGCGCAGCAGAGAGACACTGTCGAACAATTAGCATCAAAAGACTCAAGACCAGAATACTCAACTGATCAGCAGGACGCTGTCTCTTTGACGGATCCTTTGTTTGACGAGCAGACACGTCCTGGGAAAACCCGATACTTTTTGCGATCTCGCACTAAGGACAAATAAAAAGATCTTGCCTTGCTGTATTGACAACTGCATTATCCCGTTTTCCGTGATCAGTTTTGAACTTTCGTATTACTGTAATTATTCCTGTATATATATCGAGCTTCATTCCTTGTACTTTTTTTGCTTCCACAGCTGAGAGACTTTGTTTTTGCATACATGCATATTGTGCATTAAAGGCCGTAGGGCCGCGCGCGTACTTCCTTCTGGATAGTAGGTCTTGACGCTAGGTTAAAGGCCGTCGGTTCCTGGGAACTCCTAGGGATTGACTATTGCTACACAGAACGAAGTGCGTCAAGAAACGTTGCGGACGGTCGTTGGGAATGGCATTCTCGAAGCTGAATGATTTGGAGGGAGCTCAGGTTCACAGATTCAAGCTGCAGCAACTCAGTCGTACCAAATGTTTTATATTCCAACTGTTTGTATTATTCTTGACTGCTTCTGCATTATTGGCGGGTGGGGTGTATTATACGATGTCTTACTTCTTGCCTTCTGCTACACCTACTCCTACTTCTGATCCTAAACTTACCTCTACTGTTTTTCCCCATTCCTTTCACATGTTACCGGAACACGAACAGGCTAGACGTGTAGAATTCCGCAACAATTCCTTTATTCAGCTCCTTCATCAGCATCAGTTAGTGGTTAACACTACTAATTGTTGGGTGTGTGGGTTGATGCCACATACTACGGATAAGGGAATTCCATATCTGGTGTTACCGTATAGTTCCCAAGGGTCAGCTCGAGCATTTCAAACAATGTTTCGAAGCGCACTGGGTTTCCACCCCATTCGAGAACCACGTTCCCCCTACTCTGGTCCTACCTCGTATCAAAAACCTTTGTCGATAGCAATAGAGGATTTAGATAGTGATATCTATGATCCCTCGCTTATTCCCGAAGAAGAGATACAGGCCTATAGGGTCCTAAGTAGAGGTGAATATAGTGCGTTCACTAGCGAAAAGCAGCTTAAAAGCTCGCCTCCGATATGGGTCGTACCCCACACTGGTAATTTTTGTCTCATGGGTCGTGGCCGAAGATCGCAAGCCCGACTTGGAGCAAGTGCTTGCACTGAAAATTACATACTGCCGATGGTCTCGTCCCCTGTGTTTCTGGCTGCCAAGGGTACATACTTTATCTGCTATGATCGTGCATATGCATGGTTGCCCGCTGACTTCATGGGCTCATGCTTCATTGCAAATTTGTTGCCTCCGACGTTCACTGTAGATGCCGATTATCATAAGACTAGAGTTGTACGAGGCGTAATTAGCGAAGAGGATACTGCCGGTCAAGAGGCAGGAGACTTTTTCAAGGGTTTCCTCCCGTTTTGGGGACCTATGGTCAATAGTAGGAACCTGAGACAGTTGACTCGAGTGGTAGAATCGACAGCTAATATTACTGCCAGTGCCCTTGGTAATATCACCACAGAACTTCAGGCGGATAGACTTATGACGTTACAAAACCGTATGGTTTTAGATGTCATTTTAGCAGATCGAGGTGGGGTATGTAAGGTGATCCATTCGAGCTGCTGCATTTTTATTCCAGATAATGCTCCTACTGTCTATCAAGCCATCTCGAGGTTGCATAAGATCTCCGAATCCATACACGTGGATGTAGGGGATTGGACGCTACTTGGGTGGTTTTGGGGCCTGATGTCGACTTGGGGTTGGAAGATTCTGATGATCATCGGAGTAGTTGTAGTGTTCCTGTTCACGTGTTGCCTTTGTGTGCAGTGTGGTCCTGCCTTATGTGGCCTCTGTGCTACAACGTGTATGAGACAACCATCTGTTACCAAGGGGACTCGGTTGGACAGAGCTATGCTACAGCAACACCTCGATGGTCTGATGAATATCGAATATGATTCCGACTAGTGCTTGCCTACATGAGGGCAAAAGGAGCGTCTGAGGTTCCGTGACAATTGTAAGTGGTGTTTTTAACTCGCACGAATATAGTCGAGTTTGGTATCTATGAACCGCAAATGACAAGTTTAGTAAGTGTGCGCAGTTTCGCTGTGCTAACTTAAACCATTCGTTTGTTATGTGGGTTTTCCATCTGTACCCACGGGTTCCATCTTAGATACGGCATCCATTTTGTCTCTTGCCCTCAAGTAGCCAGCGAACGGACGATGTCCGCTTCGCGACCCTGGGACTCCCAAGATATTTGCGGAAGACACATGTTCTTTGTGAGTGTCTTTATGACGAGGGGGATGCTACTGTAAGGCAGATGGCGCCGCTCGAGGCTCATCTTGCCGCACGGACTTATTGTCTCAGCCGTACATCTCATTAGGCACGTCCCTTTGATGCCTGTATCTCGCGTTTCCCGATACCTCCCCTTTTACACCCTTTCCGATCTCCCCACTGTCTCCGTCTTCCTCTACACCTGTCCTTGTTCCTATTTTCGATCTGTTTTACTGCTGATTGGAATTCGCTAATGGTGGGAAGATGGGTTTTTACAGTTGGGAACCGCCAAATGTTTCCGCACTTATGTTCCGGACCTCATGTGTTTCAAAGTGACCAAAGCGACCCCTCTGGGGGATAATGGTGAGAACTAGGTTGTAAACTTTTGTGTACCATGTTGTCCTATGGGTAAAAACTGTATAAAAGGAGCGATCCACAGAACCAATTTGAAGCAGTCTCCCCAAGTTGCACGTGGTGTACTTGTTGTGACTTCTGTGTTCCCTGCAGCAAATAAACCTTGAATCTTTGACGTCGAAGGAAGTGTCCCGTGTCTCTGTGATTCGTACGCCGGAGCAGGTTACCCACGAAGGTTTCAGGTGTTGTGCCCTGGCACCGCTGGGTCTCAAAGAACCCAGTCCTTCAGTTGGCGGTACCACTGATGCAGCCCCACATTGGGCGCCGACTGAAGGACTGGGTTCTTTGAGACCCAGCGGTGCCAGGGCACAACACCTGAAACCTTCGTGGGTAACCTGCTCCGGCGTACGAATCACAGAGACACGGGACACTTCCTTCGACGTCAAAGATTCAAGGTTTATTTGCTGCAGGGAACACAGAAGTCACAACAAGTACACCACGTGCAACTTGGGGAGACTGCTTCAAATTGGTTCTGTGGATCGCTCCTTTTATACAGTTTTTACCCATAGGACAACATGGTACACAAAAGTTTACAACCTAGTTCTCACCATTATCCCCCAGAGGGGTCGCTTTGGTCACTTTGAAACACATGAGGTCCGGAACATAAGTGCGGAAACATTTGGCGGTTCCCAACTGTAAAAACCCATCTTCCCACCATTAGCGAATTCCAATCAGCAGTAAAACAGATCGAAAATAGGAACAAGGACAGGTGTAGAGGAAGACGGAGACAGTGGGGAGATCGGAAAGGGTGTAAAAGGGGAGGTATCGGGAAACGCGAGATACAGGCATCAAAGGGACGTGCCTAATGAGATGTACGGCTGAGACAATAAGTCCGTGCGGCAAGATGAGCCTCGAGCGGCGCCATCTGCCTTACAGTAGCATCCCCCTCGTCATAAAGACACTCACAAAGAACATGCGTCTTCCGCAAATATCTTGGGAGTCCCAGGGTCGCGAAGCGGACATCGTCCGTTCGCTGGCTACTTGAGGGCAAGAGACAAAATGGATGCCGTATCTAAGATGGAACCCGTGGGTACAGATGGAAAACCCACATAACAAACGAATGGTTTAAGTTAGCACAGCGTAACTGCGCACACTTACTAAACTTGTCATTTGCGGTTCATAGATACCAAACTCGACTATATTCGTGCGAGTTAAAAACACCACTTACAATTGTCACGGAACCTCAATATGAAGAAAAGGGAAGGTTTAGGGACTGGCAAGTGGGTGCACTTGGCCAGTCAGCATGGCAGTACCAGACTGCACACAGGCTCTGCAATGGCAAGCCCTAGACACTTTTACAGGCTGTTTCTGAGGGTGGCATAACCAGTGCTGCAAGCCCACCAGCAGCATTTGGTTTACAAGCCCTGGGCACACTCAGTTCACTGTACTAGGGTCTGACAAGTAAACCAAACCAGCCAATCATGGAGTTCTTAGGATTTGGTCCCTAGTCCTCTTTCGATGACCATGTATTTGCTGTCACATGACTTGCCAGTTACACATAAAAGTTAGTCCTACCATAGTGTTGGTGCTTGGTATTGCTAAGCTGTGGGTTCCTGGTATCCTGGTTCCTGTGTATCCTGTTTGCTATTGCTGGTTCTCACAGGCTCGTGAGAACTGTTGATGTGTCCCTTTTTGTCCCTCTTCCCGTGTCCCGGATTCCCGAGATTCCTTTTTGGCTGTTCCCCATCCCCTTTCCTTCGTGTTCCTCCCTCTCAGGCAGTGAGTTAGTCAGGGTTAATGTTTGTCCCTTTTTGTTCGACCCCGTTTACATTCCCTTAAATTGTGTAAGAGTTGCGGGCATTCAGGGGCTCCTGTTTACCTTTCGACTCGCTGGTGCTGTTTTTTTCTTTTGATCCCCGAGGTGCGGTGAGGTGTTACTGATTAATGCGCTGTTTCCGCGCTGTACACACGCCCTTCAGTAACCGCTCCATCTCGTTGTGGGCGGAAATTACGTTTGCGGTCATTCCGCGAGTGTAAACCTAGCCGGGTTTTACATTCGGTTCTCCTGGGAACGCGGAGTTGACATCAGTTACAAATTCCCTTCTACTCCGTAGCATGTTTGAATACATAGGGGTTTTTTGTTCATGCCGGTCACTTAGGCATGTTTTTTACCCTGTAAATAATTTAGAGCCCAAGCCAAGCACCCGAAAACTCAGTCCCGTTTTATTTCCTGCCCAAGAGAAGTTATCTTGGGGTTAGTTGTACCTTGGACTGAAGCCCCCCTTGAAGCAAAACCTGCATTTGTGTTTGGTAAGTGCATGTGCGGTTATTGGCTGGATATGGTCATCATGAACAAAGAAGGATTGGGGACTGAGATGTTATTGTGAGGTGTTTTGTTTCCCTGTTTATGCAGGTGCGGAAGCAAGGAGGAGGGTGTTATTTGGACTACGCGCTACAGGGGTGGAAGATTTGGTGCCTATATATTCCACCCCCTTTTCTGGGTCATTGGCTTACTCATAAGTTACATCTAGTGAGTGGCCGGTGAGTCGGGGAAGTGGATTGGGACATACCTCGTTCCTGCAGTGTGTGGGTTGGGCGGGAGCCTAACAGAATAACAAGCCCACGTTTAAATACACTGCCCGAATTAGGATGGATATTGATACAGGATCCATGGCAGGGGCTGAGGCCCCTACCATGCTTGATGTAATGGGTGCCCTAGCAGCCCTGCAGGCCCAGGTACAGGATTTACGACAGGAGAATGTAGGACTGAGACAGGAGTTGGGCGCTGTAAGGGCGCGAGAACAGATACAACCAAGGGGCCAGGCTCCCATAATACAGCCTGCTACATTTCAGTATGGAGGGGTGGGACAGAGTAATCCTGGAAGCGGGGCACCTGTCGCTATCACTGTGACATCTCCCGTTCCTGTTCACTTGGCTCCGCCTGAACGGTTTTATGGGGACAGTGCGAAGTTCGGGATGTTCATGAATCAGTGTCAGTTACATTTCATGTGTAGGCCTGGTGCCTTTCCTGATGATGCGGCGAAAGTAGCTTTCACTCTTTCTTATTTGGCTGGTACTGCTGCACAGTGGGCTATACCCTTGGTGGAAGGCAGGGATCAGGTATTGCGTGATTATGAGGCCTTCAAGGAGTTGATGCGGGGGCTGTTTGCTAGACATGCGTTCATGCAAGCCAGTGATTCAGAATTATTGAAGTTACGGCAAGGCAGGCAGGATCTTCTAACGTATATAGCGACTTTTAACCGGTTGGTATCTGAGACTCACTGGCCGGCGGAAAAGCGGACCTCATTGTTCTACCAGGGTCTTTGTGAAGAACTGAAGGATGTGGTATCGCAGGTGGTGGATCCACCAATGGAGTGTGCCGCGTTCATAGACCTGGTTGTGAAACTGAATCATAGGCTTTCAGAGCGACGTGGGGATCGTGCGCATTTTCAGGTTTCCCGGGGAAGCTTTATGAAATCAGAGGTCAAACAGCCCATTGGGGAGCCGAAGTCATCACCGGAACCAATGGAGATAGGGGGACTAAGGGGGCCTCTGACCCCAGAGGAAAAGAAAAGACGAAGAGACAAGAATCTATGTCTATATTGTGGACAGGGAGGACATTTCGCAAGGGAGTGTCCTGTTAAACCATCAGGCGCAGGGTATGGTAAAAAGGTGGCATATGTACAGGTAGGAAGTTCCCAACTCTCTGAGCACTCAAGGGGTCAGTATGAGGTGTTGGGGGCAGTGGATTTGGCGCCCAGACATTTTGTCATTTCTGCCTATCTCTTGTTGGCCGCACAAAGACGAGTACCAGTGTTGGGGCTGTTAGATTCTGGTGCCACTGGTAATTTCATTGATATATCATTAGCAGAAAAGTTGGGTGTTCCCTGTCAATACAAGAAGCAACCAGAGCCAGTAAGAGCAATTGACGGGACTGATTTGTCATCAGGTTGCATCACCCGACAGACAATGCCTTTGTGGTTGTTGTGTGAGAATGGACACTCGGAGCAGGTGGTGTTTGATTTAATCGATGCGCCTTCTTTCGGTCTGGTGTTAGGGGTTCCTTGGCTTCAGGAACACAACCCCAGGATCGATTGGGTGCAGCGTTTGGTGACATTGGATTCTCTTTATTGTTTGGGCCATTGCTATAGTGAGGCCAGTGAGAAGGTCCCTTTGTTGTCCTGCGCAGCAATGGAAGGAGGTGGGGTCCCAGTGCAGTATTCTGCCTATAAAGATGTCTTTGACAAGGGTTGCGCCCAGAGCTTACCACCGCATCGGTCTTTTGACTGTAGGATCGACCTAGTGGCAGGTGTTCCTTTGCCGTGTAGTCGTATTTACGCTTTGTCCGAACCTGAGGAAAAACATCTCAAGGAATATCTGGATGAGATGCTAGGATTGGGGTTTATCCGTCCTTCTTCTTCGCCTGTGTCTTCAGCGATCTTCTTCATACCGAAGAAAGAAGGGACGTTGAGGGCTTGTGTGGATTACCGGACCTTAAATAAGGCCACTGTGAAGAACAGGTACCCTCTTCCGCTCATCCCCGTGTTGCTGGACCAGCTTCGCAAGGCCACGGTGTTTACTAAATTGGACTTGCGTGGAGCTTATCATTTGATCCGTGTCCGGCCGGGGGATGAGTGGAAGACGGCTTTTAAGACTAAACATGGCCTGTTTGAGTACTGTGTGATGCCGTTTGGCCTCTGCAATGCGCCGGCGGCGTTCCAGTATTTTATTAACGAAGTTCTGAGCGAGTACCTGGATAGAACGGTCATTGTGTACTTGGATGACATCCTTATCTATTCTGAGACAGGAGTAGACCATCACAAGCATGTAATACAAGTGTTGCAGAAATTGAGGGAACATCAGCTATACGCCAAGCTCAAAGTGCCAGTTTGATGCTGTAGAGGTGGAGTTTTTGGGGTTCTTCATTTCAGCAGAAGGGATACGTATGGATCCAAAAAAGATACAGGCGGTTGTGACCTGGCCTGTGCCATCCACTGTTAAGCACATACAGGTGCTTTTAGGGTTCGCCAATTTCTATCGGCGTTTTTATAGCTCGTTTTTCTGACATTGTGGCACCCATGACTCGATTGTTGAGAAAGGGGGTTCCTTTTGTGTGGTCCCTTGAGACTCAGAATGCATTCCGGTTGCTACTGAGGACCTTTACGTCTGCTCCTGTGCTGGCCCATCCTGATCCTGCCTTGCCGTTCTTTGTGGAGACTGATGCGTCAGCAGGTCGGTGGGTGGTGTGCTATCGCAGCGAGAGGAGGGTACGGGCCATATGCATCCCATTGCTTATTTTTCCAAAACGTTGTTACCAGCCGAACGCAATTACACAGTGGCGGAACGAGAGTTGTTGGTCGTAAAACTGTCCTTTGAAGAATGGCGTCACGATTTGTGGGGGGCCAGACATACAATCACGATCTATACGGACCATAAGAATCTGGAGTTCTTTAGATCAGCCCGAGCGTTGACACCAAGACAGATGCGATGGGTTCTGTTTTTTAACGAATATGATTTTATCATAACATACAGACCCGCTGCTCAGCAGATAAAATCTGACGCACTGTCTCGGATTCATATTGATCCGGATGATGTAAGATCAGCGAAAGAGAGTAGACCTATGATTGACAGTGAGAAGATAGTTGGAGTGGCTTCGGTGGAGGAGTTTTCCTCTACTGTGAAAGACCGTTTACGCAGGATGGATCTGGCTTCATGGTTACAACTGTCTCAGGTGGTGTCCCGAGATGGGTTGCTATATCATGGGGATAGGTTATTTGTTCCACCCGATTTGAGAGGGAAGGTGGTGGAGTGGTGTCACTCCTCCTCTTTGGTCGCGCATCCTGGGATGGGTAAGACGAAGGAGTTATGCTTGAGATGGTTTTGGTGGGAGACCGTGGCACAGGATATTCAGAGGTATGTGACAGCTTGTCCTGTTTGTGCCATCAACAAGCCCTCACACAGAAAGCCCTCTGTTTTTTTGCAGCCGTTGGAGGTCCCTCCCTCCCCTTGGCATACTGTCAGTATGGACTTCGTCACTGACCTTCCATCGGCGTCCGGATTCACCGCCATTTTTGTGGTGGTGGATTTGTTCACTAAGATGGCGCATTTCATACCCCTCACTAAGATCCCGACAGCAAAGGAGATGGCTTTGGAGTTTATGACCTCGGTTGTAAGGTTACATGGTTTACCATTTGCTGTAATATCAGATAGGGGGGTGCAATTTGTGTCCCATTTCTGGACGGAACTCTGTCAGGTGCTCAAGATGGATATACGATTGTCATCTGCGTATCATCCTCAGTCAGATGGGCAGACGGAGCGCACCAACCAGACAATGGAACAATACTTGAGGTGCTTGATTACGTCCCTGTCGTGTGATTGGGTGACGGCTTTACCCATAGCAGAATTCGCCTACAACAATAGTGTACACACTGCCGTGGGAATTACACCGTTTTATTGTTCTATGGGATACCATCCTAGAGCATTAGCTATCCAACCCACTGGGCACATGCCAGCCATTGATGAAGTGTGTAGGCGATTGAGTGACATCTGGGAAGAGGCAAGGGTCAGGCTGCAAGAAGCCAAGGCTGCTATGAAGTTGCAGGCGGATCGTCATAGGGTCCCGGGTCCTGGTTACAAGGTGGGCGATCAAGTATGGTTGGTTTCACGTAATCTGAGATTGCAGGGGTCACGAAAGCTACAGCCCCGGTATGTAGGTCCTTTCCCTGTAGTACAGGTGATCAATCCTGTGGCTCTGAAGCTCTTATTGCCATCGGATTACAAGATCCACCCTGTTTTTCACACATCATTGTTGAAGCCCTTTGTTCCCTCAGATCAGGTTTTGCCCCCTCCCGCCCCTGTGTTGGTGGATGGTCAGTAGGAGTTTGAAGTTCAGGCTATACTTGATTCCAAGTGCAGGAGAGGACGGTTGTTTTGCCTGGTTGATTGGAAGGGTTATGCCCCGGAAGACAGGACATGGGAACCCGCTGGGGGGGTGCATGCGCCTCGTTTGGTTAGGTTATTCCATAGACCGCATCCCCGGAAGCCCAGGCCGGTGGGGAGGGTCGTCGTTGGAGGGTGGGGGGGTACTGTTAGGATTTGGTTCCCAGTCCTCTTTCGATGACCATGTATTTGCTGTCACATGACTTGCCAGGTACACATAAAAGTTAGTCCTACCATAGTGTTGGTGCTTGTTATTGCTAACCTGTGGGTTCCTGGTATCCTGGTTCCTGTGTATCCTGTTTGCTATTGCTGGTTCTCACGGGCTCGTGAGAACTGTTGATGTGTTCCTTTTTGTCCCTCTTCCCGTGTCCCGGATTCCCGAGATTCCTTTTTGGCTGTTCCCCATCCCCTTTCCTTTGTGTTCCTCCCTCTCAGGCAGTGAGTTAGTCAGGGTTAGTGTTTGTCCCTTTTTGTTCGACCCCGTTTACGTTCCCTTAAATTGTGTAAGAGTTGCAGGCATTCAGGGGCTCCTGTTTACCTTTCGACTCGCTGGTGCTGTTTTTTTCTTTTGGTCCCCGCGGTGAGGTGTTACTGATTAATGCGCTGTTTCCGCGCTGTACACACGCCCTTCAGTAACTGCTCCATCTCGTTGTGGGCGGAAATGACGTTTGCGGTCATTCCGTGAGTGTAAACCCAGATGGGTTTTACATTCGGTTCTCCTGGGAACGCGGAGTTGACATCAGGTACTGATTCCCTTCTACTACGTAGCGTGTTTGAATACATAGGGGTTTTTTGTTCATGCCGGTCACTTAGGCATGTTTTTTACCCTGTAAATAATTTAGAGCCCAAGCCAAGCACCCGAAAACTCAGTCCTATTTTATTTCCTGCCCAAGAGAAGTTATCTTGGGGTTAGTTGTACCTTGGACTGAAGCCCCCCTTGAAGCAAAACCTGCATTTGTCTTTGGTAAGTGCATGTGTGGTTATTGGCTGGATATGGTCATCATGAACAAAGAAGGATTGGGGACTGAGATGTTATTGTGAGGTGTTTTGTTTCCCTGTTTATGCAGGTGCGGAAGCAAGGAGGAGGGTGTTATTTGGACTACGCTCTACAGGGGTGGAAGATTTGGTGCCTATATATTCCACCCCCTTTTCTGGGTCATTGGCTTACTCATAAGTTACATCTAGAGAGTGGCCGGTGAGTCGGGGAAGTGGATTGGGACATACCTCGTTCCTGCAGTGTGTGGGTTGGGCGGGAGCCTAACCGGAGTCACTAATCCATACATCAATTTACAATAGGGAGAGCATATGCACTTTAGCACTGATCAGCAGTGGTTAAGTGCTCTGAGTCATAAAACCAACAAAAACAGGTCAGACAAAATACAGGAGGAAGGCAAAAAGTTCAGGGATGACCGTGCAAAAAGGGCTAAGTCCAACATTGCCCATTCAGTCACTTTGGGGTCCTGGGTTCAACAGATGCAGATCCAGTCCTTCTCACTCAGACAAGATGCCAGCAGGTCAGCACAGCAGGGCAGTATTCATTCTTCCTGGCAGAGTATCAACAGTTCCAGAAGTGTACTGAAGAGTCTGTGTCTGAGGTCCAGTATTTATATCAAGCTGAGCCTTTAAAGTGGGGAGGAACTCTAGAGGTTTCCCTTTGAAGTCCCCAGGCATCCTAGCTTCCCTGACCTGGCTCCAGACTAACTACTTGGGGTAAGCAGCCCTTTGTGTGGAGTCAGGACATTGCCTATTTAAGTGTAACTAAGGCTGTGTCCTATTGGGTGTGGTTGTCTAGAAGGAACACACAAAGCCCATCAGTCAGCTACACCCAGTCATGTGACTAAGAGAAATGTTACAGGTACCAAATGGCTAAGGCAGGAGGAAAATGCCAACTTTCCAAAAGTGTTATTTATAAAATTGTAAGCTAAAATCTGACTACTTCATAAGTTAGGATTTTTCAATACAGTTTCAAAGCCGCCAAACACAAACTGGTACCTGCTTCCATTTGGAAATTACAGCTTATTAAATGTTATTAATAAAATAACACCAATGCTATCCTGTGGAAGAGTTTTTGAGTAACAGGACATGTAAACACTGCACCCTGCCCTCTAGGCCGTCCAAGGTCTACCCTGGTGGTGGCTTATATATATTAAAGAGGAAGGTTTGGGCCTGGAAAATGTTTCTTTTGTCCGGTTCAAATGGCAGTTTAAATGTGCATACATGTTCTGCGATGACAGACTTTAGACATGTTCAGAGGGTTACTTAAGTGGGTTTCACATTCAGTGCTGTAGGCCTACAAGTTACATTTAGTTTACAGACCATGAGCAAAGGTAGTCCCAACTTTACAAGGGACTTAAAAGGATAATAAATATGTCAATTAGGGATAAGCCAATGTGACCATGTTTCAAGGATTGAGCCCATGCACTTAATCTCTGGTTAGCAGAGGTAAAGTGCTTAGAGTCCATGGAGAGGGAAAGCAAAGTGTTTGGGGAAGACCACCAGATGGCTGGCAGATCTATCAGACCGTGTCACTACAGAAGTACTCAAGAGTTAAACTAGAGTAGATGTTTGATGGCAGAGGGGGAAGATGTTTGACCAATCTACCATTTTGTGTGATGTTTGATATTTCCAAACCAAGACATATGTAATCTTTATTAGAATGTCAGATGCATCTTTCTGAGTCATTATTAGGATGCACTTACTAATACAAGGATCACCACACAAAAAAGTAGTAACCCACTGAGGTGTCAACGTATAACACAAAGCTGTCACACAAGAATACATATTTGCATGTTACACACTGTACTTTGCAACAGAGCATATTCAACCTTAATGTGATTTTAGAAAAAATCTTTAATTGTATATTTTAAACAGAAAATACAATGAATACACAAAAATGCATTTGGGTCACAATTCGGTATACAACGCAGCATACTTATCAAGGTGTAAACAGCCTACAGAGGGTCATGCCCTCTACTGGTCATGTTGGAGGAAGACCTGGTGAGAGGTCTATGCTATTTTATGATAAATGAAACCTGTAACTAGATTGTACACACATCTGTTCAGCAAGCGCATTAACCTTCATAGATATCTCATCAATGTTATACTTGGGAATCCGCTTACACAGTGATCTCCACAGAAAATGCCTTATTGTGAGGCAATATATATAAAATGTAGACTAATTTTGACCAAATAGTACCCAAGTACACATTCACTGTAATCTGTCGATTTCTTTGGATCTGATGCTACTCTTATCTCTCCCACTTTTGACTCCAGCAATGCTGCCAATTTTCCCTGATCAATGCATGATGTGCTGCTCCAGCCAGGTTTTTCTTTAATTCTCAGATTTGTAAATTTCTTTGAGTTGTATCCCGAGCACAAAATAGAATTGCAAGTTACTATGATTCATAGTCCAAAAAGGGTTCCAGTTCACATGTATGCTTTTTTCTTTTATTTTTTTCACAGCAACATCCTTGTGAATCCTAGCCAACAGGTGTTTCGTCTTAAAAGAGGAATACGCAAACGACTTCCTCAGGGCTAGAATGTACAACAAAAACTAAAATTACTAAACCCTGAACGAATTGACATGTAGTGACTATAGCGGAGGGACAGAGAAAAATAACCAAGTGTAAAAAGTTCAAACAGAAACCACTAAACCAGCAAAACAAGACACACACCAATTAGAAACAAAGAAACCAGATTCTTACAGTAAACAGCACAAAAAGAACCAAAAAAGCCTCAAGTGAAAACATACAGAAAGCACCCAAAGTGAAAAAAGAATTATATTAAGAGAGTACAAGGGGGGTGATGAAGTAACTAAAAAGACAATAATAAATGTCCCAACATAAAACCTAACATAAAACGTAGGAAGGAAAAAACCCAATAGGGAAAACCCTAAAGTGATATATGACAGAAGCTCACCAATTCCAATTATTAGTTATTCTCATGCCGCCAGCAAATTCCAGTAATATAATCAACAATCTTGTATCAGATAATATATAAAAGCATATTTGTCTTAGTAATCATGTAGTGGAAGTACGATCTTAACATATAAGTAACACCTACAAGAATTAACTACTCCGTAAGAGACAAATGCCATACTCACTAGAAAAATTCATCCAAATGAGTAAGTAGACATGAGGTATTACGTTCCAATGTGTATGATTATAGTACCCCACGTTAGGGGAAACCATCAAAGTCCTAAAATATAAAACCGCAATGGGTTTCTGTAATGCATTTCGTTGAACATAAAAGCACTTGTAATAAAACACCACTGTAAGAGGACGGACAAACCAAATTCATGAGCGCTCTGAATTCCCAGTCAACAGTAAAGCACTGGATTCAAATTTCAAAGGGATATTAGTCTCATGAACAAACATATGATTAAAACCTAACCTTTTAATCTAAATTTAACACATAGCCCCATGAGTAAAGAAGAAAAATTAAAAGCAAAGTCATGAATGAAATTTCACAGTCTAAACTAAATAAGTCTCATAGTGCCAAGGTTAAACAGGAAAAATGTACCCATTACTAATTGTAAACGTTTGTGCAAAGGTAAAGGGAGGACCATATAAAAGTAAGCTCACAAATATCAGCGTCTCATATGATACAGCAACTCTCATAGTGCCAAAAGTTAAACGGGAACGATCTGTCCGTTACTGGTCGTAATCATGTTGATTACCATGTCGAAACTCCAATTGGAACAGAATGTGTTTTTGTTTAATGGCAACTGGTACAGACAGATGTGTGGGACTGCCATGGGTTCCAGATTTGCGCCGTCTTTTGCCTGTCGCTTCATGGAATGGTTTGAGGCGGTGCATATCTGGGGCCCAGGCGGTTGTCACTGGCATGATTACATCTGTTACTATGGGAGATACATTGATGACTGGTTGTTGATCTGGACAGGTGGAGAGATCGATTTGCTACGTTTCTTTGAATATATGAATACTAATGCTTGCAACATGACCTTTACCATGACCCACAACAAAGAGAGGATAGTGTTCCTTGATGTTATTCATTGACACTGGAAGGGTTTGTAGCAAACTCTACAGAAAGGCTACTTCTTGTAATTCGGTGCTACATGCACTGCGTGCCCATCCTAGATCACAAATTAATTTGATACCATATGGTGAACTCTACAGGGCACTTCGAAATTGTAGTAGGGATGAAGACTTTTTAGAGCGTGTCAATGATATGGAACAGCGTTTTATGACACGCGGGTATGACAAAGTTGTCACAGGTGCCAAAAAGAGAGTTACTAAATTACCCAGGGAGCAGACTCTACAATCAAAAAACAAGAAAACTAAGACTAGCCTGTCCCCCGTGCGACTTATCACTGGCTATAATACTTGGTCATCTAAAGTATATGGGGTCCTTAAGAGGTATTGGTTCTTGTTGACTTCTGATCCTGTTTTGCGATCATTCATTTTAGATTGTCCTGTTACTTATCAGAAATATAAATCTATTAAGAACATCCTAAGCCCAAGCTATCCTAGACAACGTTTGCAGAAACAGAATTGGTTGCTTAGGAGAAGCATAGGATCAATCAAATGTAGGAATTGTAGCATGTGTAGAATGATGATACAGGGTATTCGCTGTTTCAGTTACAATGGCTAACAAATGTTTCATATCTCGACACACATTGATTGTGATACAACTTATGTGGTATCTGCTGTTGTGTGTAAATGTGAACAAATTTATATTGGAAGCAGTATCAGAAGACTTGGAGACCGCATATCTGAACACTTCAGGGCTCTGAAGAATAGAAATATCAGGTACCCGATTGCGGCTCATGCAGTCAAATGCAGTGCATTGAGAACGTCTTACCGAATGTGAGAGGAGGTAATCGTGAGTTTTATCTTCGTAAGAGAGAAGCCCGCTGGATATTACATTTGCGTGCAGTTGATAGAGGGTTAAACTTTGACAATGAATTTCAATATTTTCATGGATGATGACTTTCGTTATGCGTCAATTTGAATTACTGATATTGTAATGTTTGATCTGTGTGTTTTTTTTCCTTTTTGCCTTTTGTTCTCTTTTTCAGTATTCCCAATCACTTGTTTTAATATTCATTGAATCTGGATTTAACTTGTTATTGTAATACTGTACTATCTAGTTTGTATGCACAAATTGACATGGACTATTTATTTATTGTGTCTTTTTTTGAATCACCAATTAGGTATATGGGCTTGTGTTCCTTAATAACTCTTTTCTACCTTTTCTTTACCTAATTTATCTTTATATTTCTTCCTAGTCCTGTTTGTTCTTTTTGAATGTATTCGTACTTAATTATTCATTATTATTTCTCCTTTAAGGGATTTCTTTCGTTTTACTCCCTCCACCCCCCCCTTTTTTAGTTATTCTTTTGATTTATTCTTACATTTGCCATAATTGTGGCTCAGCACACTTGATCTTTTTTTCTTTTTCTCTGAATCATTATATTATGGCCCTTTTTTAGTCAATGTTTGTTTAATTCTGATTATTGAATTACCAGGTAGCGATTGTGCTTTGTTTCTTATCGGAAGAAATGTGTTTAATGACGTTTTTTTGACAGCTTTTAATTTACTCGATAAGGTTAACGGTGGCCATTTTGGGTCGGTAAATGCCAAGCAGTTCCTTAGTCCTTCCTTTGTTTCTCGGTTGTTATTTTTTAACTCCATCGTAAGATGGTGTGGACGCTAGACGCCGGTTTCTCGTGCTGACAGACGCTCGTTTTTCTCATGGTGAATTGTTAGTGTTTGACATCAGTACATTGCGAATGGCTTTATCGTATGAGGCGCGTGTGTCTATGAACTTAATTTTACATGATACTTTTTTTTCCTGTTTGTAAGTACGATTTTTTTTTTTAAAGTTCAAAAGGCTTTATTGATTATTGCACAAGTAACACAGCTACTTGCCTACAACCCTGGGGCCGGCAGCATGTATCAAGATAAGGTCCTCTGGAATAACACAGCCCATGAGCCGACATCCCGGGGGATCGGCAGCAGTTCAGGAGAATACACTCCAAGGATGAGCAACTCGTGATGGGTATAAATGGTTTAACATTTCTATTTGAACTTCGATTTTTGATTTTATCAAATAAACAATAACAAAAACAATCCCACAGGCATGTATAGCAGTACATTATCGCAATCCTTATTGTATGTTTCTAGTATCATCAATCAACACAATCCAGATAAGAAGGCAATCACAAGTGGCCGATGGTCAAGCATTAGGGCAAGTGCATGGCAATGTACCTCACAGCAAATACGGCAGGAAAGACCGATTCAGAGGGAAGGGAACCACCAGTCGCGACCCAGCCCCTCACTGAAACACTTCAACATTAGCAGGATAGCTCCCTATGTGTATGTCCCAGCATCCAGTACCGTATCAGGCTCAGCATCAGAAGCCTCCCCCGCAGTCCCATCCCGCACATCATCCTCAGCAGCCCCAGCATGCGTATCCGAAGTGAACGCACCCTCCAGTATCGCCGCCCAGTAGTTCTTAGGCCTGTTCTTGGGGGGCATCAGTTCAGTGTACAGCTCAGTTTGGGTGCAGCAATAAACCATTTCTCTCTCCCACACACGTAAAGTAGGGGGGGCCCTCTCATCCAAGCCCTAGAGATACAATGCTTGGCCATAAGGAACGCCATATCCACAATTCTCCGCTGGGAAGGGCGCAAGGGTTTTGGATAGCCCAAGAGGGCCAATAAGGGGTCCGGAGTCAAGGTCAAGTTCACTGTTCTGTTGAGCTCGGTGTAAACCGACTGCCAAAAGGAGAAGACCACGGGGCATGACCACGCAACATGCAGGAAATCTGCCAGGGGGGGCACTGCAGCGCTTGCATTCCGGGGACTCTCGGAGCCCGTATCTATGGAGCCTCTCCAGCGTATATGTCCTATTCAGGAATTTAAAGTGTGTAGGCCTATGGCGGCCGTTAGGGAGATTTTACGTACACTGGTGCAACAATAGCTCCAGAGGTCCTCGGACATATCCATGCCTAGGTCGTGCTGCTAGGCCAGTCTCGGCTTAGTGTATTTCGCATATAACTCTGATTGAGCTGTTCGATAGAGGTGAGAAACTAATTTCTGAGGAGATTTGGCTGTAACCACATAGTCAAAGGAAGCAACCGTCACTGGTTTTTCCTGTCAGCCCCGAGGAGTTCACGCAGAGCGCGGCGCACCCTGTGGAACTGGAAGCTCGCCATCAAGGGGGTATCCTCGACCGCATGGGCCACCTCGTCCCACGCTCGCGCCGTGCCACCCGAGAACAAGTCACCCATGGTATGGATACCAAGCCGTCGAAGGGCTAAAATTACTCCCTTTTCCCTACAGGGAGCTAGCCAGTAGCACCACTCAAGATTCGCGTTCGGGGAATACAGTAACGAACATGCCTGCGTGTTCGCCATGAAGTGCCAGGCGTGGACAACCGACTGTAAGGAATCAATCAAGCCCGTACGGCGATCCCGATATTGCAATAACAGGGCCGGCAGTGGATTTGGATCAGCAACTATCTGCTCGATACAGACATAAGGGGCGTCCTGCGGGCCGTGAATCCACGAATAGGCGTGGGCGGACTGCGCTGCGCGATAGTAGAGCTCCAAGTCCGGGGCGTTGAGGCCACCCGCCGCATATGGTCGGATTAAAATATGCCAAGCTACCCTGGGTTGCTTACCCGCCCAAGCTAGCCGCACCAGCAGAGATTGAAGTCTACGAAAAAAATGAATGGAGAGGACCTCGGGGATAGTGTTGAACAGGAAGAGAACGCAGGAGCACCACCATCTTCATTAACGCAATGCGTCCCAGAAGAGACAGCGGGAGGGAGATCCATCTCTCAACGTAGTCTTCCAGCTTCGAGACAGCACAGCCATAGTTCTCCCTGAGTACAATCTCTGAATCAGTGTGGAGCCGGATACCTAGATATTGGACCGCCTCAGTAGTCCACTGCAGTGGATACTCAGGTTCAAACTGCACCGTAGCCGCTGTCAGCGGAAACATGATCGATTTCGTCCAACTCACCTGGATGCCAGAGAGGGATCCAAACCGGACCACCTCCCGCAGCACCAGAGAGTATTGGGGTCCCAAACATAGAGGAGCGTGTCGTCCGCGTAAGTAGAAACGATAAGCTTGTACGTGGGAAAGCGGATACCTCGATGGCCATGATATTCACGGAGGGCACAGGCAAGGGGCTCGGCCGCCAAAGCATAGAGTATCGAGGATAGCGGACAGCCCTGTCTCGTGCCCCTGCCGACCTCTATAGATTCCGAGGTCAGTGGGCCAATACGTATACGAGCCGTCGGCTTGAAATACAGGACCAACAATAACTGCAGAAATAAAAGTCCAACGCCCATCTGTCGAAGGACGTGGTGCAGAAAAGTCCACTCCACCGAGTCGAATGCCTTTTCCATATCTAAAAATACAGCAACAGCCGGCACCTCCGGACGAGTGTGTTGTAAAGCGGCAAAGACCGTTCTGATATTATAGATAAAATTGCGCGTAGGGACAAAGCCAGACTGTTCTGGAGCCACCAGGGTAGTGACAAGAGGCTCCAAGCGATTTAAAGAGCATCTTAGCAAACATTTTTGTGTCAGCGTTCATGAGGGAGAGTGGGCGATACGAGGCACATTCATTCGGGTGCTTGCCCGGCTTAAGGATTGCCACAATAATCGCCTCACGCATAGAGGGCAGCATTGAGCCCGAATTGGCCATGTCATCAAACAAGCTAAGCAGATGGGGAATCAATAGATCGGAAAACGCCTTATAAAACGCCACTGTGAGGCCATCGCTACCCCGAGCGCGCCCACCCTTCATGGAAGACAGTGCCAACACCACCTCCTCCCTATCAAAGGAGCGAGCCGAAAATTTGCGGTGTATGTCAGAGAGCCACGGTAGCTCTGTGTGACAGATAGTCCACTATTCGTTCCTCTGGGGCAGGTCCCCTCTAAGTGTACAGAGCCGCGTAGTAGTCGCGAAAGCACGCAGTTATCGTGTCGTTCGAGAGCGGGAGCCCGGAGTCCTCTGACCTAATCGTCGGAATGGAAGAGCGCTCCCTGCCCCGCTTAGCCAAGAGGGCCAGCACTGCGCCCGGGCGTTCGCCCTCACAATAAGTCCTAGCAATAGTATACTTCCCTAGGTGTTTATTCTCCAAATCAGTTTCATCATTGTATTCCCGAAGGACCCCAGCAATCTCCCGTTCAACAGAGTCCCCACCAGACCGCAAATGCAACTCCTCCAAATCTCTGTTTACGTTCCAAGAGGTCAAGGCGACCCCTGATCGACTTCAGCACGCCTCCATGTTTCGAAATAGTAACTCCCCTAGCATAGAGCTTAAACACTTCCCAGACCGACTGGAACAAGTCCACGGAGCCCACATTAACTTCGAAAAAGGTCTCCAGTGCCGTAAAAAGTTCCTCCTTGAAGAGAGGGTCAAGCAAGGAGTAAGGGGGAAAGCGCCAAGAAAAAGGCGGAATCCGTCGCACAGGTATGGAACAGGAAAGCATACGAGGCAAATGGTCCGAGTAGGTCCGCAGAGGATCTCGCAAGAACTGAAGGAAAGAGGACGCAAACCAGTAGTCTATCCTCGTATGTATATTATGAGGGGCTGAGTAATGCGTGAACCCACCCCGTAACGGGTAACTATGGCGCCAGACGTCAAGCAAATCAAGATTAGCCAATTGCGTAGACAGTGTGCGCGCAGAGGCCGAAGGCACCCGCGTCGGGCCATCCGACCTGTCCAGTGCTGGGTGAAGTCAGGTTAAAATATCCCCCCCCCCCCGAAAACAACCCTGTCAATATACGTGTAAACCTTCTGGGCTAGGTTTGTGTAGAAGCTAGGAAGATCAAAGTTGGGGCCATAGGTATTTACTATACACATATCCATGGCTTTACCAGAGCAGGTCGTAATTGTAAAGCGTCCTTCACTATCAGTGTCCACTGGTGACCAAACAAGGGAGGACCTAGGGTTAAACCAAGTGAGGACCCCATGGCATGAGTAGTAAAACCAGCGGCATGGACATCATGGAGCCCTCTATAACTGAGGATGGGACTATGCCGTGGGAGGTGTCTCCTGCAAAACCGCAATGTCTACCTGTAGTATCCCCTTAATGTGTAGTATTGCTTTTAGATGACATCACCTGACATCAGTCTAGAATTGTTATGTTTTCCTATGTGCATTCTACATTCTTTATCTGGGAGTTATTCCTGTCTCCTGAACCTTGCCAGCAAGTGGTTGTTTAAGCTGTGTCCTTGGTACTCAATAAAGTACTTCCTCTGCAACCTGTGTATCAGTTTACTTCATAAACTGGCGACGACCGGGATGAAGAAGGACTCACCCTCTGCCTAATGGAAGAAGTACAATTTTTTTTATAATATAAAAAAAAAGAAGAAACCAAGGATCAGCGTTCACACGTTTTCAAAGGTATTTCACTTTTATTTTTTTTTTCTTTCCTGTTTGCGTGTAAGATGATGGCACCAGCGGCAGCAATTTAATCAAGTGCTTTGATCGCACCTGCGGCAGTGTACAGCAACGTGTTTCCCGTTATTGATTTTTTAATTGCTGTGTCTTACTCCGTTGTTTCCCTTGACTTTGACTATTTTGCTAGCCTGCGCTGTAACATTTTTATCGTGTTTGGAGTCATCGTAAAAGGAAGGAGTTAAGGCGCTGACCTGTTTATTTTCAAACGTGAGTTGACATTCTGCCGCGTGCGTCTCTGTGAGCCTCAGCCTTCGCTTGGAGCTTCAGGTTCGCGCTGACGACTCCAGCTCCGCGTCTGCTCAATGTCAACATTCTACATGACGCGCTGAACGTATTAACCCCACGCATTGATCACGCAAAGGTCAAAGCGTTGTGTAGCGACCATTTTATGCAATTGTTTTTGATTCTACTTCACATCGTGTGCGTTCAGCCTTGCACACGTTGGTTGGGAACACTAAACTATTTTTTTTTCTGTTGTTTCTCTTCCTTGATTGGAAACTGTACAATGTACATCTACATTTATTGAACTGCTGGATTATTATTTTTCTTCATCTTGCTGCCTGAAGGAATTCCTTTCAAGAAACACTATTGACTATGGTAATTACCTTTGTCGCAATTCTCAAGAAACGAAGTTGACCACGGTGACTACGTTTATTTTATTAATTTATTATTTTCAATATGCACTCAAATGTGTGACTAAGTTACCAACATTGCATTATTTTCTTTCTCTCCAATTTTAACTGTTTTCTTTCGTGCAGGTTTCCTCGTTATTACTAGAAATGTCTAATAACATTGCTGCTCCTTCTAATTTTTTACCCACTGCTGGGGACCCTAAGGTAGAATGGGACCTGTGGTATCCCACATTCCTGGCCTATGTGGATGTAGTAGAGGAGGATGGTTGCTCAGCTAAAAGGAAATTAGCCCTGTTAAAGAATTGCTTAGGGGGCGCAGGTCTTAAGGAGTTGGAGAACTTGCCTCCCATCGATGGAGCAGGTGACTTTAACATTTTTGAGATCGTTGTAAAACAGTTAGCCACTAGATTTGGCAGGAGAATAAATGTAGTTATGGAAAGGTTCAAATTTTACTCCCGAGCGCAGAAAGACGATGAGTCAATTGAGAAGTACGTAGCTGCATTACGAACCTTAGCTGCTTCGTGCGCATTTGAAACAATTAATTTTGAGCAGGTACTAAGAGACCAGTTAATGATGAAGACCAAAAGCAAAAAGATACAGGAACGGCTGTGGATGGGTACCGAGTCTTCTCTAAATGCTGTCCTTAATATAGCTAAAGGGATTGAACAATCGGAACTCTTTGTAAGTGAGATCAGAGGTCATGATGTTAAGAGTAAATTAATAATCCCAGAGGTTGCCTTAGTAAAGGAGGTCCATAACCAAAGGAAATTTCCTATTTCTCAGATTAGGAAAGAGTATTTCCCTAGAGACAATAGACCCTCTGGTAAGAAAAACCCTATTATTTGTTATAGGTGTGGTGCGAATGATCACGTTGGCAATTATAAGGGTTGTCCAGCGTGGAATAAAATCTGTGTTAAATGTAAAAAACCGGGGCATTTCAGTAAAATGTGCAGATCCCCACAGAAAGTGAACTTGTTAACCGAGTTTGACTATGAAGTTCCTGAAGAAATCCAAGAAATCAACACTCTGCTATGTGTTGGTGATTCTACATGTCAAGGTTTTCCCAAGGATAAGATTTTTATTAATGGTATAGAAATCACTATGCTTATAGATTCCTGTGCTTGGTATAGCATAATTGGTAGTGATATTTTTAACAGATACTGGAATTCCTCATGCCTACTACCATCAGATATTTGTCCAGGTGGATATACTGGTCGGAAGATTGATTTGCTAGGATACATGTGGGCGGATATAAGATTTAAAAGTAATAGTATCAAAGGGAAAGTTTATGTAGCATCCAAGGGTGCTTCTATTTTGAGTTGATCACACCAACACGAGTTGAGAATTAAATTAGATCCCAATGCTTCTCCACCTGTATATATAGTATCTCCTGCTGAGGATGAATTTACAGTTTTGGTAAAGAACAAATTCCCTGAGATTTTCTCTGATGTCTTGGGTAAATTTGTAAATTTTAAACACAAAATTATCTTGAAAGAAAATGCAACACCTGTCCGACACAGAGTCAGGAATGTTCCTTTGGCCTATCGGGATAAATTAAAAACCATTCTTTCGGATTTGGTGACTCGTGGTATCATTGAACCAACCGAGTCTTCCCCCTGGGTTTCCCCAGTAGTTTTGTCAATTAAAAGTAATGGGGAACTTCGTCTGTGTGTAGACCTCCGCAGTTTGAACACTGAAATTTGGGTGGATAGACATCCTTTACCTAACATTCATGAACTAATCTCTACCCTTTCTGGTGCTTGCGTTTTCTCAACCTTAGATTTAGCTAGTGCGTATCACCAGGTCTTACTCCATGAGGACTCTAAATTCCTTACCACTTTCATAACCACTGAGGGCATGTTCCAGTTCCGTCGCATGCCATTTGGCTTAGCCAGTGCGGCTTCGGTATTCCAACGTCTTATGAAAGAGGTTTTGGAGGGCTGTAATAGTGCCATTGCCTTCCAAGACGACATCTTGATATATGGAAAAGATCATGAGGACCATGACAGAAATCTGGACAAAGTACTGATGTCTGTCAAAGCTAAGGGTTTGACTTTGAAGCTTTCTAAATGCAAATTTAGACAGAGCACTGTGGAGTATTTGGGACACGAAATCTCCGCTCAGGGTATCAAACCAAAACTTAATCACATTTTAAGCATAACTAAGGCTCCTGCCCCTAGTAACAAAGAACAATTGGTGTCTTTTCTGGGCCTTACCGAGTTTTATAGCAAATTTGTCTCAGATTACTCTTCCAAAGTTCATGTTTTAAGACTGTTATTAAAAAAAGATGCAAAATTTGTTTGGAAAGGTGAACATCAAACTGCTTTTGAGTTACTTAAAAAGGAGATTATTAATGCCCCTTTCCTGAGGCCTTTTGACTTGGGTAGAGAATGCATTGTGTGCGTGGACGCGAGCAACGTGGGACTTGGTTCTGTGCTGATGCAAAAGAGTCAAGGTGAGGAATATGTTGTCTCCTATGCCTCTCGTACCCTTCGTGGGGCAGAATTCAACTATTCCACTATAGAGAAGGAACTTCTGGCGTGTACCTGGGCTGTCGAGCACTTCAGGCAATTTATTTGGGGTACAAGATTCCGTTTGCGAACCGACCACAAACCTTTGATAAGCATGTTGGCCGCAGGTGGCGGTCGTACTTTGACTGCACGTTTGGCACGTCTGGCTGCTAAGTTACAAGAGTTTCAATGCGTTGTGGAATATGTCCCTGGTCGCCTAAATGTCCACGCTGACTGTATGTCCAGATTGCCTTGTATTTCCTTAGTTGCTACAGACTCTCCTTGCGATGTTGATGTAGTCTTAACTATTGATGATGTAAATGATGCTAAATGCAATGCCACGTCCAGTGTTATTTCTGAGTCTGCTTGGCGGGATGCCATGTCTCAGGATGTTTCTTTGTCCAATGTGGTGGATTTTCTGAAACAAGGGTGGCCTGAAGAAAGGAAACTTTCTGGCGATGTTCTATCTTTTAGCAAAATAAAAGAAGAACTCATGTTTGACCACTGTTTTGTAACCAGGTGTGATAAAATAGTACCCCCTTCCGGTCTACGTGAAAAAATAATTTCTATGGCACATGAAGGTCACATGGGGATGTCTAACACTAAAAGACGTATCCGTGAATTCTACTGGTGGCCTGGTATCGACAGGATGGTAGACAAATGGGTTAGTTCATGTTCTCCTTGCTCCAGTAGTGATAAAACTGCTAAACCTTTGGCTGCCAAATCTGATGTTTCACCTATTGAGTACTCCATGTGCCCTTGGAAAAAGCTTGGAATCGATATTGTTGGTCCTTTGGATTTGTCCGACAATAAATCTGTTTTTATTTTAGTTTTAATTGATTATTTCTCCAAATGGCCGGAGATAAAGGTTGTGGACAAGACTGGTTCTTCTCAGATTGTTGAATTTCTTGATGAGGTCTTCTGCAGGGAAGGAATTCCAGCTGAGCTGGTATCAGACAATGGTCCACAATTCATTAGTAGTGAGTTTTTATCTTTCCTTGACAGGTGTGGAGTGGTTCATAAAAGGGTATCTAATTACAACCCTCAAGCCAACGGTCAAACTGAGCGCTTTAACAGGGTTATTAAAGAGTCGATACAACTTGCCATTAAAAGTAAATTAGATTGGAGGAAGACTCTTCGTGCTTCTCTCCTCTCATATCGTACCTCCCCTAACTCCGTTACGGGTTTTTCCCCTTTCGAGCTGTTAAAGGGTCGCAAACCTGGTTCTAAATTATTACCTTGGTGGATGAAATTAAAAATTCCTCCTGTGCCTAGTGTTGATCCCTCCTTCTTGGTTAAAAATAAGGTGTTGAAATATCAGGAGAAGATGAGATGTAATCCTACTTGTCCTGTTGTTTCTAAACCTGGCATCAATGTTGGCGATTTGGTGCGAGTTAAGTTCGGGAGATCTGGTGGTTCCAGGTGGAACAAATGGTCAGATCCTTGCAAGGTCATTGAAGTCTTCAGTAAAGCTGTCAGAGTGGATGGTGGTAAAGTGTGGAATTTTCGCAGAGTCTCTTTGTGCAGAACACCCAATGTGTTGATGAATTCTCTACCTTCCTCAAATCCTCCTTTAATTTCTCCTGGCGATAATTGCCACCCCACTGATGACTGTCACCCCGCTCTGTTGGACACTTTTTGTAGTGATGTTCAAATTTCCTCAAGAAACAATGATGTTTCTACCCCCAACAATGTTGTTTCTTCTCCCAATATTTCAACTCATTCCGGTCAGTTTTCTTCTGACACTATTGTTCCCTCTCATGATGTACAGTCTTCTGGTGTACCCCTAAGGAGGAGTTCTCGTGTCAGATCAACTCCTGTTAAGTTACGCGATTTTGTTCACTAGTTTTTTTTTTCTGTTTTTGTTTTTTTTAAGGGGGGGAGGTGTGTAGTATCCCCTTAATGTGTAGTATTGCTTTTAGATGACATCACCTGACATCAGTCTAGAATTGTTATGTTTTCCTATGTGCATTCTACATTCTTTATCTGGGAGTTATTCCTGTCTCCTGAACCTTGCCAGCAAGTGGTTGTTTAAGCTGTGTCCTTGGTACTCAATAAAGTACTTCCTCTGCAACCTGTGTATCAGTTTACTTCACTACCCTGTGTTTCGCCAAATACTGGAGAACTCTGCGAACCTTGCGGTGGTCATTCAAGCCCCCCACTTTCCATGTAAGGAACCACAACGCGTCAGGGGCTGTCTCCTCACCCGTCATGTCTCCTGCCAATGTGAAAATATAAGAATCGCTCCTGCCACATACAACATATAAACGTGGGGTATTGTGTGTACTTCTCTGCCACCCCACCCAGTCCACTTACATTCCTCAAACAACAGTGGCATCGCACCGTGAAACATTGGAAAAAAGACCCAAAACCGTGCCATCCCATCCCCCCTCCCATGCCTGCCCTACCACAACTAGGCCGCGCTCATCCTTCCACCCCAACAAGCAGTCCCCCATCCCCCAAGCATCCCCCACCAACGAAACAGCCACAAACATCCCCACCATCCACCCATCAGCCACCCCCCCCCCCCTTCCCCCAAAAAGAACCATGGGAACAGTGGTAATCACGCGGGGGCAGAAGTAGCCGACCTAACTCGTACTAAGGGCACCCAACAACAATAGCACGGAAACTGCCCCCCGTCTCCCCCGCCCCAGAACCCTAAAGAAGAGTGGTATCAACACCACAGTATGCTCATTTGGAAAACCAAAAAACTAAAGAAAATAAGGATAACACATCCATAAGGTTCACGTGTTCCGAAGGGGCACCAGAGCACACATAACCAGGCAGCAGGCAAAAACATGCGGCCGAACAAATTTCAGCAGGCTATGTGGGACAAAAAAAGACAAATGACAAATTTGAACATAGCACAGAAAGTGGTATAGCAACACAAGGGGCTTCAGGGCAAAGTGGCATAAGTCCAGCGCAATAGAACTGTCATCACCTGAGGGGTTGATATTGTGCACAGCAGCCTCAGGATCATCAGGCCCCCCCCGGTCAGGAGACATACCCTCCCGCAAAAATTGAATAAGGCATCAACAAAACCTGAGGAGAGACACCAGGCGTCAACCGATCCACAGCATGCCACAATCAGTCCTGGTCCTCCATGGAACCCCTTTCCAGATCAACTTCCTCTTGTCTGACGGTCGCTTCTTCCGCCGCCAGTCTCTCAGGGACTTCTGCAGCACCTTAGGGTCCGTAAAAATCAAGGACTACCCCTGACGGTTGACACGCAGTTTCGCTGGATATAGCATCGCGTAATCTGCGCCCAGATCACGCAACTGGCGTTTCATAGGGGCAAACTACTTCCGGGCCTCCTGTACGCGTGCCGTGAAGTCAGGGTATATGGACAAAGTGGAGCCCTCATACTGCAAAGGCTGCTTTTCTCTAGCCAATTTTAGGGTGACATCCCATTCTCGATAATTTAATAGTTTGGCTATGATGGGTCGCGGGGGGGGGGCACCAGGCTTGGGCCGTGGCCCCAAGGAACGGTGCGCCCTCTCCACTACAAACATGTGGGAGAAAGCATTATCCCCCAACAATTTCTTCAGCAGACCCTCCATGAACTGCTCCATGTTACCCATAGGGGTACTCTCCGGAAGGCCTGTGACGCGCAGGTTACAGCGGCGCGAGCGGGCCTCCAAATCCTCAGTTTTGTCCAGAAGCGACTGCATAGCCCTGCCAATCTGCCTGTTGTCCGATTCCAGCGTGGTGTGGGAGCCTCCTCAACCTCGGTTAGGTGACGTTCCGACATATCAAGTCGTTCCGCATGCTTGTCCAGTCTCTCAGCCATGCGGTCCATGCGGTAAGTCAGAGCGTCCAATTTCGTACAGATAGCAGTCCTGCCCCCCTGAAGGTTCTTTTCCATGGCTAGGAGTATCCCTCTCAGGTCCTGCTGTTGCGCCTCCTCCGCCCCGTCCTTATCAACCATGCCGCCACTCCCAGCATCATCCGCCGCCTTCGAGTTTTTCTGAGTGAAGGATAGCTGCGGCTGTGATCTGTCCTGGCGCCCCATGTCACACAGAGGAGCCCCACCAGGTCCCAGACGCAGGTCTGCAGCCAAAGCGCACTCCGGTCGCAACACCCAACCTATGGGAGGCGCAATGGCACGCAAGGGGGGGGGGGGAGTCAGCTCAGCAGGAGAGACAGTAGGCCCCGCAGACCCCACGTGCCCAACAAGCCGCCAGGGATCAGACAAACACCAGCAAAAGGAAAGTAGCTGGACACAGCGCCTGGGCTTCTAAGTGTAGTCAAGCGATCGACAGGGACACCAAGTTCCCCCCCCCCCCCCGAGGACCCGCACACATATCCAAAGGCTGGGGGGTAGGTAAAGGTCACCACCAAAGGGGGCCAGAAACAGCCAAGAAAAGCGCGGGCCAGGGGTACAGCAGATTCCCCAATACAGTCCTCAGAGGGGTTCTCTCTGCCGTAATCAATAGGGATCCACTAGAGGGGAAAAGTTATGCCCGCAGGCACTCACCCCACAACACAGCACCAATGAGGGGAGCAAGGGCAGAACCAGGCACTAGCACTCACGGTGGTCCCCAGGCGGCAGCGCATGCAGCGCTTCTCTTCCCAGGTGTCTCCGCTGTGATCAGGCGCCTCACAGCACGCCCGGGTCCCGCAGGCCGCAGCAGCTCAGCATGCCGGTCCCAGCACCGGCACTTCAAATAGTTCGCACCAGAGGGAGAGGGGGCTTGGGGGGGAAGAATGATCCTCCTCACACCAAGCACGCACCCCTGCTCACCGCCGAGTCTGCAGGTCGCATCCCCCTCCAGAGCGCGGGGTCGTGCAGATCTCCGTACCGGCGGGCACGGCTCCAGTAGCGGCTGCAGCTTAAAATCGAGGCCGTGGCTTCAAAGGCCCGCCGCGCGCCTCCGCACCGGATAGGAGGTCTCGGTCCCTCAGGTCACGGGCCCGTCTACGCCGCCATAAGTGAGACCGCGGCAATCTCGCTCACAGCAGGGCTGAGGATTGCCTCACGGTGAGTTCCAAACAAGCAGGATAAATGTAGGATGGTGGTTCAGAGCGGAGGAGCTCCGGACTCAGGCAGCCATCTTGGTTGCTGGCTAGCTCCGCCCCGTTTGTAAGTACGATTGCGACCAGTAACGGACAGACCGTTCCCGTTTAACTTTTGGCACCATGCGAGTTGGGAGTTGCTGTATCATATGAGACGCTGATATTTGTGAGCATACCTTTACTCCCTTTACCTTTGCACGAACGTTTACGATTAGTAACGGGTACATTTTTCCTGTTTAACCTTGGCACTATGGGACTTATTTAGTTTAGACTGAAATTTTATTCATGCGTTTGCTTTTAATTTTTCTCCTTAACTCATGGGGCTATGCGATACATTTAGATTGAAAGGTTAGGTTTTAATCATGTTTGTTCACGAGACTAATATCCCTTTGAATTTTAAATCCAGTGCTTTACTGTTGACTGGTAATTCAGAGCGTTCATGAATTTGGTTTGTCCGTCCGCTTACAGTGGTGTTTTATTACAACTGCTTTTATGTTCAACGAAATGCATTACAGAAACCCATTGTGGTTTTATATTTTACGACTTTGATGGTTTCCCCTAACGTGGGGTACTATAATCATACACATTGGAACGTAATACCTCATGTCTACTTACTCATTTGGATGACTTTTTCTAGTGGGTATGGTATTTATTTGTCTCTTACAGAGTAGTTAATTCTTGTAGGTGTTACTTATATGTTAAGATCGTACTTCCACTACATGATTACTAAGACGAATATGCTTTTATATTTTATCTGATACAAGATTGTTGATGATATTACTCGGATTTGCTGGCGGCATGAGAATAACTAATTGGAATTGGTGAGCTTCTGTCATATATCACTTTAGGGTTTTCCCTATTGTTTTTTTCCTTCCTGCGTTTTACATTCGGTTTTTATGTTGGGACAACTTTTATTGTCTTGTTAGTTCCTTCATCACCCCCCTTGTACTCTTTCTTAATATAATTCTTTTTTCACTTTGGGTGCTTTCTGTATGTTTTCACTTGAGGCTTTTTTGGTTCTTTTTGTGCTATTTACTATAGGAATCTGGTTTCTTTGTTTCTAATTGGTGTCTTATTTTGCTGGTTTAGAGGTTTCTGTTTGAACTTTTTGCACTAGGTTATTTTTCTCTGTCCCTCTGCTATAGTCACTACATGTCAATTTGTTCAGGGTTTAGTAATTTTTGTTTTTGTTGTACATTCTAGCCCTGAGGAAGTCTTTTGCGTATACCGCTTTTAAGACGAAACACGTGTTGGCTAGGATTCACAAGGATGTTGCTGTGAAAAAAATAAAAGAAGAAAAGCATACATGTGGACTGGAACCCTTTTTGGACTATAAATTGTAGTAACTTGCATTCTATTTTGTGCTCGGGATACAACTCATAGAAATTTGCAAATGTGGATGTGATCCACATCTAATGGTGGTGGTTTGATGGACGCCGTCCTTATCCCTGGAAGCAACCAGATTTGTTTATAATAACACTTATTACAACTGAGCGCAGGCTTATAACCAACCATCATTTCATTGCTTTGTTCTGTTCTCAGATTTGTAGTCCAGTTTTGTAATGGAATAAACAAGACTACAGGTCCCAGAATTTAAAAACAAAAATATCTGGACTGGGGACAAGGTGAACTTGGCAGGGCTCCTCCAGTCCGTTCATCAGCCCCAGTTCATGGGATCCTTTAGCCATGTTTCCCACATGCAGCACTGGTTAAAAGAAAAGCCTTCACATGCCACAATGCAACTTGCAGCAGGTTGAATTAGAGGTGGTAATTAGCAGAAAGCTCAAGCCAGGCTCAAACCTGAAGCCTGTCTCTTGTCCAGCTCGAGGTCCTGTTGGAGCATTGAGCCTGTAACAACAAGCTGAGCTTTCAAATGGCTTCTGCCTACTATCCACTGCTGAGCCCAAGATGTTACGTTATGGCTAGAGCTGATGGTTTTGGAACTGGGTAACCAGCAGTCTCAACACTGGCTCACCATTAAAAAAATATGACTTTGTGTAATTTAACTGATGCGAATGTTAAGTGGTTCAATGCCTTAGGGTTGGGTTGCACTATATAAAAACTGCAGAAAAATGCAGAGGTAAAAACAAAGCTTTAACATAAAATGAGACCAATACATAGCTATTTAGTAAATGCTTTCTACAAAGTGAAGCCAGAAAGCCTATATAAATCACTGCTTCCCTGCATAAATTATGTGATCTTACGTATATATTTTGTGAGAAGGTGGCCCGATATGCAGCGTTCGCTATTCTAGCGACCACTATGTATCGTTCCAAAGACCCTTATGGTGGTTGGTTGTAAGTCAACCTTAGACCAGCTATCCTAGTAGCGTGGATATGAGCAGTCTTTGGGCTAAACTCTAGAGGGTGTGTTAAGCCAGCTGTTATACCATCATATACCCCTTGAACACCAAGTGAAAGGACACCACACAAGTGTTATGAAAATAAACAGGATATTTATTAGAATCACAACAGCCCTGTACTCTTTATGAGGACAGGGTACTAAGCACAGAACAAAACTCTTAGGAAAACACTTCAAGTGCACAATTAAAACAAGTGCCCGAGGGCACGGAAAGTTTAGTGGTCTCGGGCGGACCCGATAAGGCAAGTCGGAAGCGAGGGACTCGGGACCCTAGAGTAAGGAGGCTATGCAGGCACCGAAATGCCGAAGTTACCTAGCCACGAGGGCTGCGGCTGCACAAGTCTTACAGGCGTCGGGGGTCTTCGCTGACGAGCCAGGAGCCGGAAGAAAAGGAGTTGCTGGCCGGCGACCAGTATTGAATAGTTCGTAGTGATCCAAGCCTGGATCAGTGATCGTTGATACCTGAAAGCAGAGGGGACCAAGTTCGTACTACTAGCCAGTAGTCAGAGGGTACCAGGAAGGCACCGGATGGCCGTCACCTCGACTAGGTGAGTGGGCGACGCTAGGCTCTGCAGTCTCACGGACCAGGAGGCGTTGTCGGCGACCAGGATGGAGGTGCGAGCTGTCCCACGAATGTTGATGCTGTCGGCGTCGCTGGGCCCAGGATTGGGGCAACAAGCCTTGGCAGATTTCAGGGCCACGTGGTGGGCCTAAAATGGCGTCTTGAGTGGACCAGGAGGGTCCGGGGTGCTCCTCTCGAAAAAGGGAGCAAGGGCCGGTCTGGAGCAACCAGACCAGCAGCGTTGTTTGTCAGATGTCGTCAAAGAAGGGCACAAGCCAGCGGCTAGTGACCAGACAACGTGCTGAGCAGTGAGCAGAAGGGGCCCACGCAGATCGTGGAGATGCTGGGAGACTGCACTTCGGTGCTGGAGCTGCTCAGGGTCGGGGCTTCTCGGACCCCAGAGCACTCACCAGAGAATTACTTCGATGGTCGTGCTGGTTAAGAAAGCGTGCAGGTTTTGATGATGGCCGGTCCCTCGAGGTCTCGTCGCACCCACAGATCTCAGCTGAGCTGACGACGTGGGTAGAGGTTAGAGGTGCCAGGGAAGCCGGTTCTCGTCGAGCTGGGCCGTCGGATCCTTGAGGAAGGACTTGCAGCAAACCGCAGAGTTCTTAGATGGTGCCCGCTGGTGCAGGGTGACTACTCCTTAGCCACAAGGGAGAAATCTTGAGAAGAGTCTCGAAGTCCTTTCGTAGAAAGTATATTGATTCAAAGATGATCTAATTTGGAAGGGTCCCCGCTCCGGCCTTTATCCTAAAGAAAGGGGCGGTTACATGACTAGGTCCTGCCCTAAGGGTGGGACCAGGAAGGGGGGTAGTTACACCCCTCTCCTTCTGCTGGGCTTTCCCCAGGTCAGGGGCTGCGCGCCCCTGGAACTGGTTCTAGCCGGCAGATGCGTAGTGAGCACCGGGGTGCCACTCCGCAGTCACCTTCTTGCAAAGCCCTACCTACCCAGAATACACAAACCCTGTCTGGGACGGTGCGAACACCGCCCTTGACAGGAAACCCTTTGTCCAAGCTCTCCTCGCTGGAAGGACTCCCAGCAGCAGGAGGTCAGACTTGTGTCTGTGGTGGCAGCGTCCATTTTGTGGAGCTGAGGCTTCAGTTAACTTTAACCAGGGTTCACAGTTACGTACATGTCGTGTCCCTCTAGAAGGGCGGAATACTAACCTCGTCGCCAGGGTTGGTGAGAGGGCAGCACCCCGATTCGTATGACCCCTTACTCGACATGTCTTGATAACGCGATACCGATGTTACCGATATGATACGCGTTATCATGGAACAGACATTGGGTCTTGGTTCCGCAAGCTGCAACTGGGCTCGGCTCGTGCCAGAGCCCAATTCACACGGTTCCATGCACTCTGCCTTCAGGATTGTCAAGGCCTGCCATAGGAGTGACTGAGAGGAACTCGGGTGTCCATTTTAAGGTTAGGTATAGGGATACTACACCTACAGCAACGGGCGAGTACGCCACGTGGCCCCAGCTGTCGTGCAGCCAGTTGTGTCAGATTTAGATGGCCATCCAGGGGTGGCATAATACATGCTTCAGCCCTTGGTAGGCCCTGGGTGCACCGATGCCCTGAGTTACAGGGTCTGACAGGGTGGCCCAGTTCCAATTGGGTAATGCACCTAAGGTACACATATCAATTTAGCGAGAGAACAGCTAGGCTGTGGGTCTGATTGGCAGGCCCACAGCCCGAGAAAGTCGTAAACCAGTGAAACAAAAGCAAAAAGTCCGGGTGATCATAGGATTGCAGACCCTACTCTCCTACATATTTGATTTAACTAAAACTCAATTTTCTTCAAAATTACATATTACCGTACTTTCATAAACATGAGTTCAAAATACCAGGTTAACAAAAACCTATGGTTTTTGATTTAACAAATCATAACTTTGCTTGATAATTATCTGTGACATATACAGGGTTCAGTTCACTGTCACCATTGTGGAGGCTGAGTCAGGAATGGTTCTGCAGCCAATTTGTCAAAGCGGTTATGTTATGTTAAATGCAATTTATAAAGCGCACTGACACCGAAGCTTCCTGGTGCTGACAGACAGAACAGATGAGGGGGGAGTATAGGTGACAAAATCTAGCCAGAGATGGGGAAGAGGTGGGTTTTTAACATTTTCCTGAAGTTCAAGAGGGAAGGGGAGGATTTAATTGAGAGGGAGGAGATTCCAAAGCACAGGAGCTAGGTAGGAGAAACGGCGGCCGCCGAATCTCTTAGTTTTACTCTTGGGGGTGATCAGCAGATCGCGGTGAGCTGAACGCAGATTGCGTGTGGGACAGTGAGGGTGAATGAGGGATTTTAGGAAGACGGGACCAGGGCAGTGGAGTGCTTTGAAGGTGAGGCATGCCATCTTAAAGGCGACCCTTCGATCGACTGTGAGCCAGTGGAGGCTCGTGAGCAGAGGCTTGGCTGATTGCCATCTGGGGGTTCCGTGAATCAAGCGGGCCGCTTGGTTCTGGACAACTTGGAGATGTTGTATCAGAAATTGCGGCAGACCGTGGTAGATGGCATTAGAAAAATCCAAACGGGAAAGTACCAGCGAGATAACGGTTTGGGTAAGTGCCGCCGGGGGAAGAAGGTAGCGAACTTTGCGGATCCTCCGAAGTTGATACATACAGGAGGAAACCACCGCTCCAACTTGAGCCCTGAGGAAGAGCTCCGTGTCGATGATGACACCCAGACTCTTTACTGTTTTTACTGGGGTAGGGGGGAGCCAAACTCTGGAGGCCAGAACTGTGGGCCCTAGTAAACGTGACTGAGCCCCAGGGAGGAGGAGCTCGGTTTTACCGGGGTTCAACTTCAATTGGTTCTGGTTCATCCAGAGTTGGATGTGAATCATGGCTCCATGGAAGGTTTTGATGGCATGTGGTGAATTGAGAGAAAAAATGATTTGTTGGTCGCCAGCATAATTGTAGGTGACGATGTCCCATTTCGAAAGTGATTGAATAAGTGGCCGAAGATCAAGATTAAAAAGGAGCGGGGAAAGGGAAGAGCCCTTGGGGACACCACAGGACGTGGGGGTTTGTTTGGCAGTGTAGGGACCTAGGCGGACCGCTTGTGTTCTTCCCGTAAGGAAGGATTTGACCCACTCAAGAGCAACGCCCTGGATGCCCGCCTGCTCGACACGGTGTAGAAGGATGTTATGATCCATCGTGTCAAACGCGGCAGACAAATCCAGTAGGATGAGGGCTTGGGGGGTTCCCGCGTCCGCGTTACTCCTGAGTGTGTTGAGAACTGCCAAGATAACGGCTTCTGTGGAGTGGGCAGGTCTGAAGCCGGCCTGAGTCGGCTCGAAATAACAGGAGGATTCTATGAAGCTTGACAGGCAGCGGGTGACATGGGCCTCCATAAGTATGGAGAAGTAAGGGAGGAGGGAAATGGGGCGGTAGTTCGACGGCTCCGACATGTCAGCACCCGTTTTTTTTAGAAGGGGTACCAGGATGGGCTCCTTAAAGGAGATAGGACAGATGCCACTGCTGAGAGATCTGTTAAGTAGATGTAAGACACTATCTGGTAAGTTAAGGCAGATGCTCCGCAGGAAAGATGGTGGGCAGCAGTCCTTCGGAGAGCCAGATTTCACGCGGGTGGCTAGTTCCGCCAAGGAGGTGGTATCTAGAACAGGAAAGGAGGTGAGGGTCGAGGGGTTGTTAAAGGTATTGACCGGTAGTGGCGATTGGGGAAGTGGAGGGATGGATTTTTTGATTATTGAGATTTTTTCTAGGAAGGAGTTCAGGGTGTCACAGGCCTCCTGGGTGGGGGTCTGGACTGGGAGGTTTCTGTCATCTGTGGTTAGCTCATTCAAGACTCTGAACACCTCCTTAGATTTGTCGACTGCCAGGGAGATTCTGTTGGAAAAGTGTTCCATTTTGGCTGAGTGGATAGCTGTTTTAAAGTCTTTGCATGCGGCCAGATAGGAATGCTTGGCTAAGTCAGAGTAGTCACGTCTCCAGATGCGTTCTAACTGGCGTGTTTTTAATTTCCGGGCTTTTAGGTCGTCGGAGAACCTCCTATGAGAATTCTGGTGTCTAGTACAGGGGAATTTGACTAAGGGGGCAAACAGGTCACTAGCCGACTCTAACCAGGAGGCGATGTCTTGTTCTAGTCCGTTGATGTCGTTGGGGTCATGAAAGACTGGGCAGGAGTCGGCCAGGGCGATGAGAAAGCCCAGGGAGTCGTATGAACTCCATTTATGGGAGAGGCCACCAGCCATCCGGGGGGCAGGAATCTGACCGACAACTGTGATGGTGGTGTCCACCAAGTGGTGATCAGACCAGGCACACGGAAGTATGTCTGGTGGGGACAGCGCCAGGTTACAGGTCCAAATCTGGTCCAATATGTGCCCCTTAATATGGGTAGGTTGAGAGACATGTTGGGCGAGATTCAGATTTTTAAGAGTCTCAAAGAGCTCGGTGGCATGAGGGCTGGCATTAGTGTCGCCAAACCAGTAGTTTAGGTCGCCAAAGATAGCAAAGCGGGAGTGCAGTGTAAGGAGGGAGGACAGTTGTTCACTCATAATGGTGGAAAAAGATGGCATAGAGAGTGGAGGCCGATATAAAAGGAAGAAAGTAAGAGGGCCGGTATCAGTTTGTACGTTGAGTAGGTTCTCCACCTCAGGGAGGGGAAGAGAGTAGGAGGAAATGGAATTCAGGCGTTTAGATATGATAGCCGCTACCCCACCCCTGGGCCGGTCTCCGGGACGGTCGGCGTGGAGAATGTAATAATCGGGGGGGAGGGCCGCCAAGATGTCTGGCAGAGATTCTGAAGTAAGCCACGTCTCCGTGAATAGAAGTATATCAGGATTAGAACTGGAAAGCAGGATGAAAATGTCCTCAATGTTTTACTAGTGCTCGAGTTTTCAGATAAGATACCCTGATGGATGTGGAGTTCCTAGTCAACGTAGCTGGAGGTAGGCGACCGTCGACAAGGGATTGGTCGGGGCGCGTAAGACCAGCAGAGGAAATGTGTTGCAAAGCCATAGGAGATGGTAATATGGCGGTGTTCTGAAAATCTCTGAGTGCTTGGGGAGAGTATCTGATGGGATGGTCAGCGTGGTATGCCCTCAGGCCCGTCCTGGCGTGGACGGGCGCAGACGGGCTTGCCTTTGGCATGCCTTCGGCGCGCCTCCGCTGCGCGGACGTGGGAGGCACATAGTTTAAATAGAGGAAAAACAGGAAGGGGCGTGGCCTGACCAGGCTTCCCCAGTATGATGTCACAGAGTATGGCGGCCCGCGACAGCGTTCAAATCGGCTGTGCAGGGGGAATGCTAGCGAGGGTATTGGCAGGTGAGTAAAGTTAAAAAGGGGTCGGTATATAGATGACATATTTTTTATATGGACAGGAGAGATGGAGACCCAGAATGAGTTCCTACTCTGGTTAAACTTGGGTGATGAGAACCTCAAATTCACATCCCACACAAGTAAACACCAAGTAGAATTTCTGGACATTATTATCAAACATACAGAAGATACCTGACGGTAGAATTATATACGAAACCGTCCGATAGGAACAGTATGTTGCATTTTAATAGTAACCACCCTGCAACACAAAAGAACAACATCCCTTTTGGGCAATTTCTTCGGTTACGAAGAAATTGTAGCTCTATGCAAGATTATGAGACACATGCAGAAACTCTGAAAAGCAAATTTGTGGAGAGAGGCTACCCAAAAAGGATAGTGAGGCATGCTAATAAACGGGCGAAATATTTTAATAGAGACAATTTCTTTCTGCCCATAAAATGAGAATCAGAGAAGTGCTCCACCTATTATGTTTGTTACTAATTTTTCCCAAGTTAGTAATAAGGTCAAAAACATCATTAATAGAAATTGGCATCTGATCTCAGATAAAACAAATATACCAATTCCTAAGCCCATGTTTTCCTTTACAAGGAATAGAACTATTAGAAACTCTTTGGTTCACACCTATAGAGAATTGCCAAAAAACTGCCAAACTATTGATGGTAATCCTTTACCAACTAGCACACATCCTTGTGGTGGTTGTGTAAATTGTGCCAGTATTATTAAGGGCAACAAAGTGATAGTTAATGACAAACCAGTATTTATTAAGAGTTTCATCAATTGCAGAACAAAAAATGCGATTTATCTCATTCAATGCCCCTGCAATAAATCCTATGTAGGTGAGACATCGAGGGAAATTAGACTACGACTTAATGAACATCGATCAGCCCTTAGAACTAACAAAATAGGAGCACCCCTCACTGAACACTGGAGGACCAATGGACATGCAATTGATGATCTGAAATGGTGTGGTTTAGAAAAAATAACAGGCAGTAAGAGAGGTGGCAATCAAGAGAGTAAGAGAAAAAGAAGGGAACAATTCTACATGTCCACTCTAAATAGTGTAAGATGTGGATTGAGTTCTAGAGAGGATTGGGAGAAAATCATCAAGTGAATATAAATAGGTGGCTTATAGACGATGGGGGACCTTTTACTCTTAGCGGGTATCTGTGACAGCTAGAGAACTATAATGACAAAAGTGTATAAATCAACTTGACCCTGAATATATATAGGCAACATAGCGGCATTTTTTTAGATGTATTTACTGAGGTTACCATAAAGTGATGAAGTGTTGAGATTAGCAAAGACTGAACTGAACCAATGCAACAACGGGCGCAACTCTGAACGTCGCTGTGTAACATCGCCGTGTAACATAGCGGCAATATTCAAAGTTGTAAACTAGTTTAACAGATAGCGGTGGAATACTTAGATTAGAGAATTAGGTAACCAATTGACCTCAGAATAAAGAGCATCAAGGCGATTGGATTAATATGTTTTAATAAATAGATTGGGATAGCGTATAAAAGATCAAAGAAAACGGTCGCTCAATCGCGTAGGAGGAGACATGAGACCCATAAGTGTATTAACCAAGGCGTAACAGGACAGTTACTGAGTCCAGTTTAAATATAAATATAAATACAACATCCCCCGGACAAACCGATAATTTTTTAATGAGGTTAACAATATAGCGTTTATTTACTTACAATCAATATGCAAATAGTAAATCCTGACAAACGCATATTTTTGGAAAGGGTAAACAATTTAACATTTATTTATTCACAATCAATGTGTAATAGTGAACCTCGTGAATTATCGTTATCGCGATTTTTAGTAATAAACAAAAGGGACAATAAAACGAGCGGCGGTGATTTAGTCCGTCTTTGAGTAAACAAACGTCATATTTCCCCATGGTAACGCATTTGTAGTAGTGGTCCAATGAGGGCCAAGTGTAGGAACTGGACTGGCCAATAACAAGGGTGCACGGAGGAAACTATAGACAGCCAAATGTGTTAGGTTTCCATAGCTACACTTCCCAGATTGGTTGGAAGGTAGCGAATATCATTACACAATACGGGCGCCCAATTAGATAACGGGAAGCATATAAACCCGGAAGGCCGCTTCATTCTCCCATTTCTGTTCGACATAGTTCGAAGAAAGCGGAAGGTGACGAACTGCCAGGAAAACAGGAGCAGGGAGGCCGAGCAAAACTAAGAGGGTAAGAATTACCGTATGCAGGGCACCTATCTTAGAAACAAAACTCTTTGAGAAGTTATTTTGTTTTAAAACTGAGTAATAAATATAGAGCTATGGGTGCTTACTATCAAGATATAGGTGAAATGAAGAAGCGCAAGTCAAGTCAAAACCTTACCACAGAAACATAGAATGTCTTGAGAAGTTATTCCGTTATTCTGAATCAAAATAAGGAATTTTGAGTTATGGGTACTTACTCTCAAGATAGAGATAAATGAAGTCTTAAAAAAAAATGTTTATGTAGCGTATAAACATGACTTGTGGAATTAGGTGGCCTGTAATTCATTGACAGGAGCAGAGTATAGTCAACAAGAGTGAGCTGTGATGTGCTTGAATATAGACATTGGGTCCATAAGATCATAATGCCTAAATACATTTATAGGTAACAAGAAACTGATGATATCAGCCCAGTTTCCACAACGATCTGACCGAATTGAAAGCGGATCAGGACGCCAGTAATAGATCCTTATACAGATCCCAAAGGGTGAGTGATATATTAATTAATAACTGATACATTAATTTATATAGGGCAAGGGACATTCGACTATTGAGATATATGTGTTTAACCCTTCAGGAAATCTTACTGACAGCAACAGTTACAAAAACGGTGGCTCCTCCTGGCAGACAAATACAGTGAAGGTCACATCTGAGTCACAGGTATAATATAAACTTGATCATTGTGTAGTGTCGAAGGTCACAATAATTAGCCCGCATATATGTATAATTAAGGGGTACCTTTGTTTTTCACATCCACAGATATTTACTGATGTGACCTTTTGTTGTACATAAAACAACGAACTTAATTTCCGTATTTGAAAGGTATGTAATAATGGTATGGTCCGCCTTATATAAAACAGCGATAATTGGGAATACTATTAAAGAAATAAAAATAGAAATTCTCCCTTTATTCATACAGAGACAACAGAGTTTGCTAAATTGTAAAAGGTCAACTTGTGAAGGGTCTCATCAAAAAGAACCCGCAGGAAGTCTCTTTAAAAAATAGTATTTTTCCAGTTGAGATATCTCCACCTGGAATAAGGTAGGCACACTGTAGACATAATTCTAATGTTTGTGCTTCTAAGAACAGGGGCTCACAGCATTGGACAAAGGTTCCAAGGGAGAGGCAAAGACATTGAGGTGTTAAAAATGGGGTACTGTTGAGTAACATATTACCCAATGAGTTGCTATTGAGAATTTGCTTGTTTTATTAATAAAAAAACATAACATGGGATATGTGTTATTTGTATAACAGAAAAAATGTAGAGCAAACTGTGATTCAATGGAGATAGAGACAATTGTTAAAATAAAGACCAGAATTATGTGACAACGGTAGAATTTAATCATAGGAATAGTACTGTGTGCAATATAGAGATATGTCCTTTTTCTTGCCTCAAAATATGGATTGTAACTCTGTGTGTTTTTTAATTATTCAGAATCAGTCCTGAGGAAGGTGTGATAATCAGAAAACCGAAACGCGTCGACTTTGTTTGATTCTTTGTTTCACTGTAACTTTTATCCAATTGTATAAAATGATATATTGTTTTTATTGTTTTTTAATGTTATGATTATGCATAATGAATTTTTTTATATAAATAAAACCTAAACAGAGTTTTTTACTGAACAACTTATTGTGATGATTATTATTTTTGAGTTAGTCAATACTATTGATATTCTATGCAATTCTACTGTGTCTTCTCCATCCTTGAGGTGTATATAAGAAAAATCCACCTACTTCATTGTATTTGTAAACAGACCACATTGTGCCGTTGCCTCCCTCGCCCACTTGATGGTATGCTGTTTTGATAATACACACCCCTAATAGTTAACATAGTAACTGGACGTATTCCATATTGTCCTTGGTACTAGGGACCTCTTCCTTTTCAATAAGCTCTTCCCCCCCCCCCCCAGTCCCTGACAAGCCTGTGTGGGGCCCTCCTTTTCTTTTTTAAAATGTAAAGTTAAAAAGCACACAAATACAATTTTAAAATGATGCTCGTTGCTCCCGGCTTTCCGCCTCAGGAGTTCTCTCTGTCTGTCAGCGCTCGGATTTTGGCGCGTTATAAAGGCGGGGGCGTGGCCTGTTGTGGAGGGGGCGTGGCCTGACCAGGCTTCCCCAGAATGATGTCACCAAGTATGGCGGCCCGCGACAGCGTTCAAATCGGCTGTGCAGGGGTAGTGCTAGCGAGGGTATTGGCAGGTGAGTAAAGTTAAAAAGCACACAAATACAATTTTAAAATAATGCTCGTTGCTCCCGGCTTTCCGCCGCCGGAGTTCTCTGTCTGTCAGCGTTCGGATTTTGGCGCGTTATAAAGGCGGGGGCGTGGCCTGTTGTGGAGAGGGCGTGGCCTGACCAGGCTTCCCCAGAATGATGTCACCAAGTATGGCGGCCCGCGACAGCGTTCAAATCGGCTGTGCAGGGGGAGTTCTAGCGAGGGTATTGGCAGGTGAGTAAAGTTAAAAAGCACACAAGAAATACAATTTTACAAATAATGCTCGTTGCTCCCGGCTTTCCGCCTCAGGAGTTCTCTCTGTTAAGTACTTCTCAGTGCAGCCCTATAATGTGACAGATTAATGTCAAAGCTTCCACAAGTTATAGAAATACGCTTCTTTGAATTTTGATCAGGCTTTATCATATTTTACGCACAGGGCCTGACTGGCTACCGGGCGTTTTGGCATGCTGCCGAGCTGGGGGGCTGCTGTCACTGCGGTGGGGGCTAATTTCGTTGATAGAGACCTGCGTGTGCTTCAAAATAAACAAACAAAACGAATTTCATTCAGCACATGCAGGTCCCCATCAACAAAATCAACCCCCAGCTTGGCAGCATGCCAAAACGCACGGTAGCCCGTCTGGCCCTGTTTACACAATCTTTGTTGGATGATTTTCATTAGCTCTGAGTTCAATGGGGAATCCGAGTCATATGAGATCATCACAAGGCACATCTACATGCAATAATGGAATGCCTTTACTGCTCTGTCCCTGTACTATCTCTAAAGATTTGAATGTTTTAATATTAAAAAGCCTAAAGGTTAACTTTCTCCATTTTCCTCTCATGCTTATCCTTCTAAGCTCAATATAGTGTGCATCAGAATGATGGCACGAGGGAACTAATCAGCATCCTATCCTTCCTAGCTGGATATAATACTCACTAGAGTGCTGGCATGAAGGGCCTAATCAGCATTGTATCCTTCCAAGCAGGATTTAGTACAAACAGTGCTGGTGCGAGGGGTCTAATCAGCATCTAATCCTTCCGTGCTGGATATAGTACGCATTGGAGAGAGAGATGGGGAGACCGAGATGGGGAGACGGAGAGAGAGATGGGGAGACGGAGAGAGAGATGGGGAGACGGAGAGAGATGGGGAGACGGAGAGAGAGATGGGGAGACGGAGAGAGAGATGGGGAGACGGAGAGAGAGAGATGGGGAGACGGAGAGAGAGATGGGGAGAGAGAGATGGGGAGGCAGAGAGAGAGATGGGGAGGCAGAGACAGAGAGAGAGAGATCGGGAGACAGAGAGACAGACAGATATGGCATGAAGGGCCTAGTCTGCATCTTATCCTTCCGAGCTGGGATAGGGCAATCCTCTGATATCTAATGTAATAGACACAGCATCTCATCCTTCTGAGCTCAATAGAGTGTGCATCAGAGTGCAGATAGATAGTCTACCTGCTCTGCCTTAGGACAGCTTATTTTGAACATGCCTACTCACAAAGCACACTGGGGTAGGGGTCTGATGTCTAGTAGCGTTTAACAAAAGCCCTTATTAAAATAACCTGATAAAATATAATTCTACATATGACAATATACAACGTAGCGCTGTGCTACAAAGATGT